>NC_087256.1:24190000-24790000 GCF_037042905.1 Lytechinus pictus
AACAATTGCCATTTTTAACTGCATTTTTGTATCTCTATATTGTCGTTGTTCTACAGTGTTATTGAGAGTGAAAAGGAACGGGACAGAGTTGTCGTTGAATTGAGAAAAGATTGCGTATCTGAAGGACTTGTCTTTGTTGAAATCGACTCAAGCATTTAGTAAGTAGTTCAAAAGTTTTCATTTTGCCATGGATCGTAATATGTATTTTTCTCATAGCTTTCAATGTCAAATACATGAATTGATAATGTGAATAAAAAGTGCATATCTTCGTTCTTGTACGATAGTGTATTCGACATCATTACAAGGTAGCAAAGTTCAAACAGTACATTATACCACACATTGCCTTAAAAATATAAATTAGAGCAGTGGCGTACCTAGGATTTTCCACAGAGGGGGCAAAACCGTCCGCCAAAAAATTTGACGAGCAAAAAAAAAAAAAAAAAAAAAAAAAAAAAAGGTCTTCAATCACAAATGAAAGATTTCGTACCAAAAAAAAAAATTGACAAGCAAAAAAAAAAAAAAAAAAAAAGGTCTTCAAGCTCGTCAGGGGGGGCAATAAAGGTCTTCAAGCTCGTCAGGGGGGCAAAAAAGGTCTTTCAAGCTCGTCAGGGGGGGCAGGGATACGTCCTTTGCATGGGTTGTGGCTCGTCAGGGGGGCAGACTGCCCACTCTGCCCCCCCCCCCCCCCGTACGTACGCTAGTGAATTAGAGTGAGAAAATGTGGTTTAAAAAATTAACGTTAAGTAGGAGGCTCCTTGGAAATATATTTCTATTTTGACATTTAAAGCAAACAGTAAAAGGGATTATACCTGTGCATACAAGTGAACGCAATGAAATAACGTATCAAGAAAAACACGTACAAATGAATAAGTGAATATATTTTTCAAAATGAATTAAGAAAAATATCATAAATAAATAAATATCTAAACGGACATGTATATGTATATGCCACCAAATAATAGGCGAGAATAAATTAAGATATAGACAACGAATACCCAAAGGGATTGATATTAAAAATAAATTGTAAAAAATGTTAACCATATTGTCACTTGGTGTATCGTTTCTCTCGTAGCATTGCCACATGGAAGAAATCCCTAGCATTAGATGGTAGGTTTCAAGAGAATCTCCACATAGGTGATTGTCTCCTTCAGGTTAACGATCAACAAGCTATAAACCTGGCAGTCATACAAAGCGTCATTGAGTCATCGTCTACAGCAATGGTAAGTCTTCTGATAAACGCCTCATCTAACTTCACCCAAGACATCAATCTTATCCGGTTTACGCGGTCATTTTACCTAATAATCTAATATTACGATAGACACTTCACAATCTTTTTTTTCTCTTTCTTGTCTTTCATTTTCATCTCTACCTCTCCGCCACCCAGCATTCTTTTATCGTGACTAACCACCTGGCGAATCATAAACCTTTCCCACCTAATCTGTAACACCATACAAACCTTCTAAAATCATCTGCACGGTCGCTTGTATGCATTATGAGTAGGTAGGGGTCGAGTACTGTACCCTGCGGTATGCCACTCATGACCGGGAACCAGCTATAGATTTCCCATTCACCAATGTTCATTTGGAAGCGACGCGTCAGAAAGGGTCTTCTACTCAAGCCTCTTATCATGCTTATGGATGAGTTTTCATACAATTTAAGTCCAATAATCATTCACATTCCTTTGGTGCGAAGTTATTTACGGACTTCCGGCGTCAGTTTTCATGGGCAATGGGACACCGTTTGAGTAATTCTCACCATCACAAATGTTGTCAATCACCCAGGGTAGAATCTAGTATTATGACCAATAGCCGTTAGGCCCATAGATGTTGTGTATATGCAATCAATAGCTTCTGACGGTGCATCTTCATACTTCGCTGAGCCCTATAAAATATAACCTATATTTCAGTGTGTTTTTTAGTGGCAGCAAATCATTATCATATTAGTAGTATAGTGGTACGTATAGCGTCATAACTAATCCCTATTGTTCTAAACAATAGAAATATGAAATATAATCCGATTATAAAAATTAATCCGATTATAAATATGAAATATGAAATATGAAAATATGAAAATATGAAATATGAAATATGGATTATAAATTATGAAAATATGGATTATAAATTATGGATTATAAATTATGAAAATATGGATTCAAAATTATGGAAATACGGATTAAAAATCAAATGACGTCACCAAGGTATGACGTCATAGAGTGACAAAACCTGAAAAACAAATGATGTCATAGTGGATTGCACAACATCGATGACGTCATGCCCATTCTCAAAAACAAGAAGAAAGTAAAGAAACATTAGACAAGTCTCGGACATGCCCAAGGGTGACGTCACACAATAAAGAATACTCCTTCAATGTACCTAAATATAGAAAGCAACGCATATGGTTATAAACGAAGGGATGACGAATAGAGGTTACAAATAAAATTTTTGAAAGTATGATGAGAGAGGATTGGCAAATGATGAGCATACATTCTAACGTTCACTAAATGCTGATCTTTTTTTCGCTGCACTTAAGCACGAATTCTTTTGTTATGGGTATGAAACAATAGAATATTTAAACAGAGAGTAAATGTTTTTCACGATGCTGGGACCGTCAAGTCCACCCTAGAATGTTGACCTTTTCTTCTCGGTACTTAACCCCGATCCCATTTGGATCTATTCATGGTAGGTTCTAGTTTACCGATAGAGCCGATGGAATCATCCTTTCTTTTGTCATCGGTATGAAACAATAGAATTTAAAATGGAGAGTAAACCATGGCGTCATGCATCTTTCGAAGAACCAGCACGCATATTACGTAATAGCTCTTTATTCGTATTTGAACTGTCATACATGTAAACGTGGCTTTCATATCACACAGATCGATCAACCAATTGGGTGGTATATTTCAACTTATCATCACCGTTTATTTTCATGCCTGTTTAACGTCATTTTTTGCTGTATTACGTTGTTCAAAATTCGTAGAATTTATATCTATTTCTACTTTCCGCTCTTTGATGCCTATTTTGTCACCCCAAAAGTTTATATTTTTTCATACTTTCTTAACTTTCTTTAATTACATGTACTTTCATTCGTTAAGTTTATTCGATTTCTTCCATTTTGTTCATATCCTCCAATTTCTTCCTTTTTTTCATATTCACCCATTTCTTCATTTTCCTCGATCATTTTGTTCATTTCCTCCAGTTTGTTCATTTTCTTTATTTTGTTCATTCCGTCATACCGTCATATCACCATTCCCGTCAAACCGCCATTTCACCAACCCGTCATTCCGTCATCCCATAATTTCTCCCATTTCTTCATTTTCCTCGATCATTTTGTTCATTTCCTCCAGTTTGTTCATTTTCTTTATTTTGTTCATTTTCGTCAACCATTCAGATCACCATTCCGTCATTCCGTCATACCGTCATATCATTCCCGTCATACCGCAATTTCCTCATACCAACATATCGACCATCACGTCATACCATCATTCGTCATTCCATCATTCCGTCATTCCATCATTCCGTCATCCCATCATTCCGTCATGCCTTCATTTTGTCAACCGCTATTTTACCATCCCGTCATATCGTCATTTCGTCATACCAACATATCGACCATCACGTCATACCATCATTCGTCATACCATCATTCGTCTTTCCGTCATCCCGTCATTTCGTCATATCGCAATTTTGCCATCCTATCATTCCGTCATTTCACCATCCCATCATTTTGTCATTTTTCTATCCTGTCATACCGTTTAATACACTGGTCGATTCACAATTCTTTATACGGCGTCAGCGGAGGAGTAGACGTCAACACGCGCCGTTCGATATAAGAATTGAAATTAGCAGGTTGAAACGCAATAAAAGGCAAAAGTTCTGTTTCCAGCTCATCATTTGTAAGTTTGAATTCGCTGGGCCAACATGAATACTCGCGATACAGTAAAGCGATACGGTTGTTCAATGTGCGATAGGTCGTATAGTCGAAACTACGACTTGAAGAGGCATCAAAGAGATGTACACCCTGAAATGGAAGATGATGGAGATGTGACTGAAAATGATTACAATGAAGATTCCAGCATTGTTGGAGAAAGCTATGATGAAAACACTGACACGAGTGATTCTGATACAGAGGTAGAAGAAGATGAATCTCCAAATACAGAGATCCCTGACGAAGACGAACCAGCAGACAACCTGGCATATCAAGAATGGAACGAAGAGGCGATGGCAGCTACCGAACAACTGAGGGATGAAAAGTACGATAAATATATATCCAAGGGCATGCGTGATGAAGAAGCTAAAGAAAAGGCTCACGTGAAAGTACTGTGGGCTATTAAACGCATCTTTTTCGACCGCTACTCCAGTTTCTTAAGACACAACTTATTTCTTGAAGAAGACCAAACCAATCAGGAAATCATATCCGATGTCAACGAAAAAGTTGAGAAAGGTATGAATGTCCGGAAAGCAATTCAAAGAGTCCTCTCCAGACATGGGACAAAATTCGATGGACTGTTCCAGTATCAACCTGAAGAGAATGATGATGGTGACGAAGATATGGAAGGGACTGAAGCAAGCGATAACTGAGACCATGACATAGAGACAGTCAAATAATGTGTTACTGTACAAGATCTACTTATTAATCATAAATCCTTGTGATAAATGCAATTTCAAAATACATAACAGTTTACAGTATTTCCGACCCATGACCTAAAGAATTATGTTATACAGATAATGTAATGAAAAAGTAAAACCCTTTACATATGTATTTCGCAGACATAACATATTGGTTTGGACTATTAAAAAAATTGATATATTAACATCACAATGCATCAACCATGGTATTCATTTTATTGCATTCTACCAGTGTATGTCATATTAATAACAACCATCCCTGGATGGGATTTCGTTGATCATAATAATAACAATAATAATCCACAATCATAAAGTGCTTAATACATTGAAACGACGTGTCTAAGCGCTTAACAGATATATTATTACCCCGGTCATCGGATTCAATCTGTCATTCCCGCACACAAAGTGTGCACATCCTCCACTCCCTGGGGAGTATTCCAGTAAGTTGCCGCTGAGATGCACACAGTACTGGACAAGCTACAATGACTTTCACATCCTACCAGTACCCATTTAGCACCTGGGTCGAGAGTGGCAAAGTGTGGATTAACGCCAGATCGTGGTGGGATTCGAACACACGACCCTCTGTTTACAAGGCGATATTCAGAACGTATTAAACGGTATGACAGGATAGAAAAATGACAGAATGATGGGATGGTGAAATGACGGAATGATAGGATGGCAAAATTGCGATATGACGAAATGACGGGATGACGGAAAGACGAATGATGGTATGACGAATGATGGTATGACGAATGATGGTATGACGAATGATGGTATGACGAATGATGGTATGACGTGATGGTCGATATGTTGGTATGACGAAATGACGATATGACGGGATGGTAAAATAGCGGTTGACAAAATGAAGGCATGACGGAATGATGGGATGACGGAATGATGGAATGACGGAATGATGGAATGACGAATGATGGTATGACGTGATGGTCGATATGTTGGTATGAGGAAATTGCGGTATGACGGGAATGATATGACGGTATGACGGAATGACGGAATGGTGATCTGAATGGTTGACGAAAATGAACAAAATAAAGAAAATGAACAAACTGGAGGAAATGAACAAAATGATCGAGGAAAATGAAGAAATGGGAGAAATTATGGGATGACGGAATGACGGGTTGGTGAAATGGCGGTTTGACGGGAATGGTGATATGACGGTATGACGGAATGAACAAAATAAAGAAAATGAACAAACTGGAGGAAATGAACAAAATGATCGAGGAAAATGAAGAAATGGGTGAATATGAAAAAAAGGAAGAAATTGGAGGATATGAACAAAATGGAAGAAATCGAATAAACTTAACGAATGAAAGTACATGTAATTAAAGAAAGTTAAGAAAGTATGAAAAAATATAAACTTTTGGGGTGACAAAATAGGCATCAAAGAGCGGAAAGTAGAAATAGATATAAATTCTACGAATTTTGAACAACGTAATACAGCAAAAAATGACGTTAAACAGGCATGAAAATAAACGGTGATGATAAGTTGAAATATACCACCCAACTGGTTGATCGATCTGTGTGATATGAAAGCCACGTTTACATGTATGACAGTTCAAATACGAATAAAGAGCTATTACGTAATATGCGTGCTGGTTCTTCGAAAGATGCATGACGCCATGGTTTACTCTCCATTTTAAATTCTATTGTTTCATACCGATGACAAAAGAAAGGATGATTCCATCGGCTCTATCGGTAAACTAGAACCTACCATGAATAGATCCAAATGGGATCGGGGTTAAGTACCGAGAAGAAAAGGTCAACATTCTAGGGTGGACTTGACGGTCCCAGCATCGTGAAAAACATTTACTCTCTATTTAAATATTCTATTGTTTCATACCCATAACAAAAGAATTCGTGGTTAAGTGCAGCGAAAAAAAGATCAGCATTTAGTGAACGTTAGAATGTATGCTCATCATTTGCCAATCCTCTCTCATCATACTTTCAAAAATTTTATTTGTAACCTCTATTCGTCATCCCTTCGTTTATAACCATATGCGTTGCTTTCTATATTTAGGTACATTGAAGGAGTATTCTTTATTGTGTGACGTCACCCTTGGGCATGTCCGAGACTTGTCTAATGTTTCTTTACTTTCTTCTTGTTTTTGAGAATGGGCATGACGTCATCGATGTTGTGCAATCCACTATGACATCATTTGTTTTTCAGGTTTTGTCACTCTATGACGTCATACCTTGGTGACGTCATTTGATTTTTAATCCGTATTTCCATAATTTTGAATCCATATTTTCATAATTTATAATCCATAATTTATAATCCATATTTTCATAATTTATTGACGTCATTTGATTTTTAATCCATAATTTTTAATCCATATTTTCATAATTTATAATCCATAATTTATAATCCATATTTTCATATTTCATATTTCATATTTTCATATTTTCATATTTTCATATTTCATATTTCATATTTTCATATTTCATATTTCATATTTATAATCGGATTAATTTTTATGCTATTGTTAAGAACAATAGGATCATATCATAATTCATATTTCTATTGTTTAGAACAATAGGGATTAGTTATGACGCTATACGTACCACTATACTACTCATATTCTACTGCCATGGAAACTCAGGATGTACGGGCTGTAAGAAAATTGTCAAATTGGAAGCTTAAAAAGCATGTTATGATTTCCAGAAAGAAAATTATATCGTAGCCATGAAACGCACTCGAAAAAAAGTTTAGAATCAGAATGTTATTGATTTTTTGGCCTTGCAAGTAACACATTCCGAAACGTCAAGATGAATCCATAGCTTGAAAATCAGCTAAAGGCATTATATCATGAGCTTCTATGTTGATCTGATAAGAATGCACCAAATCCACTTTGAAAATATTACATGCAATATGTTATTGCTCCGTTAGTATTTTAGAGCTCAGCGAATCATCGTTTCCTCTCAGATCAAATGTATATGCCTGCTTTGAGCAATGACGTGCCATTGCAAATGAGATGAAGATACACCAATAGAACGTGGTCGGTA
Source organism: Lytechinus pictus (assembly GCF_037042905.1). Taxonomy (NCBI): domain Eukaryota; kingdom Metazoa; phylum Echinodermata; class Echinoidea; order Temnopleuroida; family Toxopneustidae; genus Lytechinus; species Lytechinus pictus. The sequence goes on from NC_087256.1 coordinate 24,197,644, forward strand.
AAATACATATATGATACATTATGCGACGTAAGTTGGTCACAAAAAATTGAAACGATATCTAATTCTCAATGGAATACTCGTGTTAGTTTTTAGAAATTATGCTATGGTCCGTCAGGTTTAACTTAGGCCAAGGCACACGGTGTAACTATAATGCCAAAATCATGGGAAGCTGAAAATATTTTTAGTTATCAGTGAATTATATGTGTGCTCACTGTGCTCTTTTATCATGCTATAATTGGCGAAGAAAACTAATTCAGTTATCATTCCCAGACAGTCATGAATGATTCGATAGATAGATAAGCTGATACATTTGAACCTGTAACCTTATGGATTTGTGCCACAATTGGCTTTCCATAGTTAAACCACAATTTAGACCACATTTTTTCATTAAACCCCAGCTCAGAATACAGGCCTATGTTTGTAACTTGAGATACAAGACATGGTAGACTAAAAGGTTAAAGGAAGATGTTTCATAACGATTTTTTTGGTTGCTTCTCTGCCCCACCATAGGTAAAACTCTGGCTAAGACGATTGCCTCATGCTACGGTCGTCTACCTTACGAGGAACGCAAACAATCCGTGGGGCTTCGAAACTGTGAAGAATCAGGTACGTAATGCAGCGGAGCATCCCATGAAGCAGTTTATCAGTGATTTGCATTCACCCATGTTATAAGCTACTGGAATCCTTGCATCTGATTGGTTGCAAGCAAGAGCCTCAGAGGAAATCAGGGACGAGACGTTTCATGAAATGCTTCCTCGTTCATGGTCGCATAACTAGAAGGAAATAATTTATGTCGTAATAAATGTATGCTTTCATAATTTTCCATTCATTCATAAAGTTTGTTCATTCATATTTCAAAATTAACCTTGAAGAGCGCAATGGTGTAATACAATGTGTGTTTTTACCACACAATCGGCACCATGATCCCAAGGTTTGCAAACTGACTTCACTTACATTTATTCATTCAGACTATCTTAAAAACGTGCATTATCAAAGTAAGCGTGGTTGTATAATCAGAAATATTTATTGAAGTTTTATTCCATTTCCATTGAAAACATAATACAAAGTAATTTAAATCAAATACATTTTACAGATGAACATTCTTACTTCGTAAAAACAAACAGTATAAAATTGAGCATAAATGGAAATGAGGGGGGTCCACTTAAAGCAAAGCTTGTAAAGTGTGGATCCCTCTTGGAAATGAAAAAAAAATAGTTTCGACTTATTCATATATGGGAATACAGGAAAGATAAGAGAAGGAACAGAAAGGTCGAAATCAGATTGAAGTAAAAATAATTACTGACCAAATGCAAAGCTAGTCACACAAAGATGTCTCCGCTATGAAGGATATCTTGCGCACTAGACAGAAGAAAAAGAAGAAAGGGAGAAAATAATTGAAATTGAGAACTAATAAATAAGAAAACCCCCTCGACGGTTGTTTGGTTATGGTTAAACCAGAAAACATTAATCCATGTGCCGAGACGGCTAACAGTAATTTCTTTCAATAACCAACATCATCCAGATAACCGAGGTCTACGAGGGAGCAGGACTTTCCAAGTACATCGACAAGTCTTCGAAGACAAAGTGGATTATCACAGAACTGAACCATCAACCAGTCAGCATTCAATCGTGTGGTAAAGATGAGGTGAGTGGTGGTTAATTAGTGATGGGGTCGAGGTTTTAAGGATCCACATCATCTACCTGTCGGGATTCGTAGTGTGATGGAGATGGGATGAGCGGTAGTTGATTGGTGATTGGGGTTGGAGGTGCAGATCATCTACCTGCCAGGATTCAATCGCGTGGTAAAGATAAAAGATGAGATGAGTGGTAGTTGACTGGTGGCAGTGATGGGGTTTAGAGGTCCAGATCAATCTAGAGGAACCTTTCAGGATTCGTTCATCTTGTTGAGATGGGATGAGTGGTATTTGATAAGTGGTTTGGATTGGGGTTAGGCATGTTAGGGGTGCAGATCATATACCCGTCAGGATTCAATCGTGTGGTAGTGATGGGACGAGTAGTATTTGTTTAGTGGTGGGGCTAGGGGTACAGATCATCCCCTCGTAAGGATTCATGCATGTCGTAAAGATGAGATGAGTAGTTAATTGGTGATGGGGATTAAGGTATTAGGGTATTAGGGTCCATATCATCAGGATTCGTTTGTTTTATTATTTATTTATTCATTCATTCATTTATTTACAGACGGCGTGAGTGGTAGTTGATTGGAAAGGGTCGGGGTTAGAAGTTCAGATCAAGCCATTGGTGTCGTAAAGACGAGACTGGAAATAGTTAATTGGTGGTGGGGATTTGGTTTGGAGTACAGATCATCTAATCTCTAAGATAGAATCATATGATGTTGATGAGGTGGGTAGTTTTCAATTAGTGGTAGGGCTTGGGGTTTGAGGTACAGATCATCTACTTGTCAAGAATAAATCGTATGGTAAAGAAGGGACGAGCAGAAGTTGATGAGTTATGGGGATGGGTTTTGGGGCACATATCACCAAACCTTCATGATTCGATATGAAGTTCTTAGTTGTATGTGGATCACCATTAATTTCGATCGTTTTGATAGCTGTCCGGCCATCTCTCTTTCTTGATAAGATTGAATGATAATAACACTTGTATTTTATATATTGTTTGGTATGTAGGTAAAACACCTGATCACGGCTTCTCAAACAGAACTCGCACTGGTACTACAACCGAAGGATTTCATTGATAAACTCTCGAAAAAGCTGCAGAAGTCCTCAATAAAAAAAAAGCGAATGGTTGAATACATTGTTTGAAGACAGTTTTTTATGCGCATGACGAGGGTTTAGTTAGAGATTACCATGGCAATAAGATAATGAAATGACGAGTTTCGACATTACTCATTATGTGTGCACCTTGCTATTTGGGGACAACTACAGTAGATGACATGCCGAGTTTTCATAGATATTGTAGCTGAGGCTTAAAACAACTAGCCTGCGTTGATACAGCTGGTCGGATATGTAGTCGTACCATTGCAGGCCAATAACCTTCGTTGTTTATAAAAACATTAAGAACATTGAGATCCTTGTAAGAAGTGAGATGTTGTCAAGTAACACAAAGTGTAATAAGAGGTTTTGGAGAGATTGGAAGCTCATGGGTTGACTAGGATCTGAAATCGACGAAATACGAGCGATTGATTTTAAATCGGCACTCACGGTGAACTCTACATAAGAACAAAATGTGAATGTTATTGACGATGTTGACTGGATGAGGAGGATTGTTGCAATGACAAAGAATGGCCGTGCTGACAGGTCGAATCTCATTATGCATTATGTACAAAGAGCTGCTTCATAACTTCATTGGAGGCCGTCATAGCATCAAATTGTTTTATATATATATTTTCGACAATATTGGTGTTAAGAACAAACTCGAGACCACATATTAACCGTCCAGGTCTTGGACGTGATCTAGGTCTGTAATACGCAGTACAAAGACAAGATGAGATTATTTCATCCGCTGCATCGATCTGCCGGTCTTGATTCGACCACTGATTATCAAGACTCGATTTGTTGAATATAGATGCTTTCAAATATTCTTCTATGATAATTATGTTCGGGTTTTTTTGTGTGTGTACACATCGTGTTAACTGCATGGCCATGGGATTTAATAAGTTATGAAAAAATATATTCTGAAAGAAATTTGTCGACGTGCTGATGTACACATTCTGCATTATGTCCATCCATTACTCTATTTGTAATGCCATTTTTTGCTGTTCTTATTTATTTTCATGTACTATAATGTTTTTATTCAAGTTACAATACCAATTGTAATCATAATCCTGCAGAGGAATGACCCATTCACAGGAGTCTCAAAATCTTTTTGGGAAGAAAATGATAGTCTTTACAATAAATTTTCGTCTCAGGTATACATCCGTGCTTACCTCGATGTTACACACAACATGTAGACTGGGATTCATGTATACCTTATTGAATGTGTCTTCTTGATCTCAAATTTAGTTTTCAAAGTTTTATAAAATAGGAAATAGATATCGTTAAAAACCATTGGTATATTATCAAGAATCATGACGTCTTGTTGAATAATGTAATGATAAGCTTGTTTAGTGCCGTTGACGTGGATATAATTATGGGAAACTTTTAAAGTATTTATTCAAAGCCCGAATGAATTTTGATTGTACATACTGGGTATGGTTAGTAATTTGCAGGGGTGTGGGACACCGTTTTCCAGATGAGGAACGTATAAGAAGCATTTTCCTCCACACCATTATACCCCAAATTTTTTAATAAAGTTAAAACCTGCTGATATAGTTTTATATGATAGATGTGGAAATTAATCTTAAAAATAATATTTTGTTATGTACTCGGGGTAGACACTTCAGCTCGTATGAACTGTTCTTGCAGCGAGGTCTGTATACCATGTTAATGTTACCTACAATCCGTCCGAATAGAATACTGTCTCAAATGGCAAACAAACCAGCGGCCCCACCTAAAATCCTCAACTACACATATATCTGACGAGGTTCATTTCCCATAATGCATTATTCTGAGCTGTTGAAGTCTTGATATATAGGCCCACTTGAATGATAAGACACTATTGCAGTACTCAATACTTTAAAATCGCAACAATTATGTTACCGAGTATCGAAACAATTACTTTTCCTCACAAAATATTTTAGTTTCTCGACACAACAAAATCAAAGGTTGATTTTATTGATCTTTTCGACTAATAGCTATCTCAAAATGTATATCTTAAGACTAGAAAATAGAAAACAATAAAAATGGTACATACAATGTTTGTCAGTTCCCCCCCCCCCCCTTCAAAATAATAGAGAAGTGAGAAGATTTTTTGCATTAGTATTCTGGATATCGTATTGATAATGTGTCAAATACGTTTGTGTCATAATTATATGTTGTAGTTCATATCGAACTCATCTCTGTATCAATAATACTATTTATCAGTAAATGTTTTTAATAAAAACTGCTTGATGAAAATCCATCGGTTCCAACGAGTTTTTTCTATTAATTTATTGATGTTTATATTACTCACATGACTTCGAATCAAAACATGTTGAATGGATAAAAGATTTGAGGATTATTATTTTATTTCATTTTACCTCCTATTATTGATATATCTTTTATTTCCAGTAATTATCGCTTGTGTGGGAAATGCACAGTATATAGGTCTATACCAAATACTAATTAAAAATTGTTTGCTTAGGATAAATAGAAAAACCGGTATATGGAAAATATATTTTCGTTACAGATGTATAAAAAAACGTGAAAAGACAAAGATTAACTTGGCACGTTGGCATATTGCTTCAATGGAGGAAATGACTAAGCCAATTGCATCGCACCATTCGAGAAAAAAAATCGAACGTATTCCATGTGTTTGCCAGATTTTGGTTTCCTTCCAGAAAGGGAGTGAGAATGAATAATAAGAAATCGTTCACTTATGCCCCCGCCCGACTAAAGGCCTGCGACGGACACAAAACATATTCATTACCATGGTAACGGACACAGCGGACGAACAAAATTTCGGGGTGGCTCCATCCTTTTTCATCCGCTCCAGACAATGGACAAAATGGGCGAACGATGAAATCACAGTGGACGGATGCACAATGGGGATAAAGCGTATGAAACACGTATGCAAAGGGTAACACAACGGATACATAGTCCTGAAGACGGACAGTCAACCTGCCCGAAACGTCGAGTCTCTCTACTACTCATCATCTCTACTCGCCGACTCAAGCCAGCATCTCCTCACTAGCTCTACTACTCAAGCTGTTCTCAACTCATCAATCTTTCCTGGTTTACAGTCCTTTTCAGGACTACTTTCAAGAAAGAATACTCTACTCTCAAATCTCCACTTTCTCGCCTATCCATTTCTTCTCTTCTCCTATCCACTGTTTCTACAACACTTCACATGGTGTACCGTAAACCACATCAGCGATAGGATACATAGTGTTTGAAAACGGATAGCAATATTCTTTTCAGTATTGGTGGGACCGTACCTTAATATGAACAAACGGGGTCGCATGATCTAGGGATGAAGACGATCTAGGGGTGATACCTTTAGAGGGATTTAGTTATTTTTCTCGATTGAATAAAATAATCTTAATAACTATATCAATATTATCAACCAAGTAATTTTGATATAGTTACATGCTCTATCGTTCTTTCTTCCCTTTTCGTCCCACTTTTCTTCTTTTTTTTTGGGGGGGGGGCTTTCATTGCCCTTTTCTCCCCCTCAACTATGTGATAAAAGTCATCGGGACGACGGCCCTATACCCTCTTCCCGCCGCCCCATAATAAGCAAAATGAAATCAACTTTGAAGTAAAGTGGTAAAAGTCGGTAAAAAAAAAATTACTGAAAACTGATTACTAGCAGGATTATGGGCAATTAGATTGAGTAGTTCAGGTCATAGTCTGTTAATTTATTTTCTCGTCAGGATGGACCCGGGGACGGACTTGCAGTTCCGAAGCCTTATTTTCAATGAGCATTATACGAGCAAAGTAAATCTTCAAACGGTGTCGTGTGAATTATAATCAGATTATGGCGATTGAGTAGATTCGAAGAATTTTTTAATTGATTAGTAAAATTTTGAATCCGCCTGTCTGATCCCTTGGCCAAACAAAACATCACGAGCATACCAAGTATACTATAGGCCTACAACTCACTGGCGTAAAGATTAGGGGGCTTTGGGTCACCCCCCCCCCCCCCAAAAAAAAAAAAATAAATAAATAAATAAATAAAAAAGTCCACAGCCCAAAAAAAGAGAAAGGGGAAGGGAAATGTGATGTTATTTTCTGATTATTTCAAAATCTAACATTCAAATAGATTTTCCTTTCTAAAGAAAAATTTGCTCACTCAATTCGCTCTCTCGGAATTGAAAGCAATTTTGCCACATTATTGTGCCCCCTCAACCTTGGTCCATTGTGTCACTGCTACAACTCGTACATAAATGTAAATTTACAATGGATACAACCTAATTCAATTTCAAAGCGATCCATCTCATTGATTTCATGTATACCTCCCTAGTTTTGCATTCCGCTATCTCACTGACCAAGAACATTCCTCCATGTAGCTATTAATTAAACAATACATTCGTTTTATACTACCGACAAAATCGATTTTACCTCGTAGATCTCTGATTTGACAAAGCCCATAAAGGGGTGTGTACCAGAGCGTGTGAAAATGAAGTGGGAACGATGAGCGGTGTTTGTGTCATCTTTCAATAGGGATTTTTTGCAACCTCTACAGACGCTTTTTGGAAGGTAGATAATCTATTGTCAAAAGCCCATCACGACAAAGCCTTATTTGTCGAAAATCGGTAAATCAACAGGAGTTTCGTCCGTGACTCTGGGCAAACGACATGCATGTATTTTCAATTTTTAGTCAGCTCCGAATATTACCTTCACCAATTTTCGATAAAGACGTCACAGCTGCCCATTGTGACTTGAGAGCATCTTCAATGCATTTACTATGTTCTATAATCTGTCCCCGTTGCCATTGCAAAGACCCGCTTTTGTCATTTGAGGACGCATTTACATACACACTGATTACATCGGCAGATAATACTGAGCTTAAAGTGAACTTCTTGACCCCAGTGCATATGGTAGCGAGATGCCTGTTTATTTGTTAATGATATGAAATAAGATTGTCTGATATATACTACCAGTTAATACATTCTTGAAAAAAAGGTATTCCCTTTCGTCCGGTTGTGATACACTGGCAATCCACTATAACCCCCCCCCCCCTTGGTGCGAATCTTTTAAACCATTATTGAATAGGCTGCGGCAAGTAGTTCGAATATTTGCGTACTATTGTTTGAATAACGCTAGAACACAAACACTACCCATTACATGCACAAGCATCGCAAGAATATAATTTTATTTATGATAGCACACACAAAAGCCTGTTCCAGTGATGTATATATATATATATATATATATATGACTTTGTGTGTGGTGTCAAGGTGGCGGCGCCAAATATCAGCTTACTGAGTTCACATTGCTCGTATATCGTCTGCAGTTTTCTTGGAACTGCATTGTGTGATAAATCACTGGCCTCGATTGTGTGAACGCGATCCGTATGATTGTGAGCAAACGTGAATGTATCGCCATTTATTGTTTGGCACCGCGTACAGGCAAGGCTGGTGATGGTATTTAATGACCTTTCATAGATAATATCAGAGATTAACGCAACAAAGTGTGCAACCATTTCTATTTACATCAGATCGAGCTGGTCCTTGCATAACAGTGTTTATTACATGCTCGCGATGGTCATTAATGTGGTGCCATGTTAATGTTCTGGGGAAGCATGTCGACGTGCATATGGTGAGTTACACAATCTATCTCTCTCTCAAATCAATCCATCTTGATATGACAATTTGCATGTGAATGAAATGTGAATGTGTATGATGCCTATATGTATTCCGCAGTTTAATTATTTTGCATTGGAATTATGTCCCTGTTGAATATGGTCGATTCAGAAACAATTGGGAAACTGATCGCCATTACGCCACATCGCATTCTGGACTAATCGATATGAATTAAAACGCCAATTGACACCAGCATCGCGGGTATTGTCATATTTCTGATTGTGTAATATTGACTTCCCCGCCATACATGTATGTATGTGAGTGGTAAGGTGGGCAGTCCGTTGAGGGTGGGGACTCCCCTCACCAATGTTGTTTTGACCGTTAAGGCTGAGAAGGGTGCTACGTATGTGTATGTGTGTGTGTATTTGAGTTTTGTCAGACGTGTATCAATCATATATGATTATTTACGTCTAGGACCGACCTTTAACGTCACCATCCGAAAAAAGTGGCCAGGGCTCGAACCTCGAACATCTGCATCAATTTGTAACTACCCCATATAGCTTGGATTACAGGCGCACGCCACAACGCCCAGTTACGGTGTATGCTTTATTATTATAATTAGTCGATAACATCTTGCATGTTGGTGAACTAAGAAAATTCGAACAAATAGATATATAAATAGATGGATATTCTTGATCATGATTGGTTACTCAGCAACAGAGAAATATCTCCATGATGCCTTATTTTTTTTACAGACGTTTGATAATACTGTCTCATCCTTCCCGTGAATATGATACCATCATGAAAACTAGTCGCAAATCGGATGCAAACTGGGAGTTAGAGAAAGTATTATTTCAATGATATAACCGGAACTATTGCTTTCTTGAGCGTTTGGGACAGTACATAGTCCGAAACACATGTAAATCCACACAAGAAGCAGATTTGCACAATATGGTTCACTTCCAAATTTGTAAAATGTTTTAATCAAGAAAAAAAATCATTAGAGAAAACATTAATTCAATGATTTAACTGAAAAAAAATATTGCTTCCATACAAATTTAGGGACAGGATATAGCCTCTACTCATTTACACCACACAAGAGACTGATTTGCATTATTCAAAATCATTTGTTTTTATTAAAACAAGTAAATCTGAATGAGAGAAGTGTAACAAATTTACCCGTTTTGGGTCCCCGTGCACCATCGAAAAACATTTTTGACCCATTTTATTTTTTGGCTTTGCCTGATGTATGTAGTTAATGAATTTTGACGGTCCTCATACCAAATCGTTAATATCGTACATGTCGAAGGTTGATATTGTTGCTATTCATAATAAACATGCGAAAACATATGACGAAGCATGCAACTCTTTTTTTTCCCAAAATCATGGAAATTTTGTCATTTGGTCAAGTAAAATGTTCTCTAATGGTGCATAGGGAGACCCCCCCCCCCCCCCATATCCGACTAGACTTTAATGGTAGAAACGGGGTCTCAAGAGTGGTGTAAAAATTGGGGGCATTCAAGCACATAGGCCTATATTTTGTTATGAGTTGCACCGAATCGAACATTCTAAGATATTATTGTGAAGTTAATATTGGATTAAGCTAAACCTTGCAAAATTCTTCGAATTTATTTGTTCCTAAATTATATATTTTCCATTGAATTGGGGCAATTTATCATCCAATGTCTTGATTTTCTCCCCACCCCTCCTCAAAAAAGACCAGCTCGGCAAGTATTAAAGGGCGATGTGCCCGATATCAACTAAAATACCAAAAAAAATTGTTCATTTTCTGACAAGAGTATTTAATATCTTTCTTAGGGGAGGGCAATCGATAGCTTAATGTCGCCCTATTAGTTGCCGGATTATCCAAGTGGAAATATTCATATCTACATAGATCACATCTTAGCCTCTAATTATGACACGATGTACGTAGTCCTATTGTCCACGTCTACTCCTATTTGTGTTTATTCCACTGTAAGGTTCATAGTCACGGATCTTTTACGTATTAGGATGGTCAGATGACGTCACATGTTTCATTTCGTGTTGATCCTAGATTGAACTCTCAATAGGACAGCTGTGGTGGTCAAGATCACCAAAACAACAAAAAGAAGAACACCATTAACCATGAAGACTTTGGTGTAGGACTGGGTTAGGTCGAACAGAAATCCTGTTGGAGGAGGGGATAAAAAAAAAGTGCTATTCGATAAATACCATCGTTGCAAGTTGAGTTTATCATCCTTTACTACTAGTATTTCATATCACATACCATATATACTGTCGAAGGAACGTAGTACATAATTGATTAAAATCATGTATTTTGAGTTTTTAATGTATTTTAGAATTTAATGCATACTATTCTTTAGATTTGCTAATCGTATCATGAGTTGAGACCCTTAGTCCCCCGAGGGTTGAAACGGAGGGTCGTATTTTCGAATCGAAATGCATATACCTGCCAGAAATTCATTCCTCGAAATGCATGTGCGCTGTAGAAGACTTGCCGGGACTAATTCTATGGTAATAATCGCATAGAGACGTTAGATAATAACGTGATAATAATGCCTTTTTACGAGAACTGAACATTATCATTATAACTATTGTAATAGCATAATTATGAAAATTATCATCACAGTCACTTAAATGTAACTGGCATGACAGTAAATTTATTCAATACCGGGAGTCCTTTGTTAATCTATATAATTATAACGTTAAAATGAAAATAAGTATATAAATACAAGTACCTGTCATATAGCCTGCTGAGGTAGCTCCTAATCCAGTAAAGAAAAATAGCATTGCATAAGCTCGTCTGAATTTGACTGGGTCAAATGTAATCTTCTTTACCACGGCAGAGGGCATAGTATCTTCAGTAAAGAAACAGATGCCTTGGACGAACGCCAAACCAGCCCGTACAGGATACCCTGATCCGACGAAGTCAAGGAGAAAAGTCAGGATGCAGACAATACTGACGGGGATGTATATCAGAAAAGGATCGACGTTTTTAGAAATGAGAATAATGAATACTGTTCTTCCTAAGATACCACCAATTCCTGCTAGAGTGGATAATAATACCGCATGGGAACTGATAATCCCAAGGGATTCGGCATGGGGTACCAAGAACAGCATCCAACCGTACAATGCATATGAGAAGAGGAAAATCGACGGCATGTTAAACAAGACCAGCCAGTCATGAAACGTAAGACCTCTGCAACAGAACTTGTACCAAGGTTCGGTATTGCCCTTCGATGTCCCTGCAGACGCCCCAGCCAGTTTGTCGTCGTCGTCTTCTTCTTCGGTGATCAATGGTAAGTGTTCGGTTAACACAGCAGTTTCGACGTCATCAAGCCCCATCTCTGAATGATCAGATCCTGTACTGCTTGACTGATGTTCCTTATGATTTTTTTCACCCCTTGATCCCAGAGCGCTGTTATTTTTCGGTCGTGTAAGCTTACTTGTCATCTCGCGATCTGTTCGGACCAGTCCCATTGTCTTAGCTTCAGGACAATTAATTTTAATTTTCTTCATGATTGGTTTACGGATTACAGCAGCACACACCATGGCGTGAAGACCAATACCGGCTAAGATCAGAAAACTTCCGTGGTACCCGTAAGCCTCTTCCGATCTTTCTACGATGAACGGTATAAAGGTTGCACCTGCAGTCAGACCATACAAGGAAAGCGTATTCATCATGACAAAATCATCAGGGAAATAGTCGTTTATGATAAGCGTTGTGGGCAGGTGAATACAGGCAAAACCGGTCCCTAAAAGTAAAATGAAAATAGAGCGAGATGGGGGAATAGTAAACGATAGGTAAACTAAATAATAATAAAACTTATAATAGTAAAAGTATTTAAAAAAAAACATTTATAAACCGCTAAATAAATTAATAAAACATTTATAAACCGCTAAATAAAATGTTTCTAATCATTGTATTACTACTATTCAGCTTAAGCACGGCTACCCTGATCAGGCGCTCGAGCATTCAAGTTTTTTTTTCCCTACGCGGTACCCATTCACAACACTTGGGTGGAGAGTGGCAAGTGTAGATAAATGACTTGCCAGAAGACGCAAGTGCTGCAGCGGGGTTTGACCCCCAAGACACTGTGGTTAAATTTCTTATCTACTGAGCAACACCTTTACACGTATGGTATCGGTCCTTAAAAATTAATGAAGAAAACCAACAAGATTTACAAGTTGCATGAATCCTTCAAATAAGGTGAAATAAACTGATACATCGACCCAGCCTTTACGTCTTAACCAGGTACTATTCCAGTATTGATCGAATGGGATATATTCATCGATAGACACACAGATATTTAGAACTATGCAAATCTTCAAACAATGATGACAGTGGTTCCAACTCTGCATCAGTTCCTATCTCGTCTTCCTATCACGTCCTATACTCTGGCCTATCTATACTATTGTAAGTATATTTACCCAGGGAAGCCACTCCAGTTCTGAAAACTGTTCCCCCAGTGGGACCTGCCATTATTATTACCCCGGCTTTAGCTGGGCTGCCTATAGGCACTCAAGCATTCAAGGAATATCTTCCTACCGGGTACCCATTCACCTCACCTGGATTGAGTGCAGTACAATGTGGATTAATTTCTTGCTGAAGGAAATTACGCCATGGCTGGGATTCGAACCCATGACCCTCTGTTTCAAAGTCAGGAGACTAGTCCACTGGGCCATAACGCTCCACAAATCTATCATGGACTTCACAAAATACATTAAGCTTTAATATTTTAAGACCCGGTCCCACTGCTCTTACGGATGCAGAGAGGATTAAAACGGAAAAGAATCTTGCCATCCGTTGGAAAACGGTATGTATCTGCTGTCTACTCTTTGCATACTTGTTTCATACGCTCTATATTCATCGAGCACCCGTCCACTGTGATTTCATTCATTTCGCCCATTCTGTCCATTGTCTGGAGCGGATGAAAACGGATGGAAATTTTGCTTGTCCGCTGTATCCGTTATGAATACGTTTTGTGTCCATCGGCCAGTGGGACCAAGCCTTTACCAAGATTTCGGAGATCGCCATAAACTCATTTTCTCACTACTTTTTTAGAAATAGAGACGAGTCTACATGAATAAGGCAACCTTTTCAGTCGATCAGAACAAACCAGTTCTTCAGAACGTGGGCCCTGTTCTTAAGCTTCGTTTTTAAGCGATTCTGACTCTGGCCTTGAAATCAGAGGGTAGTGTGTTCTAATCCCAACGCTGCCGCGCGTCCTTTGGCAAAGAACGAATCCAACATTTGCCATTTTACACCCAGGTGTTAAATGGGTACCCGGTAGGATGCAAAAGCCCATGTTGTAAGCCCAGGCCAAGCACTAACAACTGAGTCTTAAAACTCGTGTTGGAATGATCCACAGGGAGTGGAAAAAGTGCTTTTTCTGCGGGCATGCTCGGATTCAAAGACCCGGTAATATATCTAAAGTGCTTAGAGACGTTGATCCGATGTATTAAGCGATATATTAAAAAAAACAGCATTATCATAATGACTTACGATCTTGGTCATTACAATCGTTAAATCATGTTTGCTGTACATTAGTGTATATATATATATATTATTTTGTCAAGTGCATCGTGTGTGAATATTGAGTGATCATAATGATATAGTTTCATACTTTTCATCCAATCAACATAAAACTGATCCATGATAGTTAATGAGTTCAATGGTTACGCTGTATTTTATTTTTGACGATGATGATAATGAAATGGTTTAAATATATTCATCGCCTGTAATCTCCCTTACCTGTTAATGCAAGACACACGCCCACAACTACAACATTAGTTGAAAAGGCACATATGAGCATGCAAGTCGAGCCGAGTATTGCTCCTCCTCCGGCGACCAGTCGGTCGTTCACCCTTTCTAGTATTAGAGATACAAGTGGACCTGCCAAAATAAATAAATAAACTTGTTCTTATTCTTCAAAAGGACGAATTAGGTGGTCTGTCATCATTTTTCATTCGGTGTCGGTTGATGTATGAAATGACTTATTTAGATAATTATTATTTACTTGATAATCTTGGTCATAGACATCATGGGAATCAACTTTGACCATGTTAAACGTGATTATTACAATTGTCATGATAATCGTGATGATTATCATGACAGGAAGATAGGATTTATGAAATGAAGTTTGAGGCACATAATATACTTTGATGAATTCCTCCAAAAGTTCAGACTATTTTACCCAAATTGGCTCGCTCAAAATTGCAAAATGCGCGCCTGAAATTTCACAGCAAGTACTTTTTACTTGTCAGTTCATTATTGATGTTTATCAATTAGAAAAAAAAATGGTGAGAAACTTTTGAAAGATTTGTGTAAAATTTTCGCAAATCTGCTAAATTTCAATAAAGTTTCCTGCAAGAATTGTAACAATGCCAGTAGGTTTCAATTTCCCAGCATTTACTTGAAAATTCATTGGTGATGTTTTTATTTTATGTAGATGTAATGCAAAATTTCCACAAAATTTCCAACCAAAATTTTTACGATAATTTCAATGGCTGTCAACTTTACATCATTTACTTGAAATATCATCGGTTATGTTTTTTAATGAAAAAAAAATCATATGGAAATATTTTATGTATTTTTTTGTAAAATTTCCGTAAACTTTCAGCAGAATTTACACGAAATTTCCGACAAGAATTTTCACGATGCCAGTGGGTATCAATTTCACAGCATTTATTTGAAAATTCATTGGTGTTGATTTTTAATGAAATATTATGTACAAACAAAATCGTATACAAATTTTTCCGCAAAATTTCGGTAAAATGTCCAAGAAATTTCACAAAGCTTCAAAAAAGAAAGAAAACTCTGGGAAATTCCGTAAAATGTCCAAAAAGAAATTTGTAACCCAAGAGCGTTTCAATGTCACATGACCTACATAAAAGTATGCAAAGCAAGTGGGCTTCAAATTCAAAGCTAGCACATAATGACGTTAAGCGTATACTTGTTGTTATTTGTCTATGGCTTAAAATGACCTAGATCGTACCCAAACTTAACCATGGTCGGTTTGAGGCATTTCAAATTTTTGACACGGGCGTGCGTGTGCGTCATGACCTTTGCATGACCTTTGATGTCATTTCCTGATGACCTGTAACCTGAGCTGGATATGATGTAAATATGAATGGTTTTTAACGATTTGTTACGATGATGTGATCAATTGTAATATTTTACAAAATGGCGTCTAGATGGTGTCAACATGATTTGTTGACCTTGAAAAGCTTCTTTAGACATGTCCATAATGACGTCTATCCATGACATGAAAATCAAGGGAATTAACGTGCCAGGATTCTAGATAAAGTGGGAATAACATTTTGCTATCAAAATAACTGGTGAAAGAAAGAAAATGCGAAAATTACGAAATTAATAGGTGGTATGTCATATACATGACAGACCACCTAATAAATAATGTATGATTTGTATAGTACACGTAATCACCTTGTTAGGAATCATGGCGCTCCTATATTTCCCCGACTTAGCTAGTCTACCGATTCCGGTGCTTACAGCTATTTGACAAGTTACGTCCTGCCCTTACCCATCATAATTTTAGAACATAAATAGGGATTTGACGTCTTGATTAAATTTCTCACTGAATATTTACAAATATTCAACACTCGGCAAAATGCGCCTTTGCATACATATAATAAAAATCATAAGTTACAATGAAATTGGGGGGGAAACCCACGATATTACAGTGAAACCCATGGATTGCATGATTATCAGAACTAAAACAGAGAGAAATTTGCCTTTAAAGGGATGTTCCGGGCTGAAACTTGTATGATTTAAACAGATGAAGAAAAATCAAAGAGAACACTGAAAACTTGATCAAAATCAGGAACAACAAAGTTATGGCAATTCAAAGATTTGCATTTTGTCCGGTGAAACAGTTCTAGGCATGTCTTCATGAATATTCAATGAGCAACTTGATGTCATATCCCCACGTGTTCTTTTGTATTTTATTATATGAAATTGGGTTTATTCAAACTTTTTTAACCAAGAACTGAAAAAATTGGATTGACAACTGATTAAGTGCATTAGATATTCATTGCTGCAACTTATTTCATTATAAAGCAGACTCATTATTCACACATGACTTGTATGAAAAATGAAACAATTATCATTTCATGTAATAATATAAAAACTTTTGCTAAACTTAAAAATTATATAACTTCGTTATTTGTTTTCCGATTTTGATAAAATTTTCATCATTTTACTCTGCGAATTCTGCTCTATCAATTTAAATGTAAATATTTTCAGCCCGGAGTACCCCCCCCCCCCCCCCCATTTAAGCGGTTCGGTTGTGGAGCACACTTTAATTCGCACACAAGTGGATAGGGGGATATTCAAATTGCATGTGGGCAAAATGACCGTCTCCAGCTTTGTGAGTAAACAAATGCAAGAACTTGCATTGTAGTATTTCGCTTTGGAGCTCATCGACATTCAAACATGAAAACCTACTTACTTGCGAGAAGTGAGAGGGTGGATGGCAGGCTGCAGATGAACCCAATAATGGCGTAGTTTGAGTTTAATCTCACCACCATCTCATGGAGAAGAACACCAAACGATTTCGTGATGCCTGCATCGAATACCAGCAGGGTAAACTTACAAAATATGATAACGTATCCCCACCGCCAATTCAAAATGCTTCCTTCCGTTGGAGGCTTCATTATTATGTATTGTTATAAATACGAATGATTAAATCAAAGAAAAAGAGGTTGGTGTAATATACACGTTTGCTCCGTCGGACTTGGTATTTATGTTGCTTTACTAGTAAGACCTCTATAAAAGAAAGAGTGAGAGGAAGGGAGAGATAGACAGAGAGAAACAAAGTGGGAGAGGGACACAGAGAAAGCATGACTTCATAATCATGACAGTTCAGAGAGATTCCATTGACCTTTAACAGGTGCGGTATCACAACAATCTACATTCGCTAAAAGTGATGCAAATCTATGTCTTCCTGCCAACAACTTAGAAACCATGCAGGTGTTTCACCAATCTGCATATATAATGATTTTTACACAATATCTGGACTCGTTTGCATACGTCACTTGTTGCTAGGTCCAGTAAGCATCTGGTAGAATTTCAGGTTGGCAAGAAAACCCTTTGTGTGAAAAGTATATAGGCCTGTGCATTTTTATTAATAAAAGATGCTACTCTAGATCTAATGTGAGAATGGAAACGCATCCAGTTTGCATTCTCACAAAAGACCTGGTGGGTGTTTCATAAAGCTGTTCGTAAGTTAGGAGCGACTTTAAGAACGACTGGTGAACCTTTCTTACGCGCTAAACCATTGTCAATGATGTATAGCATTTACCAAAAGAAAGGATCACCAGTCGTTCTTAAAGTCGCTCTTGTCTTACGAACAGCTTTATGAAACACCCACCAGTTTTTATATACTCATGAATAAAATTCAATAGTTGACTTTGAATGATCTGCATATATTTATTGGTGCTAATGAATGTGCTGAAGGCGATCAGACTTAACCGGGGGGGCGGTTCACGGCGGTTTGGCTCAGAGGTTGGATGCAATCAAAGCGCTTTCTCGTGTTTATTTTCTAATAGTTTGGGCAAATCACATTTAATGGGCAGTAAAGTGTTGTGTTTATTCCTTTCTTAGGCAAGCACGAAATTAAAACTTGCAAAACGTAAAAAGGTTAATGTCAATGGGATTGCAACTAGCTCGCCATTAGTTTGCGACTCCAGATTCTGCTGATTGCAGAGACGTCTCCGATACATCTATGAAACTTATTATTAACTTGTATTCTCCGAGGAGTCGCAAGAAAATCGAACATGCTCGATTTTTTCACGACATTTTCCAGTCGACGCACTGGCATTCAGATGAGCTTGGGGTGCCATGCCCCCTCCCCCTCCCCTGAAAAATGTTTAATTCCGAGAAAACAAATATTAACATTATTTTTTAAGTAATATGTCAAAAACTACCATAAAATTATAGTATCGAATGAGACGGGTCTTCTTTTTTTTTACTCGCTCGCTTCGCTCACTCGCAGATTCTTAGAAATATTGTCCGCTACCCCTACAGCATATTTGACCCTTTTAATTTGTGTGGGCTTGTTACGCTACGTCTCCAAGACATGACGATCAACTGCAGAAGCGTCGTGGAGACTAATTTCATCCCCGACTGCTAAGACGACTCCGATGTCTCTATGGAGTCTGTGCGAAATATTTTTTTAAAGAGTACATAAAATGTTATAGCGGCTTTTTTCGAGGAAATGTGACTGAGGTATTAATGAAATATGTCTGTTAACGTCTCAAGAGACTACAAACATTCTAAGATATTATTGTGAAGTTATTATTGGATTAAGCTAAACCTTGCAAAATTCTTCGAATTTATTTGTTCCTAAATTATATATTTTCCATTGAATTGGGGCAATTTATCATCCAATGTCTTGATTTTCTCCCCACCCCTCCTCAAAAAAGACCAGCTCGGCAAGTATTAAAGGGCAATGTGCCCGATATCAACTAAAATACAAAAAAAAAATTGTTCATTTTCTGACAAGAGTATTTAATATCTTTCTTAGGGGAGGGCAATCGATAGCTTAATGTCGTCCTATTAGTTGCCGGATTATCCAAGTGGAAATATTCATATCTACATAGATCACATCTTAGCCTCTAATTATGACACGATGTACGTATTCCTATTGTCCACGTCTACTCCTATTTGTGTTTATTCCACTGTAAGGTTCATAGTCACGGATCTTTTACGTATTAGGATGGTCAGATGACGTCACATGTTTCATTTCGTGTTGATCCTAGATTGAACTCTCAATAGGACAGCTGTGGTGGTCAAGATCACCAAAACAACAAAAAGAAGAACACCATTAACCATGAAGACTTTGGTGTAGGACTGGGTTAGGTCGAACAGAGATCCTGTTGGAGGAGGGGATAAAAAAAAAATGCTATTCGATAAATACCATCGTTGCAAGTTGAGTTTATCATCCTTTACTACTAGTATTTCATATCACATACCATATATACTGTCGAAGGAACGTAGTACATAATTGATTAAAATCATGTATTTTGAGTTTTTAATGTATTTTCGAATCGAAATGCATACCTGCCAGAAATTCATTCCTCGAAATGCATGTGCGCTGTAGAATACTTGCCGGGACTAATTCTATGGTAATAATCGCATAGAGACGTTAGATAATAACGTGATAATAATGCCTTTTTACGAGAACTGAACATTATCATTATAACTATTGTAATAGCATAATTATGAAAATTATCATCACAGTCACTTAAATGTAACTGGCATGACAGTAAATTTATTCAATACCGGGAGTCCTTTGTTAATCTTTATAATTATAACGTTAAAATGAAAATAAGTATATAAATACAAGTACCTGTCATATAGCCTGCTGAGGTAGCTCCTAATCCAGTAAAGAAAAACAGCATTGCATAAGCTCGTCTGAATTTGACTGGGTCAAATGTAATCTTCTTTACCACGGCAGAGGGCATAGTATCTTCAGTAAAGAAACAGATGCCTTGGACGAACGCCAAACCAGCCCGTACAGGATACCCTGATCCGACGAAGTCAAGGAGAAAAGTCAGGATGCAGACAATACTGACGGGGATGTATATCAGAAAAGGATCGACGTTTTTAGAAATGAGAATAATGAATACTGTTCTTCCTAAGATACCACCAATTCCTGCTAGAGTGGATAATAATACCGCATGGGAACTGATAATCCCAAGGGATTCGGCATGGGGTACCAAGAACAGCATCCAACCGTACAATGCATATGAGAAGAGGAAAATCGACGGCATGTTAAACAAGACCAGCCAGTCATGAAACGTAAGACCTCTGCAACAGAACTTGTACCAAGGTTCGGTATTGCCCTTCGATGTCCCTGCAGACGCCCCGGCCAGTTTGTCGTCGTCGTCTTCTTCTTCGGTGATCAATGGTAAGTGTTCGGTTAACACAGCAGTTTCGACGTCATCAAGCCCAATCTCTGAATGATCAGATCCTGTACTGCTTGACTGATGTTCCTTATGATTTTTTTCACCCCTTGATCCCAGAGCGCTGTTGTTTTTCGGTCGTGTAAGCTTACTTGTCATCTCGCTATCTGTTCGGACCAGTCCCATTGTCTTAGCTTCAGGACAATTAATTTTAATTTTCTTCATGATTGGTTTACGGATTACAGCAGCACACACCATGGCGTGAAGACCAATACCGGCTAAGATCAGAAAACTTCCGTGGTACCCGTAAGCCTCTTCCGATCTTTCTACGATGAACGGTATAAAGGTTGCACCTGCAGTCAGACCATACAAGGAAAGCGTATTCATCATGACAAAATCATCAGGGAAATAGTCGTTTATGATGAGCGTTGTGGGCAGGTGAATACAGGCAAAACCGGTCCCTAAAAGTAAAATGAAAATAGAGCGAGATGGGGGAATAGTAAACGATAGGTAAACTAAATAATAATAAAACTTATAATAGTAAAAGTATTTTTAAAAAAACATTTATAAACCGCTAAATAAATTAAAAAAACATTTATAAACCGCTAAATAAAATGTTTCTAATCATTGTATTACTACTATTCAGCTTAAGCACGGCTACCCTAATCAGGCGCTCGAGCATTCAAGTTTTTTTTCCCTACGCGGTACCCATTCACAACACTTGGGTGGAGAGTGGCAAGTGTAGATAAATGACTTGCCAGAAGACGCAAGTGCTGCAGCGGGGTTTGACCCCCAAGACACTGTGGTTAAATTTCTTATCTACTGAGCAACACCTTTACACGTATGGTATCGGTCCTTAAAAATTAATGAAGAAAACCAACAAGATTTACAAGTTGCATGAATCCTTCAAATAAAGTGAAATAAACTGATACATCGACCCAGTCTTAACCAGGTACTACTCCAGTATTGATCGAATGGGATATATTCATCGATAGACACACAGATATTTAGAACTATGCAAATCTTCAAACAATGATGACAGTGGTTCCAACTCTGCATCAGTTCCTATCTCGTCTTCCTATCACGTCCTATACTCTGGCCAATCTATACTATTGTATTAGAGTATATTTACCCAGGGAAGCCACTCCAGTTCTGAAAACTGTTCTCCCAGTGGGACCTGCCATTATTATTACCCCGGCTTTAGCTGGGCTGCCTAGGCGCTCAAGCATTCAAGGAATATCTCCTACCGGGTACCCATTCACCTCACCTGGATTGAGTCCAGTACAATGTGGATTAATTTCTTGCTGAAGGAAATTACGCCATGGCTGGGATTCGAACCCATGACCCTCTGTTTCAAAGTCAGGAGACTAGTCCACTGGGCCATAACGCTCCACAAATCTATCATGGACTTCACAAAATACATTAAGCTTTAATATTTTAAGACTCGGTCCCACTGCTCTTACGGATGCAGAGAGGATTAAAACGGAAAAGAATATTGCCATCCGTTAGAAAACGGTATGTATCTGTTGTCTACTCTTTGCATACTTGTTTCATACGCTCTATATCCATCGAGCATCCGTCCACTGTGATTTCATTCATTTCGCCCATTCTGCCCATTGTCTGGAGCGGATGAAAACGGATGGAAATTTTGCTTGTCCGCTGTATCCGTTATGACTACGTTTTGTGTCCATCGGCCAGTGGGACCAAGCCTTTACCAAGATTTCGGAGATCGCCATGAACTCATTTTCTCACTACTTTTTTAGAAATAGAGACGAGTCTACATGAATAAGGCAACCTTTTCAGTCGATCAGAACAAAGCAGTTCTTCAGAACTTGGGCCCTGTTCTTAAGCTTCGTTTTTAAGCGATTCTGATTCTGGCCTTGAAATCAGAGGGTAGTGTGTTCTAATCCCAACGCTGCCGCACGTCCTTTGGCAAAGAACGAATCCAACATTTGCCATTCTACACCCAGGTGTTAAATGGGTACCCGGTAGGATTCAAAAGCCCATGTTGTAAGCCCAGGCCAAGCACTAGCAACTGAGTCTTAAAACTCGTGTTGGAATGATTACAGGGAGTGGGAAAAGTGCTTTTTCTGCGAGCATGCTCGGATTCAAAGACCCGGTAATATATCTAAAGTGCTTAGAGACGTTGATCCGATGTATTAAGCGATATATTAAAAAAAACAGCATTATCATAATGACTTACGATCTTGGTCATTACAATCGTTAAATCATGTTTGCTGTACATTAGTGTATATATATATATATTATTTTGTCAAGTGCATCGTGTGTGAATATTGAGTGATCATAATGATATAGTTTCATACTTTTCATCCAATCAACATAAAACTGATCCATGATAGTTAATGAGTTCAATGGTTACGCTGTATTATATTTTTGACGATGATGATAATGAAATGGTTTAAATATATTCATCGCCTGTAATCTCCCTTACCTGTTAATGCAAGACACACGCCCACAACTACAACATTAGTTGAAAAGGCACATATGAGCATGCAAGTCGAGCCGAGTATTGCTCCTCCTCCGGCGACCAGTCGGTCGTTCACCCTTTCTAGTATTAGAGATACAAGTGGACCTGCCAAAATAAATAAATAAACTTGTTCTTATTCTTCAAGAGGACGAATTAGGTGGTCTGTCATCATTTTTCATTCGGTGTCGGTTGATGTATGAAATGACTTATTTAGATAATTATTATTTACTTGATAATCTTGGTCATAGACATCATGGGAATCAATTTTGACCATGTTAAACGTGATTATTACAATTGTGATGATAATCGTGATGATTATCATGACAGGAAGATAGGATTTATGAAATGAAGTTTGAGGCACATAATATACTTTGATGAATTCCTCCAAAAGTTCAGACTATTTTACCCAAATTGGCTCGCTCAAAATTGCAAAATGCGCGCCTGAAATTTCACAGCAAGTACTTTTTACTTGTCAGTTCATTATTGATGTTTATCAATTAGAAAAAAAAATTGTGAGAAACTTTTGAAAGATTTGTGTAAAATTTTCGCAAATCTGCTAAATTTCAATAAAGTTTCCTGCAAGAATTGTAACAATGCCAGTAGGTTTCAATTTCCCAGCATTTACTTGAAAATTCATTGGTGATGTTTTTCTTTTAATTATGAAGATGTAATGCAAAATTTCCACAAAATTTCCAATCAAAATTTTTACAATGTCAATGGCTGTCAACTTACATCATTTACTTGAAATATCATCGGTTATGTTTTTTAATGAAAAAAAATCATATGGAAAATTTTTTTTGTATTTTTTTTGTAAAATCTCCGTAAACTTTCAGCAGAATTTACACGAAATTTCCGACAAGAATTTTCACGATGCCAGTGGGTATCAATTTCACAGCATTTATTTGAAAATTCATTGGTGTTGATTTTTAATGAAATATTATGTACAAACAAAATCGTATACAAATTTTTCCGCAAAATTTCGGTAAAATGTCCAAGAAATTGCACAAAGCTTCAAAAAAGAAAGAAAACTCTGGGAAATTCCGTAAAATGTCCAAAAAGAAATTTGTAACCCAAGAGCGTTTCAATATCACATGACCTACATAAAAGTATGCAAAGCAAGTGGGCTTCAAATTCAAAGCTAGCACATAATGACGTTAAGCGTATACTTGTTGTTATTTGTCTATGGCTTAAAATGACCTAGATCGTACCCAAACGTAACCATGGTCGGTTTGAGGCATTTCAAATTTTTGACACGGGCGTGCGTGTGCGTCGTGACCTTTGAATGACCTTTGATGTCATTCGTCCTGATGACCTGTAACCTGAGCTGGATATGATGTAAAAATGAATGGTTTTTAACGATTTGTTACGATGATGTGATCAATTGTAATATTTTACAGAATGGCGTCTAGATGATGTCAACATGATTTGTTGACCTTGAAAAGCTTCTTTAGACATGTCCATAATGACGTCTATCCATGACATGAAATTCAAGGAAATTGACGTGCCAGGATTCTAGATAAAGTGGGAATAAACTTTTGCTATCAAAATAACTGGTGATAGAAAGAAAATGCGAAAATTACGAAATTAATACAGTCAGTCCGCAAGCCCCTGTGTTAATGAGCAAATGAGCAAGATTTATCCAAGTCCTCTCGTGGCTGAATTCATGTGCCTGCAAAATTTCGTGAATTGTGAGACTTTCTTTCTCAAAGAATTTAACCACTTTTTCCTTGAGAAATATTGATTATTTGAGTACCATAGGCAAGAGTAAATATTACTCTTTTATATTGGTCATTTCTTTTTAATGAAATATTTTGATAAATAAGTGAATTTTTTACCTGAAAAGATGCATCAAACAGAATTTTCTTCCTCTGTTTTCACTTGCAAATTGTGCAACATTTTGTGTTTTAGGCACCAACATTATTTATATCATCAGAAAGCTCAAACTCTATACTTTCTTACAATGTCACTCTTGATATGTGGCATCTTTTAGATGGGTCAGCAGCCAGCTTTTTCCATCAAGATGCAAGACGAGATTTCTGAAATTTCTGAGTAACATAAAATCCAGAGTTCTGATTGGCTGAATACTGTTTTCAAAACAAACAGGGGCGGGTAATTTGAAGAGATTACCACATGGTGAGTGTGACCTTGCAGAGGCCCAGTGTGGGGAACATTGGAATTTGCGTGGGTGTGTGGTCTCTATGACCAATCAGAGCGCAGTATTCTTGTTTTTGAGCTGCAAAATGTACTTGGCCTATGAAAAGCTGGCTGCTGACCCATCTAAAATACATCTTCTTATAGAAATTATATCATATTAAAGCTTAGATCTTCAGCTTTATCATGATTTAAAAATCATTTGTGCCCAAATAGAAATTAAGTGTGAAAACAACAACTTTTGTTGCATGAAAAAAAATATTTTGTTTCATGTTTTAGATCAAAAGTTTTTCCTATATTAGAACATTTTTTTAGAAATTCAAACACATGACCTGAAAGAATAATTCTTCTTCTTTACAAAGATACCAAAAACGTGAAATTTTGTCAATATTTAGAGCAGCAATGGCCGAATAAAAAGAGGTGTTTTGGTTCGCACCAAGCTCATTAACTATGCAAAAACCCTCTAGTAAAAGAAGCTACTTTTTCAGGGCTTGCGGACTGCCTGAATAGGTGGTATGTTATATACATGACAGACCACCTAATAAATAATGTACGATTTGTATAGTGCACGTAATCACCTTGTTAGGTGATCATGGCGCTCCTATATTTCCCCGACTAAGCTAGTCTACCGAATCCGGTGCTCACAGCTTTTTGACAAATTACGTCCTGCCCTTACCCATCATAATTTTAGAACATAAATAGGGATTTGACGTCTTGATTAAATTTCTTACCGAATATTTACAAATATTCAACAGTCGGCAAAATGCGCCTTTGCATATATATGATAAAAATCATACGTTACAATGAAATTTGGGGGGAAACCCACGATATTACAGTGAAACCCATGGATTGCATGATTATCAGAACTAAAACAGAGAGAAATTTGCCTTTAAAGGTATGTTCCGGGCTGAAACTTGTATGATTTAAACAGATGAAGAAAAATCAAAGAGAACACTGAAAACTTGATCAAAATCAGACAAGGAACAACAAAGTTATGGTAATTCAAATATTTGCATTTTGTCCGGTGAAACAGTTCTAGGCATGTCTTCATGAATATTCAATGAGCAACTTGATGTCATATCCCCACTTGTTCTTTTGTATTTTATTATATGAAATTGGGTTTATTCAAACTTTTTTTACCAAGAACTGAAAAAAATGGATTGACAACTGATTAAGTGCATTAGATATTCATTGCTGCAACTTATTTCATTATCAAGCAGACTCATTATTCACACATGACTTGTATGAAAAATGAAACAATTATCATTTCATGTAATAATATAAAAACTTTTGCTAAACTTAAAAATTCTATAACTTCGTTATTTGTTTTCCGATTTTGATAAAATTGTCATCATTTTACTCTGCGAATTCTGCTCTATCAATTTAAATGTTAATATTTTCAGCCCGGAATACCGCCCCCCCCCCCCCATTTAAGCGGTTCGGTTGTGGAGCACACTTTAATTCGCACACAAGTGGATAGGGGAATATTCAAATTGCATGTGGGCAAAATGACCGTCTCCAGCTTTGTGAGTAAACAAATGCAAGAACTTGCATTGTAGTATTTCGTTTTGGAGCTCATCGACATTCAAACATGAAAACCTACTTACTTGCGAGAAGTGAGAGGGTGGATGGCAGGCTGCAGATGAACCCAATAATTGCGTAGTTTGAGTTTAATCTCACCACCATCTCATGGAGAAGAACACCAAACGATTTCGTGATGCCTGCAGCGTATACCAGAAGGGTAAACTTACAAAATATGATAACGTATCCCCACCGCCAATTCAAAATGCTTCCTTCCGTTGGAGGCTTCATTATTATGTATTGTTATAAATACGAATGATTAAATCAAAGAAAAAGAGGTTGGTGTAATATACACGTTTGCTCCGTCGGACTTGGTATTTATGTTGCTTTACTAGACCTCTATAATAGAGAGAGTGAGAGGAAGGGAGAGATAGACAGAGAGAAACAATGTGGGAGAGGGACACAGAGAAAGCATGACTTCATAATCATGACAGTTCAGAGAGATTCCATTGTTTAACAGGTAGCTACATTCGCTAAAAGTGATGCAAATCTATGTCTTCCTGCCAACAACTTAGAAACCATGCAGGTGTTTCACCAATCTGCATATATAATGATTTTTACACAATATCTGGACTCGTTTGCATACGTCACTTGTTGCTAGGTCTGGCAAGCATCTGGTAGAATTTCAGGTAGGCAAGAAAACTCTTTGTGTGAAAAGTATATAGGCCTGTGCATTTTTATTAATAAAAGATGCTACTCTAGATCTAATGTGAGAATGGAAACGCATCCAGTTTGCATTCTCACAATAGACCTGGTGGGTGTTTCATAAAGCTGTTCGTAAGTTAGGAACGACTTTATGAACGACTGGTGAACCTTTCTTACGCACTAAACCATTGTCAATGATGTATAGCATTTACCAAAAGAAAGGATCACCAGTCATTCTTAAAGTCGCTCTTATCTTACGAACAGCTTTATGAAACACCCACCAGTTTTTATATACTCATGAATAAACTTCAATAGTTGACTTTGAATTGGTGCTAATGAATGTGCTGAAGGCGATCAGACTTAACCGGGGGGGGGGGCGGTTAACGGCGGTTTGACTCAGAAGTTGGATGCAATCAAAGCGCTTTCTCGTGTTTATTTTCTAATAGTTTGGGCAAATCACATTTAATGGGCTGTAAAGTGTTGTGTTTATTCCTTTATTAGGCAAGCAAAAAATTAAAACTTGCAAAACGTAAAAAGGTTAATGTCAATGGGATTGCAACTAGCTCGCCATTAGTTTGCGACTCCAGATTTTGCTGATTGCAGAGACGTCTCCGATACATCTCTGAAACTTATTATTAACTTGTATTCTCCGAAGAGTCGCAAGAAAATCGAACATGCTCGATTTTTTCACGACATTTTCTAGTCGACGCACTGGCATTCAGATGAGCTTGGGGTGCCATGCCCCCTCCCCCCCCCCCTGAAAAATTTTCAATTCCGAGAAAAAAAATATTAACATTATTTTTTAAGTAATATGTCAAAAACTACCATAAAATTATAGTATCGAATGAGACGGGTCTTCTTTTTTACTCGCTCGCTTCGCTCACTCGCAGATTCTTAGAAATATTGTCCGCTACCCCTACAGCATATTTGACCCTTTTAATTTGTGTGGGCTTGTTACGCTACGTCTCCAAGACATGACGATCAACTGCAGAAGCGTCGTGGAGATTAATTTCATCCCCGACTGCTAAGACGACTCCGATGTCTCTATGGAGTCTGTACTGTGCGAAATATTTTTTTAAAGAGTACATAAAATGTTATAGCGGCTTTTTTCGAGGAAATGTGACTGAGGTATTAATGAAATATGTCTGTTAACGTCTCAAGAGACTACAAACATTCTAAGATATCATTGTGAAGTTATTTTTGGATTAAGCTAAACCTTGCAAAATTCTTCGAATTTATTTGTTCCTAAATTATATATTTTCCATTGAATTGGGGCAATTTATCATCCAATGTCTTGATTTTCTCCCCACCCCTCCTCAAAAAAGACCAGCTCGGCAAGTATTAAAGGGCAATGTGCCCGATATCAACTAAAATACCAAAAAAAATTGTTCATTTTCTGACAAGAGTATTTAATATCTTTCTTAGGGGAGGGCAATCGATAGCTTAATGTCGCCCTATTAGTTGCCGGATTATCCAAGTGGAAATATTCATATCTACATAGATCACATCTTAGCCTCTAATTATGACACGATGTACGTATTCCTATTGTCCACGTCTACTCCTATTTGTGTTTATTCCACTGTAAGGTTCATAGTCACGGATCTTTTACGTATTAGGATGGTCAGATGACGTCACATGTTTCATTTCGTGTTGATCCTAGATTGAACTCTCAATAGGACAGCTGTGGTGGTCAAGATCACCAAAACAACAAAAAGAAGAACACCATTAACCATGAAGACTTTGGTGTAGGATTGGGTTAGGTCGAACAGAGATCCTGTTGGAGGAGGGGATAAAAAAAAATGCTATTCGATAAATACCATCGTTGCAAGTTGAGTTTATCATCCTTTACTACTAGTATTTCATATCACATACCATATATACTGTCGAAGGAACGTAGTACATAATTGATTAAAATCATGTATTTTGAGTTTTTAATGTATTTTAGAATTTAATGCATACTATTCTTTAGATTTGCTAATCGTATCATGAGTTGAGACCCTTAGTCCCCCGAGGGTTGAAACGGAGGGTCGTATTTTCGAATCGAAATGCATATACCTGCCAGAAATTCATTCCTCGAAATGCATGTGCGCTGTAGAAGACTTGCCGGGACTAATTCTATGGTAATAATCGCATAGAGACGTTAGATAATAACGTGATAATAATGCCTTTTTACGAGAACTGAACATTATCATTATAACTATTGTAATAGCATAATTATGAAAATTATCATCACAGTCACTTAAATGTAACTGGCATGACAGTAAATTTATTCAATACCGGGAGTCCTTTGTTAATCTATATAATTATAACGTTAAAATGAAAATAAGTATATAAATACAAGTACCTGTCATATAGCCTGCTGAGGTAGCTCCTAATCCAGTAAAGAAAAATAGCATTGCATAAGCTCGTCTGAATTTGACTGGGTCAAATGTAATCTTCTTTACCACGGCAGAGGGCATAGTATCTTCAGTAAAGAAACAGATGCCTTGGACGAACGCCAAACCAGCCCGTACAGGATACCCTGATCCGACGAAGTCAAGGAGAAAAGTCAGGATGCAGACAATACTGACGGGGATGTATATCAGAAAAGGATCGACGTTTTTAGAAATGAGAATAATGAATACTGTTCTTCCTAAGATACCACCAATTCCTGCTAGAGTGGATAATAATACCGCATGGGAACTGATAATCCCAAGGGATTCGGCATGGGGTACCAAGAACAGCATCCAACCGTACAATGCATATGAGAAGAGGAAAATCGACGGCATGTTAAACAAGACCAGCCAGTCATGAAACGTAAGACCTCTGCAACAGAACTTGTACCAAGGTTCGGTATTGCCCTTCGATGTCCCTGCAGACGCCCCAGTCAGTTTGTCGTCGTCGTCTTCTTCTTCGGTGATCAATGGTAAGTGTTCGGTTAACACAGCAGTTTCGACGTCATCAAGCCCAATCTCTGAATGATCAGATCCTGTACTGCTTGACTGATGTTCCTTATGATTTTTTTCACCCCTTGATCCCAGAGCGCTGTTATTTTTCGGTCGTGTAAGCTTACTTGTCATCTCGCTATCTGTTCGGACCAGTCCCATTGTCTTAGCTTCAGGACAATTAATTTTAATTTTCTTCATGATTGGTTTACGGATTACAGCAGCACACACCATGGCGTGAAGACCAATACCGGCTAAGATCAGAAAACTTCCGTGGTACCCGTAAGCCTCTTCCGATCTTTCTACGATGAACGGTATAAAGGTTGCACCTGCAGTCAGACCATACAAGGAAAGCGTATTCATCATGACAAAATCATCAGGGAAATAGTCGTTTATGATAAGCGTTGTGGGCAGGTGAATACAGGCAAAACCGGTCCCTAAAAGTAAAATGAAAATAGAGCGAGATGGGGGAATAGTAAACGATAGGTAAACTAAATAATAATAAAACTTATAATAGTAAAAGTATTTTAAAAAAAACATTTATAAACCGCTAAATAAATTTAAAAAAACATTTATAAACCGCTAAATAAAATGTTTCTAATCATTGTATTACTACTATTCAGCTTAAGCACGGCTACCCTGATCAGGCGCTCGAGCATTCAATTTTTGTTTTCCATACGCGGTACCCATTCACAACACTTGGGTGGAGAGTGGCAAGTGTAGATAAATGACTTGCCAGAAGACGCAAGTGCTGCAGCGGGGTTTGACCCCCAAGACACTGTGGTTAAATTTCTTATCTACTGAGCAACACCTTTACACGTATGGTATCGGTCCTTAAAAATTAATGAAGAAAACCAACAAGATTTACAAGTTGCATGAATCCTTCAAATAAAGTGAAATAAACTGATACATCGACCCAGCCTTTACGTCTTAACCAGGTACTATTCCAGTATTGATCGAATGGGATATATTCATCGATAGACACACAGATATTTAGAACTATGCAAATCTTCAAACAATGATGACAGTGGTTCCAACTCTGCATCAGTTCCTATCTCGTCTTCCTATCACGTCCTATACTCTGGCCAATCTATACTATTGTAAGTATATTTACCCAGGGAAGCCACTCCAGTTCTGAAAACTGTTCCCCCAGTGGGACCTGCCATTATTATTACCCCGGCTTTAGCTGGGCTGCCTATAGGCGCTCAAGCATTCAAGGAATATCTTCCTACCGGGTACCCATTCACCTCACCTGGATTGAGTGCAGTACAATGTGGATTAATTTCTTGCTGAAGGAAATTACGCCATGGCTGGGATTCGAACCCATGACCCTCTGTTTCAAAGTCAGGAGACTAGTCCACTGGGCCATAACGCTCCACAAATCTATCATGGACTTCACAAAATACCTTAAGCTTTAATATTTTAAGACCCGGTCCCACTGCTCTTACGGATGCAGAGAGGATTAAAACGGAAAAGAATCTTGCCATCCGTTGGAAAACGGTATGTATCTGTTGTCTACTCTTTGCATACTTGTTTCATACGCTCTATATTCATCGAGCACCCGTCCACTGTGATTTTATTCATTTCGCCCATTCTGTCCATTGTCTGGAGCGGATGAAAACGGATGGAAATTTTGCTTGTCCGCTGTATCCGTTATGAATACGTTTTGTATCCATCGGCCAGTGGGACCAAGCCTTTACCAAGATTTCGGAGATCGCCATAAACTCATTTTCTCACTACTTTTTTAGAAATAGAGACGAGTCTACATGAATAAGGCAACCTTTTCAGTCGATCAGAACAAACCAGTTCTTCAGAACGTGGGCCCTGTTCTTAAGCTTCGTTTTTAAGCGATTCTGACTCTGGCCTTGAAATCAGAGGGTAGTGTGTTCTAATCCCAACGCTGCCGCGCGTCCTTTGGCAAAGAACGAATCCAACATTTGCCATTCTACACCCAGGTGTTAAATGGGTACCCGGTAGGATGCAAAAGCCCATGTTGTAAGCCCAGGCCAAGCACTAGCAACTGAGTCTTAAAACTCGTGTTGGAATGATCCACAGGGAGTGGAAAAAGTGCTTTTTATGCGGGCATGCTCGGATTAAAAGACCCGGTAATATATCTAAAGTGCTTAGAGACGTTGATCCGATGTATTAAGCGATATATTAAAAAACAGCATTATCATAATGACTTACGATCTTGGTCATTACAATCGTTAAATCATGTTTGCTGTACATTAGTGTATATATATATATATTATTTTGTCAAGTGCATCGTGTGTGAATATTGAGTGATCATAATGATATAGTTTCATACTTTTCATCCAATCAACATAAAACTGATCCATGATAGTTAATGAGTTCAATGGTTACGCTGTATTTTATTTTTGACGATGATGATAATGAAATGGTTTAAATATATTCATCGCCTGTAATCTCCCTTACCTGTTAATGCAAGACACACGCCCACAACTACAACATTAGTTGAAAAGGCACATATGAGCATGCAAGTCGAGCCGAGTATTGCTCCTCCTCCGGCGACCAGTCGGTCGTTCACCCTTTCTAGTATTAGAGATACAAGTGGACCTGCCAAAATAAATAAATAAACTTGTTCTTATTCTTCAAAAGGACGAATTAGGTGGTCTGTCATCATTTTTCATTCGGTGTCGGTTGATGTATGAAATGACTTATTTAGATAATTATTATTTACTTGATAATCTTGGTCATAGACATCATGGGAATCAACTTTGACCATGTTAAACGTGATTATTACTATTGTCATGATAATCGTGATGATTATCATGACAGGAAGATAGGATTTATGAAATGAAGTTTGAGGCACATAATATACTTTGATGAATTCCTCCAAAAGTTCAGACTATTTTACCCAAATTGGCTCGCTCAAAATTGCAAAATGCGCGCCTGAAATTTCACAGCAAGTACTTTTTACTTGTCAGTTCATTATTGATGTTTATCAATTAGAAAAAAAAATTGTGAGAAACTTTTGAAAGATTTGTGTAAAATTTTCGCAAATCTGCTAAATTTCAATAAAGTTTCCTGCAAGAATTGTAACAATGCCAGTAGGTTTCAATTTCCCAGCATTTACTTGAAAATTCATTGGTGATGTTTTTAGTTTATGTAGATGTAATGCAAAATTTCCACAAAATTTCCAACCAAAATTTTTACAATAATTTCAATGGCTGTCAACTTTACATCATTTACTTGAAATATCATCGGTTATGTTTTTTAATGAAAAAAAAATCATATGGAAAAATTTTATGTATTTTTTTGTAAAATTTCCGTAAACTTTCAGCAGAATTTACACGAAATTTCCGACAAGAATTTTCACGATGCCAGTGGGTATCAATTTCACAGCATTTATTTGAAAATTCATTGGTGTCGATTTTTAATGAAATACTATGTAAAAAAATCGTATACAAATTCTTCCGCAAAATTTCGGTAAAATGTCCAAGAAATTGCACAAAGCTTAAAAAAAGAAAGAAAACTCTGGGAAATTCCGTAAAATGTCCATAAAGAAATTTGCAACCCAAGAGCGTTTCAATATCACATGACCTACATAAAAGTATGCAAAGCAAGTGGGCTTCAAATTCAAAGCTAGCACATAATGACGTTAAGCGTATACCTGTTGTTATTTGTCTATGGCTTAAAATGACCTAAATCGTACCCAAACTTAACCATGGTCGGTTTGAGGCATTTCAAATTTTTGACACGGGCGTGCGTGTGCGTCATGACCTTAGCATGACCTTTGATGTCATTTCCTGATGACCTGTAACCTGAGCTGGATATGATTTAAATATGAATGGTTTTTAACGATTTGTTACGATGATGTGATCAATTGTAATATTTTACAAAATGGCGTCTAGATGGTGTTAACATGATTTGTTGACCTTGAAAAGCTTCTTTAGACATGTCCATAATGACGTCTATCCATGACATGAAAATCAAGGGAATTAACGTGCCAGGATTCTAGATAAAGTGGGAATAACATTTTGCTATCAAAATAACTGGTGAAAGAAAGAAAATGCAAAAATTACGAAATTAATAGGTGGTATGTCATATACATGACAGACCACCTAATAAATAATGTATGATTTGTATAGTACACGTAAACACCTTGTTAGGAATCATGGCGCTCCTATATTTCCCCGACTTAGCTAGTCTACCGATTCCGGTGCTTACAGCTATTTGAAAAATTACGTCCTGCCCTTACCCATCATAATTTTAGAACATAAATAGGGATTTGACGTCTTGATTAAATTTCTCACCGAATATTTACAAATATTCAACACTCGGCAAAATGCGCCTTTGCATACATATAATAAAAATCATAAGTTACAATGAAATTGGGGGGGAAACCCACGATATTACAGTGAAACCCATGGATTGCATGATTATCAGAACTAAAACAGAGAGAAATTTGCCTTTAAAGGGATGTTCCGGGCTGAAACTTGTATGATTTAAACAGATGAAGAAAAATCAAAGAGAACACTGAAAACTTGATCAAAATCAGACAAGGAACAACAAAGTTATGGCAATTCAAAGATTTGCATTTTGTCCGGTGAAACAGTTCTAGGCATGTCTTCATGAATATTCAATGAGCAACTTGATATCATATCCCCACTTGTTCTTTTGTATTTTATTATATGAAATTGGGTTTATTCAAACTTTTTTTACCAAGAACTGAAAAAATTGGATTGACAACTGTTTAAGTGCATTAGATATTCATTGCTGCAACTTATTTCATTATAAAGCAGACTCATTATTCACACATGACTTGTATGAAAAATGAAACAATTATCATTTCATGTAATAATATAAAAACTTTTGCTAAACTTAAAAATTCTATAACTTCGTTATTTGTTTTCCGATTTTGATAAAATTTTCATCATTTTACTCTGCGAATTTTGCTCTATCAATTTAAATGTAAATATTTTCAGCCCGGAGTAACCCCCCCCCCCCCCCCATTTAAGCGGTTCGGTTGTGGAGCACACTTTAATTCGCACACAAGTGGATAGGGGGATATTCAAATTGCATGTGGGCAAAATGACCGTCTCCAGCTTTGTGAGTAAACAAATGCAAGAACTTGCATTGTAGTATTTCGCTTTGGAGCTCATCGACATTCAAACATGAAAACCTACTTACTTGCGAGAAGTGAGAGGGTGGATGGCAGGCTGCAGATGAACCCAATAATTGCGTAGTTTGAGTTTAATCTCACCACCATCTCATGGAGAAGAACACCAAACGATTTCGTGATGCCTGCATCGAATACCAGAAGGGTAAACTTACAAAATATGATAACGTATCCCCACCGCCAATTCAAAATGCTTCCTTCCGTTGGAGGCTTCATTATTATGTATTGTTATAAATACGAATGATTAAATCAAAGAAAAAGAGGTTGGTGTAATATACACGTTTGCTCCGTCGGACTTGGTATTTATGTTGCTTTACTAGACCTCTATAAAAGAAAGAGTGAGAGGAAGGGAGAGATAGACAGAGAGAAACAAAGTGGGAGAGGGACACAGAGAAAGCATGACTTCATAATCATGACAGTTCAGAGAGATTCCATTGACCTTTAACAGGTGCGGTATCACAACAATCTACATTCGCTAAAAGTGATGCAAATCTATGTCTTCCTGCCAACAACTTAGAAACCATGCAGGTGTTTCACCAATCTGCATATATAATGATTTTTACACAATATCTGGACTCGTTTGCATACGTCACTTGTTGCTAGGTCCAGTAAGCATCTGGTAGAATTTCAGGTTGGCAAGAAAACCCTTTGTGTGAAAAGTATATAGGCCTGTGCATTTTTATTAATAAAAGATGCTACTCTAGATCTAATGTGAGAATGGAAACGCATCCAGTTTGCATTCTCACAAAAGACCTGGTGGGTGTTTCATAAAGCTGTTCGTAAGTTAGGAGCGACTTTAAGAACGACTGGTGAACCTTTCTTACGCGCTAAACCATTGTCAATGATGTATAGCATTTACCAAAAGAAAGGATCACCAGTCGTTCTTAAAGTCGCTCTTATCTTACGAACAGCTTTATGAAACACCCACCAGTTTTTATATACTCATGAATAAACTTCAATAGTTGACTTTGAATGATCTGTATATATTTATTGGTGCTAATGAATGTGCTGAAGGCGATCAGACTTAACCGGGGGGGGGGGGCGGTTCACGACGGTTTGGCTCAGAAGTTGGATGCAATCAAAGCGCTCTCGTGTTTATTTTCTAATAGTTTGGGCAAATCACATTTAATGGGCTGTAAAGTGTTGTGTTTATTCCTTTCTTAGGCAAGCACAAAATTAAAACTTGCAAAACGTAAAAAGGCTAATGTCAATGGGATTGCAACTAGCTCGCCATTAGTTTGCGACTCCAGATTCTGCTGATTGCAGAGACGTCTCCGATACATCTATGAAACTTATTATTAACTTGTATTCTCCGAGGAGTCGCAAGAAAATCGAACATGCTCGATTTTTTCACGACATTTTCCAGTCGACGCACTGGCATTCAGATGAGCTTGGGGTGCCATGCCCCCCCCCCCCCTCCCCTGAAAAATGTTCAATTCCGAGAAAAAAAATATTAACATTATTTTTTAAGTAATATGTCAAAAACTACCATAAAATTATAGTATCGAATGAGACGGGTCTTCTTTTTAACTCGCTCGCTTCGCTCACTCGCATATTCTTATTGTCCGCTACCCCTACAGTATATTTGACCCTTTTAATTTGTGTGGGCTTGTTACGCTACGTCTCCAAGACATGACGATCAACTGCAGAAGCTTCGTGGAGACTAATTTCATCCCCGACTGCTAAGATGACTCCGATGTCTCTATGGAGTCTGTGCGAAATATTTTTTTAAAGAGTACATAAAATGTTATAGCGGCTTTTTTCGAGGAAATGTGACTGAGGTATTAATGAAATATGTCTGTTAACGTCTCAAGAGACTACAAACATTCTAAGATATTATTGTGAAGTTAT
The DNA here is from genome assembly GCF_037042905.1 of Lytechinus pictus. NCBI lineage: Eukaryota > Metazoa > Echinodermata > Echinoidea > Temnopleuroida > Toxopneustidae > Lytechinus > Lytechinus pictus. The sequence goes on from NC_087256.1 coordinate 24,234,657, forward strand.
TATTGGATTAAGCTAAACCTTGCAAAATTCTTCGAATTTATTTGTTCCTAAATTATATATTTTCCATTGAATTGGGGCAATTTATCATCCAATGTCTTGATTTTCTCCCCACCCCTCCTCAAAAAAGACCAGCTCGGCAAGTATTAAAGGGCAATGTGCCCGATATCAACTAAAATACAAAAAAAAATTGTTCATTTTCTGACAAGAGTATTTAATATCTTTCTTAGGGGAGGGCAATCGATAGCTTAATGTCGCCCTATTAGTTGCCGGATTATCCAAGTGGAAATATTCATATCTACATAGATCACATCTTAGCCTCTAATTATGACACGATGTACGTATTCCTATTGTCCACGTCTACTCCTATTTGTGTTTATTCCACTGTAAGGTTCATAGTCACGGATCTTTTACGTATTAGGATGGTCAGATGACGTCACATGTTTCATTTCGTGTTGATCCTAGATTGAACTCTCAATAGGACAGCTGTGGTGGTCAAGATCACCAAAACAACAAAAAGAAGAACACCATTAACCATGAAGACTTTGGTGTAGGACTGGGTTAGGTCGAACAGAGATCCTGTTGGAGGAGGGGATAAAAAAAAATGCTATTCGATAAATACCATCGTTGCAAGTTGAGTTTATCATCCTTTACTACTAGTATTTCATATCACATACCATATATACTATCGAAGGAACGTAGTACATAATTGATTAAAATCATGTATTTTGAGTTTTTAATGTATTTTAGAATTGAATGCATACTATTCTTTAGATTTGCTAATCGTATCATGAGTTGAGACCCTTAGTCCCCCGAGGGTTGAAACGGAGGGTCGTATTTTCGAATCGAAATGCATACCTGCCAGAAATTCATTCATCGAAATGCATGTGCGCTGTAGAAGACTTGCCGGGACTAATTATATGGTAATAATCGCATAGAGACGTTAGATAATAACGTGATAATAATGCCTTTTTACGAGAACTGAACATTATCATTATAACTATTGTAATAGCATAATTATGAAAATTATCATCACAGTCACTTAAATGTAACTGGCATGACAGTAAATTTATTCAATACCGGGAGTCCTTTGTTAATCTATATAATTATAACGTTAAAATGAAAATAAGTATATAAATACAAGTACCTGTCATATAGCCTGCTGAGGTAGCTCCTAATCCAGTAAAGAAAAATAGCATTGCATAAGCTCGTCTGAATTTGACTGGGTCAAATGTAATCTTCTTTACCACGGCAGAGGGCATAGTATCTTCAGTAAAGAAACAGATGCCTTGGACGAACGCCAAACCAGCCCGTACAGGATACCCTGATCCGACGAAGTCAAGGAGAAAAGTCAGGATGCAGACAATACTGACGGGGATGTATATCAGAAAAGGATCGACGTTTTTAGAAATGAGAATAATGAATACTGTTCTTCCTAAGATACCACCAATTCCTGCTAGAGTGGATAATAATACCGCATGGGAACTGATAATCCCAAGGGATTCGGCATGGGGTACCAAGAACAGCATCCAACCGTACAATGCATATGAGAAGAGGAAAATCGACGGCATGTTAAACAAGACCAGCCAGTCATGAAACGTAAGACCTCTGCAACAGAACTTGTACCAAGGTTCGGTATTGCCCTTCGATGTCCCTGCAGACGCCCCAGCCAGTTTGTCGTCGTCGTCTTCTTCTTCGGTGATCAATGGTAAGTGTTCGGTTAACACAGCAGTTTCGACGTCATCAAGCCCCATCTCTGAATGATCAGATCCTGTACTGCTTGACTGATGTTCCTTATGATTTTTTTCACCCCTTGATCCCAGAGCGCTGTTATTTTTCGGTCGTGTAAGCTTACTTGTCATCTCGCGATCTGTTCGGACCAGTCCCATTGTCTTAGCTTCAGGACAATTAATTTTAATTTTCTTCATGATTGGTTTACGGATTACAGCAGCACACACCATGGCGTGAAGACCAATACCGGCTAAGATCAGAAAACTTCCGTGGTACCCGTAAGCCTCTTCCGATCTTTCTACGATGAACGGTATAAAGGTTGCACCTGCAGTCAGACCATACAAGGAAAGCGTATTCATCATGACAAAATCATCAGGGAAATAGTCGTTTATGATAAGCGTTGTGGGCAGGTGAATACAGGCAAAACCGGTCCCTAAAAGTAAAATGAAAATAGAGCGAGATGGGGGAATAGTAAACGATAGGTAAACTAAATAATAATAAAACTTATAATAGTAAAAGTATTTAAAAAAAAACATTTATAAACCGCTAAATAAATTAATAAAACATTTATAAACCGCTAAATAAAATGTTTCTAATCATTGTATTACTACTATTCAGCTTAAGCACGGCTACCCTGATCAGGCGCTCGAGCATTCAAGTTTTTTTTTCCCTACGCGGTACCCATTCACAACACTTGGGTGGAGAGTGGCAAGTGTAGATAAATGACTTGCCAGAAGACGCAAGTGCTGCAGCGGGGTTTGACCCCCAAGACACTGTGGTTAAATTTCTTATCTACTGAGCAACACCTTTACACGTATGGTATCGGTCCTTAAAAATTAATGAAGAAAACCAACAAGATTTACAAGTTGCATGAATCCTTCAAATAAGGTGAAATAAACTGATACATCGACCCAGCCTTTACGTCTTAACCAGGTACTATTCCAGTATTGATCGAATGGGATATATTCATCGATAGACACACAGATATTTAGAACTATGCAAATCTTCAAACAATGATGACAGTGGTTCCAACTCTGCATCAGTTCCTATCTCGTCTTCCTATCACGTCCTATACTCTGGCCAATCTATACTATTGTAAGTATATTTACCCAGGGAAGCCACTCCAGTTCTGAAAACTGTTCCCCCAGTGGGACCTGCCATTATTATTACCCCGGCTTTAGCTGGGCTGCCTATAGGCGCTCAAGCATTCAAGGAATATCTTCCTACCGGGTACCCATTCACCTCACCTGGATTGAGTGCAGTACAATGTGGATTAATTTCTTGCTGAAGGAAATTACGCCATGGCTGGGATTCGAACCCATGACCCTCTGTTTCAAAGTCAGGAGACTAGTCCACTGGGCCATAACGCTCCACAAATCTATCATGGACTTCACAAAATACCTTAAGCTTTAATATTTTAAGACCCGGTCCCACTGCTCTTACGGATGCAGAGAGGATTAAAACGGAAAAGAATCTTGCCATCCGTTGGAAAACGGTATGTATCTGTTGTCTACTCTTTGCATACTTGTTTCATACGCTCTATATTCATCGAGCACCCGTCCACTGTGATTTTATTCATTTCGCCCATTCTGTCCATTGTCTGGAGCGGATGAAAACGGATCATGGAAATTTTGCTTGTCCGCTGTATCCGTTATGAATACGTTTTGTGTCCATCGGCCAGTGGGACCAAGCCTTTACCAAGATTTCGGAGATCGCCATAAACTCATTTTCTCACTACTTTTTTAGAAATAGAGACGAGTCTACATGAATAAGGCAACCTTTTCAGTCGATCAGAACAAACCAGTTCTTCAGAACGTGGGCCCTGTTCTTAAGCTTCGTTTTTAAGCGATTCTGACTCTGGCCTTGAAATCAGAGGGTAGTGTGTTCTAATCCCAACGCTGCCGCGCGTCCTTTGGCAAAGAACGAATCCAACATTTGCCATTCTACACCCAGGTGTTAAATGGGTACCCGGTAGGATGCAAAAGCCCATGTTGTAAGCCCAGGCCAAGCACTAGCAACTGAGTCTTAAAACTCGTGTTGGAATGATCCACAGGGAGTGGAAAAAGTGCTTTTTCTGCGGGCATGCTCGGATTCAAAGACCCGGTAATATATCTAAAGTGCTTAGAGACGTTGATCCGATGTATTAAGCGATATATTAAAAAACAGCATTATCATAATGACTTACGATCTTGGTCATTACAATCGTTAAATCATGTTTGCTGTACATTAGTGTATATATATATATATTATTTTGTCAAGTGCATCGTGTGTGAATATTGAGTGATCATAATGATATAGTTTCATACTTTTCATCCAATCAACATAAAACTGATCCATGATAGTTAATGAGTTCAATGGTTACGCTGTATTTTATTTTTGACGATGATGATAATGAAATGGTTTAAATATATTCATCGCCTGTAATCTCCCTTACCTGTTAATGCAAGACACACGCCCACAACTACAACATTAGTTGAAAAGGCACATATGAGCATGCAAGTCGAGCCGAGTATTGCTCCTCCTCCGGCGACCAGTCGGTCGTTCACCCTTTCTAGTATTAGAGATACAAGTGGACCTGCCAAAATAAATAAATAAACTTGTTCTTATTCTTCAAAAGGACGAATTAGGTGGTCTGTCATCATTTTTCATTCGGTGTCGGTTGATGTATGAAATGACTTATTTAGATAATTATTATTTACTTGATAATCTTGGTCATAGACATCATGGGAATCAACTTTGACCATGTTAAACGTGATTATTACTATTGTCATGATAATCGTGATGATTATCATGACAGGAAGATAGGATTTATGAAATGAAGTTTGAGGCACATAATATACTTTGATGAATTCCTCCAAAAGTTCAGACTATTTTACCCAAATTGGCTCGCTCAAAATTGCAAAATGCGCGCCTGAAATTTCACAGCAAGTACTTTTTACTTGTCAGTTCATTATTGATGTTTATCAATTAGAAAAAAAAATTGTGAGAAACTTTTGAAAGATTTGTGTAAAATTTTCGCAAATCTGCTAAATTTCAATAAAGTTTCCTGCAAGAATTGTAACAATGCCAGTAGGTTTCAATTTCCCAGCATTTACTTGAAAATTCATTGGTGATGTTTTTAGTTTATGTAGATGTAATGCAAAATTTCCACAAAATTTCCAACCAAAATTTTTACAATAATTTCAATGGCTGTCAACTTTACATCATTTACTTGAAATATCATCGGTTATGTTTTTTAATGAAAAAAAAATCATATGGAAAAATTTTATGTATTTTTTTGTAAAATTTCCGTAAACTTTCAGCAGAATTTACACGAAATTTCCGACAAAAATTTTCACGATGCCAGTGGGTATCAATTTCACAGCATTTATTTGAAAATTCATTGGTGTTGATTTTTAATGAAATACTATGTAAAAAAATCGTATACAAATTCTTCCGCAAAATTTCGGTAAAATGTCCAAGAAATTGCACAAAGCTTCAAAAAAGAAAGAAAACTCTGGGAAATTCCGTAAAATGTCCATAAAGAAATTTGCAACCCAAGAGCGTTTCAATATCACATGACCTACATAAAAGTATGCAAAGCAAGTGGGCTTCAAATTCAAAGCTAGCACATAATGACGTTAAGCGTATACCTGTTGTTATTTGTCTATGGCTTAAAATGACCTAAATCGTACCCAAACTTAACCATGGTCGGTTTGAGGCATTTCAAATTTTTGACACGGGCGTGCGTGTGCGTCATGACCTTAGCATGACCTTTGATGTCATTTCCTGATGACCTGTAACCTGAGCTGGATATGATTTAAATATGAATGGTTTTTAACGATTTGTTACGATGATGTGATCAATTGTAATATTTTACAAAATGGCGTCTAGATGGTGTCAACATGATTTGTTGACCTTGAAAAGCTTCTTTAGACATGTCCATAATGACGTCTATCCATGACATGAAAATCAAGGGAATTAACGTGCCAGGATTCTAGATAAAGTGGGAATAACATTTTGCTATCAAAATAACTGGTGAAAGAAAGAAAATGCAAAAATTACGAAATTAATAGGTGGTATGTCATATACATGACAGACCACCTAATAAATAATGTATGATTTGTATAGTACACGTAAACACCTTGTTAGGAATCATGGCGCTCCTATATTTCCCCGACTTAGCTAGTCTACCGATTCCGGTGCTTACAGCTATTTGAAAAATTACGTCCTGCCCTTACCCATCATAATTTTAGAACATAAATAGGGATTTGACGTCTTGATTAAATTTCTCACCGAATATTTACAAATATTCAACACTCGGCAAAATGCGCCTTTGCATACATATAATAAAAATCATAAGTTACAATGAAATTGGGGGGGAAACCCACGATATTACAGTGAAACCCATGGATTGCATGATTATCAGAACTAAAACAGAGAGAAATTTGCCTTTAAAGGGATGTTCCGGGCTGAAACTTGTATGATTTAAACAGATGAAGAAAAATCAAAGAGAACACTGAAAACTTGATCAAAATCAGACAAGGAACAACAAAGTTATGGCAATTCAAAGATTTGCATTTTGTCCGGTGAAACAGTTCTAGGCATGTCTTCATGAATATTCAATGAGCAACTTGATGTCATATCCCCACTTGTTCTTTTGTATTTTATTATATGAAATTGGGTTTATTCAAACTTTTTTTACCAAGAACTGAAAAAATTGGATTGACAACTGTTTAAGTGCATTAGATATTCATTGCTGCAACTTATTTCATTATAAAGCAGACTCATTATTCACACATGACTTGTATGAAAAATGAAACAATTATCATTTCATGTAATAATATAAAAACTTTTTAACCCCCCCCCCCCCCATTTAAGCGGTTCGGTTGTGGAGCACACTTTAATTCGCACACAAGTGGATAGGGGGATATTCAAATTGCATATGGGCAAAATGACCGTCTCCAGCTTTGTGAGTAAACAAATGCAAGAACTTGCATTGTAGTATTTCGCTTTGGAGCTCATCGACATTCAAACATGAAAACCTACTTACTTGCGAGAAGTGAGAGGGTGGATGGCAGGCTGCAGATGAACCCAATAATTGCGTAGTTTGAGTTTAATCTCACCACCATCTCATGGAGAAGAACACCAAACGATTTCGTGATGCCTGCATCGAATACCAGAAGGGTAAACTTACAAAATATGATAACGTATCCCCACCGCCAATTCAAAATGCTTCCTTCCGTTGGAGGCTTCATTATTATGTATTGTTATAAATACGAATGATTAAATCAAAGAAAAAGAGGTTGGTGTAATATACACGTTTGCTCCGTCGGACTTGGTATTTATGTTGCTTTACTAGACCTCTATAAAAGAAAGAGTGAGAGGAAGGGAGAGATAGACAGAGAGAAACAAAGTGGGAGAGGGACACAGAGAAAGCATGACTTCATAATCATGACAGTTCAGAGAGATTCCATTGACCTTTAACAGGTGCGGTATCACAACAATCTACATTCGCTAAAAGTGATGCAAATCTATGTCTTCCTGCCAACAACTTAGAAACCATGCAGGTGTTTCACCAATCTGCATATATAATGATTTTTACACAATATCTGGACTCGTTTGCATACGTCACTTGTTGCTAGGTCCAGTAAGCATCTGGTAGAATTTCAGGTTGGCAAGAAAACCCTTTGTGTGAAAAGTATATAGGCCTGTGCATTTTTATTAATAAAAGATGCTACTCTAGATCTAATGTGAGAATGGAAACGCATCCAGTTTGCATTCAATTGTCAATGATGTATAGCATTTACCAAAAGAAAGGATCACCAGTCGTTCTTAAAGTCGCTCTTATCTTACGAACAGCTTTATGAAACACCCACCAGTTTTTATATACTCATGAATAAACTTCAATAGTTGACTTTGAATGATCTGTATATATTTATTGGTGCTAATGAATGTGCTGAAGGCGATCAGACTTAACCGGGGGGGGGGGGGCGGTTCACGGCGGTTTGGCTCAGAAGTTGGATGCAATCAAAGCGCTCTCGTGTTTATTTTCTAATAGTTTGGGCAAATCACATTTAATGGGCTGTAAAGTGTTGTGTTTATTCCTTTCTTAGGCAAGCACAAAATTAAAACTTGCAAAACGTAAAAAGGCTAATGTCAATGGGATTGCAACTAGCTCGCCATTAGTTTGCGACTCCAGATTCTGCTGATTGCAGAGACGTCTCCGATACATCTATGAAACTTATTATTAACTTGTATTCTCCGAGGAGTCGCAAGAAAATCGAACATGCTCGATTTTTTCACGACATTTTCCAGTCGACGCACTGGCATTCAGATGAGCTTGGGGTGCCATGCCCCCCCCCCCCCTGAAAAATGTTCAATTCCGAGAAAAAAAATATTAACATTATTTTTTAAGTAATATGTCAAAAACTACCATAAAATTATAGTATCGAATGAGACGGGTCTTCTTTTTAACTCGCTCGCTTCGCTCACTCGCATATTCTTATTGTCCGCTACCCCTACAGTATATTTGACCCTTTTAATTTGTGTGGGCTTGTTACGCTACGTCTCCAAGACATGACGATCAACTGCAGAAGCTTCGTGGAGACTAATTTCATCCCCGACTGCTAAGACGACTCCGATGTCTCTATGGAGTCTGTGCGAAATATTTTTTTAAAGAGTACATAAAATGTTATAGCGGCTTTTTTCGAGGAAATGTGACTGAGGTATTAATGAAATATGTCTGTTAACGTCTCAAGAGACTACAAACATTCTAAGATATTATTGTGAAGTTATTATTGGATTAAGCTAAACCTTGCAAAATTCTTCGAATTTATTTGTTCCTAAATTATATATTTTCCATTGAATTGGGGCAATTTATCATCCAATGTCTTGATTTTCTCCCCACCCCTCCTCAAAAAAGACCAGCTCGGCAAGTATTAAAGGGCAATGTGCCCGATATCAACTAAAATACAAAAAAAAATTGTTCATTTTCTGACAAGAGTATTTAATATCTTTCTTAGGGGAGGGCAATCGATAGCTTAATGTCGCCCTATTAGTTGCCGGATTATCCAAGTGGAAATATTCATATCTACATAGATCACATCTTAGCCTCTAATTATGACACGATGTACGTATTCCTATTGTCCACGTCTACTCCTATTTGTGTTTATTCCACTGTAAGGTTCATAGTCACGGATCTTTTACGTATTAGGATGGTCAGATGACGTCACATGTTTCATTTCGTGTTGATCCTAGATTGAACTCTCAATAGGACAGCTGTGGTGGTCAAGATCACCAAAACAACAAAAAGAAGAACACCATTAACCATGAAGACTTTGGTGTAGGACTGGGTTAGGTCGAACAGAGATCCTGTTGGAGGAGGGGATAAAAAAAAATGCTATTCGATAAATACCATCGTTGCAAGTTGAGTTTATCATCCTTTACTACTAGTATTTCATATCACATACCATATATACTGTCGAAGGAACGTAGTACATAATTGATTAAAATCATGTATTTTGAGTTTTTAATGTATTTTAGAATTGAATGCATACTATTCTTTAGATTTGCTAATCGTATCATGAGTTGAGACCCTTAGTCCCCCGAGGGTTGAAACGGAGGGTCGTATTTTCGAATCGAAATGCATACCTGCCAGAAATTCATTCATCGAAATGCATGTGCGCTGTAGAAGACTTGCCGGGACTAATTATATGGTAATAATCGCATAGAGACGTTAGATAATAACGTGATAATAATGCCTTTTTACGAGAACTGAACATTATCATTATAACTATTGTAATAGCATAATTATGAAAATTATCATCACAGTCACTTAAATGTAACTGGCATGACAGTAAATTTATTCAATACCGGGAGTCCTTTGTTAATCTATATAATTATAACGTTAAAATGAAAATAAGTATATAAATACAAGTACCTGTCATATAGCCTGCTGAGGTAGCTCCTAATCCAGTAAAGAAAAATAGCATTGCATAAGCTCGTCTGAATTTGACTGGGTCAAATGTAATCTTCTTTACCACGGCAGAGGGCATAGTATCTTCAGTAAAGAAACAGATGCCTTGGACGAACGCCAAACCAGCCCGTACAGGATACCCTGATCCGACGAAGTCAAGGAGAAAAGTCAGGATGCAGACAATACTGACGGGGATGTATATCAGAAAAGGATCGACGTTTTTAGAAATGAGAATAATGAATACTGTTCTTCCTAAGATACCACCAATTCCTGCTAGAGTGGATAATAATACCGCATGGGAACTGATAATCCCAAGGGATTCGGCATGGGGTACCAAGAACAGCATCCAACCGTACAATGCATATGAGAAGAGGAAAATCGACGGCATGTTAAACAAGACCAGCCAGTCATGAAACGTAAGACCTCTGCAACAGAACTTGTACCAAGGTTCGGTATTGCCCTTCGATGTCCCTGCAGACGCCCCAGCCAGTTTGTCGTCGTCGTCTTCTTCTTCGGTGATCAATGGTAAGTGTTCGGTTAACACAGCAGTTTCGACGTCATCAAGCCCCATCTCTGAATGATCAGATCCTGTACTGCTTGACTGATGTTCCTTATGATTTTTTTCACCCCTTGATCCCAGAGCGCTGTTATTTTTCGGTCGTGTAAGCTTACTTGTCATCTCGCTATCTGTTCGGACCAGTCCCATTGTCTTAGCTTCAGGACAATTAATTTTAATTTTCTTCATGATTGGTTTACGGATTACAGCAGCACACACCATGGCGTGAAGACCAATACCGGCTAAGATCAGAAAACTTCCGTGGTACCCGTAAGCCTCTTCCGATCTTTCTACGATGAACGGTATAAAGGTTGCACCTGCAGTCAGACCATACATGGAAAGCGTATTCATCATGACAAAATCATCAGGGAAATAGTCGTTTATGATGAGCGTTGTGGGCAGGTGAATACAGGCAAAACCGGTCCCTAAAAGTAAAATGAAAATAGAGCGAGATGGGGGAATAGTAAACGATAGGTAAACTAAATAATAATAAAACTTATAATAGTAAAAGTATTTTTAAAAAAACATTTATAAACCGCTAAATAAATTAAAAAAACATTTATAAACCGCTAAATAAAATGTTTTAATCATGGTATTACTACTATTCAGCTTAAGCACGGCTACCCTGATCAGGCGCTCGAGCATTCAATTTTTGTTTTCCCTACGCGGTACCCATTCACAACACTTGGGTGGAGAGTGGCAAGTGTAGATAAATGACTTGCCAGAAGACGCAAGTGCTGCAGCGGGGTTTGACCCCCAAGACACTGTGGTTAAATTTCTTATCTACTGAGCAACACCTTTACACGTATGGTATCGGTCCTTAAAAATTAATGAAGAAAACCAACAAGATTTACAAGTTGCATGAATCCTTCAAATAAAGTGAAATAAACTGATACATCGACCCAGTCTTAACCAGGTACTACTCCAGTATTGATCGAATGGGATATATTCATCGATAGACACACAGATATTTAGAACTATGCAAATCTTCAAACAATGATGACAGTGGTTCCAACTCTGCATCAGTTCCTATCTCGTCTTCCTATCACGTCCTATACTCTGGCCAATCTATACTATTGTATTAGAGTATATTTACCCAGGGAAGCCACTCCAGTTCTGAAAACTGTTCTCCCAGTGGGACCTGCCATTATTATTACCCCGGCTTTAGCTGGGCTGCCTAGGCGCTCAAGCATTCAAGGAATATCTCCTACCGGGTACCCATTCACCTCACCTGGATTGAGTCCAGTACAATGTGGATTAATTTCTTGCTGAAGGAAATTACGCCATGGCTGGGATTCGAACCCATGACCCTCTGTTTCAAAGTCAGGAGACTAGTCCACTGGGCCATAACGCTCCACAAATCTATCATGGACTTCACAAAATACATTAAGCTTTAATATTTTAAGACTCGGTCCCACTGCTCTTACGGATGCAGAGAGGATTAAAACGGAAAAGAATCTTGCCATCCGTTAGAAAACGGTATGTATCTGTTGTCTACTCTTTGCATACTTGTTTCATACGCTCTATATCCATCGAGCATCCGTCCACTGTGATTTCATTCATTTCGCCCATTCTGCCCATTGTCTGGAGCGGATGAAAACGGATGGAAATTTTGCTTGTCCGCTGTATCCGTTATGACTACGTTTTGTGTCCATCGGCCAGTGGGACCAAGCCTTTACCAAGATTTCGGAGATCGCCATGAACTCATTTTCTCACTACTTTTTTAGAAATAGAGACGAGTCTACATGAATAAGGCAACCTTTTCAGTCGATCAGAACAAAGCAGTTCTTCAGAACTTGGGCCCTGTTCTTAAGCTTCGTTTTTAAGCGATTCTGATTCTGGCCTTGAAATCAGAGGGTAGTGTGTTCTAATCCCAACGCTGCCGCACGTCCTTTGGCAAAGAACGAATCCAACATTTGCCATTCTACACCCAGGTGTTAAATGGGTACCCGGTAGGATTCAAAAGCCCATGTTGTAAGCCCAGGCCAAGCACTAGCAACTGAGTCTTAAAACTCGTGTTGGAATGATTACAGGGAGTGGGAAAAGTGCTTTTTCTGCGAGCATGCTCGGATTCAAAGACCCGGTAATATATCTAAAGTGCTTAGAGACGTTGATCCGATGTATTAAGCGATATATTAAAAAAAACAGCATTATCATAATGACTTACGATCTTGGTCATTACAATCGTTAAATCATGTTTGCTGTACATTAGTGTATATATATATATATATTATTTTGTCAAGTGCATCGTGTGTGAATATTGAGTGATCATAATGATATAGTTTCATACTTTTCATCCAATCAACATAAAACTGATCCATGATAGTTAATGAGTTCAATGGTTACGCTGTATTATATTTTTGACGATGATGATAATGAAATGGTTTAAATATATTCATCGCCTGTAATCTCCCTTACCTGTTAATGCAAGACACACGCCCACAACTACAACATTAGTTGAAAAGGCACATATGAGCATGCAAGTCGAGCCGAGTATTGCTCCTCCTCCGGCGACCAGTCGGTCGTTCACCCTTTCTAGTATTAGAGATACAAGTGGACCTGCCAAAATAAATAAATAAACTTGTTCTTATTCTTCAAGAGGACGAATTAGGTGGTCTGTCATCATTTTTCATTCGGTGTCGGTTGATGTATGAAATGACTTATTTAGATAATTATTATTTACTTGATAATCTTGGTCATAGACATCATGGCAATCAATTTTGACCATGTTAAACGTGATTATTACAATTGTGATGATAATCGTGATGATTATCATGACAGGAAGATAGGATTTATGAAATGAAGTTTGAGGCACATAATATACTTTGATGAATTCCTCCAAAAGTTCAGACTATTTTACCCAAATTGGCTCGCTCAAAATTGCAAAATGCGCGCCTGAAATTTCACAGCAAGTACTTTTTACTTGTCAGTTCATTATTGATGTTTATCAATTAGAAAAAAAAATTGTGAGAAACTTTTGAAAGATTTGTGTAAAATTTTCGCAAATCTGCTAAATTTCAATAAAGTTTCCTGCAAGAATTGTAACAATGCCAGTAGGTTTCAATTTCCCAGCATTTACTTGAAAATTCATTGGTGATGTTTTTCTTTTAATTATGAAGATGTAATGCAAAATTTCCACAAAATTTCCAATCAAAATTTTTACAATGTCAATGGCTGTCAACTTACATCATTTACTTGAAATATCATCGGTTATGTTTTTTAATGAAAAAAAATCATATGGAAAATTTTTTTTGTATTTTTTTTGTAAAATCTCCGTAAACTTTCAGCAGAATTTACACGAAATTTCCGACAAGAATTTTCACGATGCCAGTGGGTATCAATTTCACAGCATTTATTTGAAAATTCATTGGTGTTGATTTTTAATGAAATATTATGTACAAACAAAATCGTATACAAATTTTTCCGCAAAATTTCGGTAAAATGTCCAAGAAATTGCACAAAGCTTCAAAAAAGAAAGAAAACTCTGGGAAATTCCGTAAAATGTCCAAAAAGAAATTTGTAACCCAAGAGCGTTTCAATATCACATGACCTACATAAAAGTATGCAAAGCAAGTGGGCTTCAAATTCAAAGCTAGCACATAATGACGTTAAGCGTATACTTGTTGTTATTTGTCTATGGCTTAAAATGACCTAGATCGTACCCAAACTTAACCATGGTCGGTTTGAGGCATTTCAAATTTTTGACACGGGCGTGCGTGTGCGTCGTGACCTTTGAATGACCTTTGATGTCATTCGTCCTGATGACCTGTAACCTGAGCTGGATATGATGTAAAAATGAATGGTTTTTAACGATTTGTTACGATGATGTGATCAATTGTAATATTTTACAGAATGGCGTCTAGATGATGTCAACATGATTTGTTGACCTTGAAAAGCTTCTTTAGACATGTCCATAATGACGTCTATCCATGACATGAAATTCAAGGAAATTGACGTGCCAGGATTCTAGATAAAGTGGGAATAAACTTTTGCTATCAAAATAACTGGTGAAAGAAAGAAAATGCGAAAATTACGAAATTAATACAGTCAGTCCGCAAGCCCCTGTGTTAATGAGCAAATGAGCAAGATTTATCCAAGTCCTCTCGTGGCTGAATTCATGTGCCTGCAAAATCTCGTGAATTGTGAGACTTTCTTTCTCAAAGAATTTAACCACTTTTTCCTTGAGAAATATTGATTATTTGAGTACCATAGGCAAGAGTAAATATTACTCTTTTATATTGGTCATTTCTTTTTAATGAAATATTTTGATAAATAAGTGAATTTTTTACCTGAAAAGATGCATCAAACAGAATTTTCTTCCTCTGTTTTCACTTGCAAATTGTGCAACATTTTGTGTTTTAGGCACCAACATTATTTATATCATCAGAAAGCTCAAACTCTATACTTTCTTACAATGTCACTCTTGATATGTGGCATCTTTTAGATGGGTCAGCAGCCAGCTTTTTCCATCAAGATGCAAGACGAGATTTCTGAAATTTCTGAGTAACATAAAATCCAGAGTTCTGATTGGCTGAATACTGTTTTCAAAACAAACAGGGGCGGGTAATTTGAAGAGATTACCACATGGTGAGTGTGACCTTGCAGAGGCCCAGTGTGGGGAACATTGGAATTTGCGTGGGTGTGTGGTCTCTATGACCAATCAGAGCGCAGTATTCTTGTTTTTGAGCTGCAAAATGTACTTGGCCTATGAAAAGCTGGCTGCTGACCCATCTGAAATACATCTTCTTATAGAAATTATATCATATTAAAGCTTAGATCTTCAGCTTTATCATGATTTAAAAATCATTTGTGCCCAAATAGAAATTAAGTGTGAAAACAACAACTTTTGTTGCATGAAAAAAAAAAATTTTGTTTCATGTTTTAGATCAAAAGTTTTTCCTATATTAGAACATTTTTTTAGAAATTCAAACACATGACCTGAAAGAATGATTCTTCTTCTTTACAAAGATACCAAAAACGTGAAATTTTGTCAATATTTAGAGCAGCAATGGCCGAATAAAAAGAGGTGTTTTGGTTCGCACCAAGCTCATTAACTATGCAAAAACCCTCTAGTAAAAGAAGCTACTTTTTCAGGGCTTGCGGACTGCCTGAATAGGTGGTATGTTATATATACATGACAGACCACCTAATAAATAATGTACGATTTGTATAGTGCACGTAATCACCTTGTTAGGTGATCATGGCGCTCCTATATTTCCCCGACTAAGCTAGTCTACCGAATCCGGTGCTCACAGCTTTTTGACAAATTACGTCCTGCCCTTACCCATCATAATTTTAGAACATAAATAGGGATTTGACGTCTTGATTAAATTTCTTACCGAATATTTACAAATTTTCAACAGTCGGCAAAATGCGCCTTTGCATATATATGATAAAAATCATACGTTACAATGAAATTTGGGGGGAAACCCACGATATTACAGTGAAACCCATGGATTGCATGATTATCAGAACTAAAACAGAGAGAAATTTGCCTTTAAAGGTATGTTCCGGGCTGAAACTTGTATGATTTAAACAGATGAAGAAAAATCAAAGAGAACACTGAAAACTTGATCAAAATCAGACAAGGAACAACAAAGTTATGGTAATTCAAAGATTTGCATTTTGTCCGGTGAAACAGTTCTAGGCATGTCTTCATGAATATTCAATGAGCAACTTGATGTCATATCCCCACTTGTTCTTTTGTATTGTATTATATGAAATTGGGTTTATTCAAACTTTTTTTACCAAGAACTGAAAAAAAAGGATTGACAACTGATTAAGTGCATTAGATATTCATTGCTGCAACTTATTTCATTATCAAGCAGACTCATTATTCACACATGACTTGTATGAAAAATGAAACAATTATCATTTCATGTAATAATATAAAAACTTTTGCTAAACTTAAAAATTCTATAACTTCGTTATTTGTTTTCCGATTTTGATAAAATTTTCATCATTTTACTCTGCGAATTCTGCTCTATCAATTTAAATGTAAATATTTTCAGCCCGGAGTACCCCCCCCCCCCCCCCATTTAAGCGGTTCGGTTGTGGAGCACACTTTAATTCGCACACAAGTGGATAGGGGGATATTCAAATTGCATGTGGGCAAAATGACCGTCTCCAGCTTTGTGAGTAAACAAATGCAAGAACTTGCATTGTAGTATTTCGCTTTGGAGCTCATCGACATTCAAACATGAAAACCTACTTACTTGCGAGAAGTGAGAGGGTGGATGGCAGGCTGCAGATGAACCCAATAATGGCGTAGTTTGAGTTTAATCTCACCACCATCTCATGGAGAAGAACACCAAACGATTTCGTGATGCCTGCAGCGTATACCAGAAGGGTAAACTTACAAAATATGATAACGTATCCCCACCGCCAATTCAAAATGCTTCCTTCCGTTGGAGGCTTCATTATTATGTATTGTTATAAATACGAATGATTAAATCAAAGAAAAAGAGGTTGGTGTAATATACACGTTTGCTCCGTCGGACTTGGTATTTATGTTGCTTTACTAGACCTCTATAATAGAGAGAGTGAGAGGAAGGGAGAGATAGACAGAGAGAAACAATGTGGGAGAGGGACACAGAGAAAGCATGACTTCATAATCATGACAGTTCAGAGAGATTCCATTGTTTAACAGGTAGCTACATTCGCTAAAAGTGATGCAAATCTATGTCTTCCTGCCAACAACTTAGAAACCATGCAGGTGTTTCACCAATCTGCATATATAATGATTTTTACACAATATCTGGACTCGTTTGCATACGTCACTTGTTGCTAGGTCTGGCAAGCATCTGGTAGAATTTCAGGTAGGCAAGAAAACTCTTTGTGTGAAAAGTATATAGGCCTGTGCATTTTTATTAATAAAAGATGCTACTCTAGATCTAATGTGAGAATGGAAACGCATCCAGTTTGCATTCTCACAATAGACCTGGTGGGTGTTTCATAAAGCTGTTCGTAAGTTAGGAACGACTTTATGAACGACTGGTGAACCTTTCTTACGCACTAAACCATTGTCAATGATGTATAGCATTTACCAAAAGAAAGGATCACCAGTCATTCTTAAAGTCGCTCTTATCTTACGAACAGCTTTATGAAACACCCACCAGTTTTTATATACTCATGAATAAACTTCAATAGTTGACTTTGAATTGGTGCTAATGAATGTGCTGAAGGCGATCAGACTTAACCGGGGGGGGGGGGGGCGGTTAACGGCGGTTTGACTCAGAAGTTGGATGCAATCAAAGCGCTTTCTCGTGTTTATTTTCTAATAGTTTGGGCAAATCACATTTAATGGGCTGTAAAGTGTTGTGTTTATTCCTTTATTAGGCAAGCAAAAAATTAAAACTTGCAAAACGTAAAAAGGTTAATGTCAATGGGATTGCAACTAGCTCGCCATTAGTTTGCGACTCCAGATTTTGCTGATTGCAGAGACGTCTCCGATACATCTCTGAAACTTATTATTAACTTGTATTCTCCGAAGAGTCGCAAGAAAATCGAACATGCTCGATTTTTTCACGACATTTTCTAGTCGACGCACTGGCATTCAGATGAGCTTGGGGTGCCATGCCCCCCCCCTGAAAAATGTTCAATTCCGAGAAAAAAAAAATTAACATTATTTTTTAAGTAATATGTCAAAAACTACCATAAAATTATAGTATCGAATGAGACGGGTCTTCTTTTTTTTTACTCGCTCGCTTCGCTCACTCGCAGATTCTTAGAAATATTGTCCGCTACCCCTACAGCATATTTGACCCTTTTAATTTGTGTGGGCTTGTTACGCTACGTCTCCAAGACATGACGATCAACTGCAGAAGCGTCGTGGAGATTAATTTCATCCCCGACTGCTAAGACGACTCCGATGTCTCTATGGAGTCTGTACTTTATTTTTGTATTTTTTTAAAGAGTACATAAAATGTTATAGCGGCTTTTTTCGAGGAAATGTGACTGAGGTATTAATGAAATATATCTGTTAACGTCTCAAGAGACTACAAACATTCTAAGATATTATTGTGAAGTTATTTTTGGATTAAGCTAAACCTTGCAAAATTCTTCGAATTTATTTGTTCCTAAATTATATATTTTCCATTGAATTGGGGCAATTTATCATCCAATGTCTTGATTTTCTCCCCACCCCTCCTCAAAAAAGACCAGCTCGGCAAGTATTAAAGGGCAATGTGCCCGATATCAACTAAAATACCCAAAAAAATTGTTCATTTTCTGACAAGAGTATTTAATATCTTTCTTAGGGGAGGGCAATCGATAGCTTAATGTCGCCCTATTAGTTGCCGGATTATCCAAGTGGAAATATTCATATCTACATAGATCACATCTTAGCCTCTAATTATGACACGATGTACGTATTCCTATTGTCCACGTCTACTCCTATTTGTGTTTATTCCACTGTAAGGTTCATAGTCACGGATCTTTTACGTATTAGGATGGTCAGATGACGTCACATGTTTCATTTCGTGTTGATCCTAGATTGAACTCTCAATAGGACAGCTGTGGTGGTCAAGATCACCAAAACAACAAAAAGAAGAACACCATTAACCATGAAGACTTTGGTGTAGGACTGGGTTAGGTCGAACAGAGATCCTGTTGGAGGAGGGGATAAAAAAAAATGCTATTCGATAAATACCATCGTTGCAAGTTGAGTTTATCATCCTTTACTACTAGTATTTCATATCACATACCATATATACTGTCGAAGGAACGTAGTACATAATTGATTAAAATCATGTATTTTGAGTTTTTAATGTATTTTAGAATTTAATGCATACTATTCTTTAGATTTGCTAATCGTATCATGAGTTGAGACCCTTAGTCCCCCGAGGGTTGAAACGGAGGGTCGTATTTTCGAATCGAAATGCATATACCTGCCAGAAATTCATTCCTCGAAATGCATGTGCGCTGTAGAAGACTTGCCGGGACTAATTCTATGGTAATAATCGCATAGAGACGTTAGATAATAACGTGATAATAATGCCTTTTTACGAGAACTGAACATTATCATTATAACTATTGTAATAGCATAATTATGAAAATTATCATCACAGTCACTTAAATGTAACTGGCATGACAGTAAATTTATTCAATACCGGGAGTCCTTTGTTAATCTATATAATTATAACGTTAAAATGAAAATAAGTATTTAAATACAAGTACCTGTCATATAGCCTGCTGAGGTAGCTCCTAATCCAGTAAAGAAAAATAGCATTGCATAAGCTCGTCTGAATTTGACTGGGTCAAATGTAATCTTCTTTACCACGGCAGAGGGCATAGTATCTTCAGTAAAGAAACAGATGCCTTGGACGAACGCCAAACCAGCCCGTACAGGATACCCTGATCCGACGAAGTCAAGGAGAAAAGTCAGGATGCAGACAATACTGACGGGGATGTATATCAGAAAAGGATCGACGTTTTTAGAAATGAGAATAATGAATACTGTTCTTCCTAAGATACCACCAATTCCTGCTAGAGTGGATAATAATACCGCATGGGAACTGATAATCCCAAGGGATTCGGCATGGGGTACCAAGAACAGCATCCAACCGTACAATGCATATGAGAAGAGGAAAATCGACGGCATGTTAAACAAGACCAGCCAGTCATGAAACGTAAGACCTCTGCAACAGAACTTGTACCAAGGTTCGGTATTGCCCTTCGATGTCCCTGCAGACGCCCCAGCCAGTTTGTCGTCGTCGTCTTCTTCTTCGGTGATCAATGGTAAGTGTTCGGTTAACACAGCAGTTTCGACGTCATCAAGCCCAATCTCTGAATGATCAGATCCTGTACTGCTTGACTGATGTTCCTTATGATTTTTTTCACCCCTTGATCCCGGAGCGCTGTTATTTTTCGGTCGTGTAAGCTCACTTGTCATCTCGCTATCTGTTCGGACCAGTCCCATTGTCTTAGCTTCAGGACAATTAATTTTAATTTTCTTCATGATTGGTTTACGGATTACAGCAGCACACACCATGGCGTGAAGACCAATACCGGCTAAGATCAGAAAACTTCCGTGGTACCCGTAAGCCTCTTCCGATCTTTCTACGATGAACGGTATAAAGGTTGCACCTGCAGTCAGACCATACAAGGAAAGCGTATTCATCATGACAAAATCATCAGGGAAATAGTCGTTTATGATGAGCGTTGTGGGCAGGTGAATACAGGCAAAACCGGTCCCTAAAAGTAAAATGAAAATAGAGCGAGATGGGGGAATAGTAAACGATAGGTAAACTAAATAATAATAAAACTTATAATAGTAAAAGTATTTTTTTTTAAATATTTATAAACCGCTAAATAAATTAAAAAAACATTTATAAACCGCTAAATAAAATGTTTCTAATCATTGTATTACTACTATTCAGCTTAAGCACGGCTACCCTGATCAGGCGCTCGAGCATTCAAGTTTTTTTTCCCTACGCGGTACCCATTCACAACACTTGGGTGGAGAGTGGCAAGTGTAGATAAATGACTTGCCAGAAGACGCAAGTGCTGCAGCGGGGTTTGACCCCCAAGACACTGTGGTTAAATTTCTTATCTACTGAGCAACACCTTTACACGTATGGTATCGGTCCTTAAAAATTAATGAAGAAAACCAACAAGATTTACAAGTTGCATGAATCCTTCAAATAAAGTGAAATAAACTGATACATCGACCCAGTCTTAACCAGGTACTACTCCAGTATTGATCGAATGGGATATATTCATCGATAGACACACAGATATTTAGAACTATGCAAATCTTCAAACAATGATGACAGTGGTTCCAACTCTGCATCAGTTCCTATCTCGTCTTCCTATCACGTCCTATACTCTGGCCAATCTATACTATTGTATTAGAGTATATTTACCCAGGGAAGCCACTCCAGTTCTGAAAACTGTTCTCCCATTGTGACCTGCCATTATTATTACCCCGGCTTTAGCTGGGCTGCCTAGGCGCTCAAGCATTCAAGGAATATCTCCTACCGGGTACCCATTCACCTCACCTGGATTGAGTCCAGTACAATGTGGATTAATTTCTTGCTGAAGGAAATTACGCCATGGCTGGGATTCGAACCCATGACCCTCTGTTTCAAAGTCAGGAGACTAGTCCACTGGGCCATAACGCTCCACAAATCTATCATGGACTTCACAAAATACATTAAGCTTTAATATTTTAAGACTCGGTCCCACTGCTCTTACGGATGCAGAGAGGATTAAAACGGAAAAGAATCTTGCCATCCGTTAGAAAACGGTATGTATCTGTTGTCTACTCTTTGCATACTTGTTTCATACGCTCTATATCCATCGAGCATCCGTCCACTGTGATTTCATTCATTTCGCCCATTCTCCCCATTGTCTGGAGCGGATGAAAACGGATGGAAATTTTGCTTGTCCGCTGTATCCGTTATGACTACGTTTTGTGTCCATCGGCCAGTGGGACCAAGCCTTTACCAAGATTTCGGAGATCGCCATAAACTCATTTTCTCACTACTTTTTTAGAAATAGAGACGAGTCTACATGAATAAGGCAACCTTTTCAGTCGATCAGAACAAAGCAGTTCTTCAGAACTTGGGCCCTGTTCTTAAGCTTCGTTTTTAAGCGATTCTGATTCTGGCCTTGAAATCAGAGGGTAGTGTGTTCTAATCACTGGCGTAAATCCGTGTTGAGGGGTGGGGGGGATGACTGAAATATTTTGGCATTTTTTTTGCATTCATGTTTTTAGATATGCAAGGAATTGTAATTGATATGTCCACAATGGCGTACCGTGGGTCACGGTATTGTGGGGGCACCAGCAAAATTTTTGAATCACTGAGTGAGCGCGCGAAGCGCGCTCAGTTGCTAGTTATTCTGACCTAATAGAGACATTTTAAGGACAATGTCATTGAACGGATATGTATCTCACTGATCAAATAATGCGAGCGCGAAGCGCGAGCTGAATTTTTTTATATTCACACCTAAAAAGGGACATTATAATCAAATTTGCGTAATCATGATAGTTACCTGTCTCGCTAAACAATGCGAGCGCGAAGCGCGAGCTGAAATTTTCGTATAATTTGACCCCAGCAAACAGCGAGATTTTAAGGAATATATTTTAGGAATCCATTAAGAGTATGCATATCTCACCATAGTCATCTAATGCGAGTGCCAAGCGCTTGCTGATTTTATTAGAATTACATCTGAACACATGAAACACTTTTTGTAGTCATTGCAATCATGATTATCATACGCACCTCACTAATCAAATATTGCGAGCGTGAAGCGTGAGCAGAAAATTTAGATAAGTTAGATAATTCAGACCTGAAGTGGGGCATTCTAAGGTTTCTTTGTAGGAATTAACTTGGACCATACGTATTTCATTAACCAAATGATGCGAGTGCGAAGCGCGAGCTGAAAATTTTTGATATTCAGATCAGAAAAAGGGACATTTTAAGGACTGATTTTAGGAATTCATGAAGAGCAGACATATCTCACCAATCCACTAATGCGAACGTAATCACAGACAGGAAATGTTTTTATATATACGAAGACCTTAACATGGGGCAATCACTTTTTGAGTTATGTAAAAGAAGCATATGCCTATGTCACTACATAAAACAATGATAACTCAAGTGCTAGGAAATATATTTGGTTTATATTGACTTGAAAACGGGATGTTTTAGTACAACAGGATTATATATCTCGTTGAACAGACAATGCGAGCACCAGGAACAATGAAGACGTAGGCCCTGGGCAAATTATGTTTCATAAAGTTATGATAAAAATGTTTCTTATGTAATGTAACATAACATAATTATAATATGATATAACATTATAATGAATAATACTTTCTTTTTTCCCACTACGTTTCTTTTCCTTTCTCCCTCTTTTCTCTTTTTCCCCATTTCCCCGGGGTTTTTTTTGTCAGCCGATGGGGGGAGCATGTGCCTCCCATGCCCCCCCCCCCCCCCCGTAGTTACGCCACTGTATGTCCATATGGCAAATACCCCTCCAATAGTATTATCTTTTACCCCATGATGGTTTAATGATTTTATTAGAGATTACATTCAAAAAATTTTGACATTCAATCTTAATCCCTTCCCAAAGACCCCAACATCGATGAATTGGAAGAAACGGGGGTTTCTCTTCAATGTTATAATAAGGACATAAGTATTTCGTTTGGAAATGGTGAACTGGCTCTTTATTTGCATTTTATGATTCAATAATATTGTTTTATTTGTTAAGCGGTATTTTAGGAAGAATTTTCACCAATAAAACAATTATCTCTTGTGATTTTTTTAAATTTCTTTCGTAAAAAGTGGGGGGGATGATTGTACAGGCCATCCCCCCCTCCTCGAAAAGTGGGGGGGATATATCCCCCCCATCCCCCCCGGGATTTACGCCAGTGGTTCTAATCCCAACGCTGCCGCACGTCCTTTGGCAAAGAACGAATCCAACATTTGCCATTCTACACCCAGGTGTTAAATGGGTACCCGGTAGGATTCAAAAGCCCATGTTGTAAGCCCAGGCCAAGCACTAGCAACTGAGTCTTAAAACTCGTGTTGGAATGATTACAGGGAGTGGGAAAAGTGCTTTTTCTGCGAGCATGCTCGGATTCAAAGACCCGGTAATATATCTAAAGTGCTTAGAGACGTTGATCCGATGTATTAAGCGATATATTAAAAAAAACAGCATTATCATAATGACTTACGATCTTGGTCATTACAATCGTTAAATCATGTTTGCTGTACATTAGTGTATATATATATATATTATTTTGTCAAGTGCATCGTGTGTGAATATTGAGTGATCATAATGATATAGTTTCATACTTTTCATCCAATCAACATAAAACTGATCCATGATAGTTAATGAGATCAATGGTTACGCTGTATTATATTTTTGACGATGGTGATAATGAAATGGTTTAAATATATTCATCGCCTGTAATCTCCCTTACCTGTTAATGCAAGACACACGCCCACAACTACAACATTAGTTGAAAAGGCACATATGAGCATGCAAGTCGAGCCGAGTATTGCTCCTCCTCCGGCGACCAGTCGGTCGTTCACCCTTTCTAGTATTAGAGATACAAGTGGACCTGCCAAAATAAATAAATAAACTTGTTCTTATTCTTCAAGAGGACGAATTAGGTGGTCTGTCATCATTTTTCATTCGGTGTCGGTTGATGTATGAAATGACTTATTTAGATAATTATTATTTACTTGATAATCTTGGTCATAGACATCATGGGAATCAATTTTGACCATGTTAAACGTGATTATTACAATTGTGATGATAATCGTGATGATTATCATGACAGGAAGATAGGATTTATGAAATGAAGTTTGAGGCACATAATATACTTTGATGAATTCTTCCAAAAGTTCAGACTATTTTACCCAAATTGGCTCGCTCAAAATTGCAAAATGCGCGCCTGAAATTTCACAGCAAGTACTTTTTACTTGTCAGTTCATTATTGATGTTTATCAATTAGAAAAAAAAATTGTGAGAAACTTTTGAAAGATTTGTGTAAAATTTTCGCAAATCTGCTAAATTTCAATAAAGTTTCCTGCAAGAATTGTAACAATGCCAGTAGGTTTCAATTTCCCAGCATTTACTTGAAAATTCATTGGTGATGTTTTTCTTTTAATTATGAAGATGTAATGCAAAATTTCCACAAAATTTCCAATCAAAATTTTTACAATGTCAATGGCTGTCAACTTACATCATTTACTTGAAATATCATCGGTTATGTTTTTTAATGAAAAAAAATCATATGGAAATTTTTTTTTGTATTTTTTTGGTAAAATCTCCGTAAACTTTCAGCAGAATTTACACGAAATTTCCGACAAGAATTTTCACGATGCCAGTGGGTATCAATTTCACAGCATTTATTTGAAAATTCATTGGT
Organism: Lytechinus pictus; assembly: GCF_037042905.1. Taxonomy (NCBI): domain Eukaryota; kingdom Metazoa; phylum Echinodermata; class Echinoidea; order Temnopleuroida; family Toxopneustidae; genus Lytechinus; species Lytechinus pictus. The sequence goes on from NC_087256.1 coordinate 24,259,785, forward strand.
GTTGATTTTTAATGAAATATTATGTACAAACAAAATCGTATACAAATTTTTCCGCAAAATTTCGGTAAAATGTCCAAGAAATTGCACAAAGCTTCAAAAAAGAAAGAAAACTCTGGGAAATTCCGTAAAATGTCCAAAAAGAAATTTGTAACCCAAGAGCGTTTCAATATCACATGACCTACATAAAAGTATGCAAAGCAAGTGGGCTTCAAATTCAAAGCTAGCACATAATGACGTTAAGCGTATACCTGTTGTTATTTGTCTATGGCTTAAAATGACCTAAATCGTACCCAAACTTAACCATGGTCGGTTTGAGGCATTTCAAATTTTTGACACGGGCGTGCGTGTGCGTCATGACCTTAGCATGACCTTTGATGTCATTTCCTGATGACCTGTAACCTGAGCTGGATATGATTTAAATATGAATGGTTTTTAACGATTTGTTACGATGATGTGATCAATTGTAATATTTTACAAAATGGCGTCTAGATGGTGTCAACATGATTTGTTGACCTTGAAAAGCTTCTTTAGACATGTCCATAATGACGTCTATCCATGACATGAAAATCAAGGGAATTAACGTGCCAGGATTCTAGATAAAGTGGGAATAACATTTTGCTATCAAAATAACTGGTGAAAGAAAGAAAATGCAAAAATTACGAAATTAATAGGTGGTATGTCATATACATGACAGACCACCTAATAAATAATGTATGATTTGTATAGTACACGTAAACACCTTGTTAGGAATCATGGCGCTCCTATATTTCCCCGACTTAGCTAGTCTACCGATTCCGGTGCTTACAGCTATTTGAAAAATTACGTCCTGCCCTTACCCATCATAATTTTAGAACATAAATAGGGATTTGACGTCTTGATTAAATTTCTCACCGAATATTTACAAATATTCAACACTCGGCAAAATGCGCCTTTGCATACATATAATAAAAATCATAAGTTACAATGAAATTGGGGGGTAAACCCACGATATTACAGTGAAACCCATGGATTGCATGATTATCAGAACTAAAACAGAAAGAAATTTGCCTTTAAAGGGATGTTCCGGGCTGAAACTTGTATGATTTAAACAGATGAAGAAAAATCAAAGAGAACACTGAAAACTTGATCAAAATCAGACAAGGAACAACAAAGTTATGGCAATTCAAAGATTTGCATTTTGTCCGGTGAAACAGTTCTAGGCATGTCTTCATGAATATTCAATGAGCAACTTGATGTCATATCCCCACTTGTTCTTTTGTATTTTATTATATGAAATTGGGTTTATTCAAACTTTTTTTACCAAGAACTGAAAAAATTGGATTGACAACTGTTTAAGTGCATTAGATATTCATTGCTGCAACTTATTTCATTATAAAGCAGACTTATTATTCACACATGACTTGTATGAAAAATGAAACAATTATCATTTCATGTAATAATATAAAAACTTTTGCTAAACTTAAAAATTCTATAACTTCGTTATTTGTTTTCCGATTTTGATAAAATTTTCATCATTTTACTCTGCGAATTCTGCTCTATCAATTTAAATGTAAATATTTTCAGCCCGGAGTAACCCCCCCCCCCCCTCCCCCCATTTAAGCGGTTCGGTTGTGGAGCACACTTTAATTCGCACACAAGTGGATAGGGGATATTCAAATTGCATGTGGGCAAAATGACCGTCTCCAGCTTTGTGAGTAAACAAATGCAAGAACTTGCATTGTAGTATTTCGCTTTGGAGCTCATCGACATTCAAACATGAAAACCTACTTACTTGCGAGAAGTGAGAGGGTGGATGGCAGGCTGCAGATGAACCCAATAATGGCGTAGTTTGAGTTTAATCTCACCACCATCTCATGGAGAAGAACACCAAACGATTTCGTGATGCCTGCAGCGTATACCAGAAGGGTAAACTTACAAAATATGACAACGTATCCCCACCGCCAATTCAAAATGCTTCCTTCCGTTGGAGGCTTCATTATTATGTATTGTTATAAATACGAATGATTAAATCAAAGAAAAAGAGGTTGGTGTAATATACACATTTGCTCCGTCGGACTTGGTATTTATGTTGCTTTACTAGACCTCTATAATAGAGAGAGTGAGAGGAAGGGAGAGATAGACAGAGAGAAACAATGTGGGAGAGGGACACAGAGAAAGCATGACTTCATAATCATGACAGTTCAGAGAGATTCCATTGTTTAACAGGTAGCTACATTCGCTAAAAGTGATGCAAATCTATGTCTTCCTGCCAACAACTTAGAAACCATGCAGGTGTTTCACCAATCTGCATATATAATGATTTTTACACAATGTCTGGACTCGTTTGCATACGTCATTTGTTGCTAGGTCTGGCAAGCATCTGGTAGAATTTCAGGTTGGCAAGAAAACTACTTGTGTGAAAAGTATATAGGCCTGTGCATTTTTATTAATAAAAGATGCTACTCTAGATCTAATGTGAGAATGGAAACGCATCCAGTTTGCATTCTCACAATAGACCTGGTGGGTGTTTCATAAAGCTGTTCGTAAGTTAGGAGCGACTTTATGAACGACTGGTGAACCTTTCTTACGCGCTAAACCATTGTCAATGATGTATAGCATTTACCAAAAGAAAGGATCACCAGTCGTTCTTATAGTCGCTCTTATCTTACGAACAGCTTTATGAAACACCCACAAGTTTTTATATACTCATGAATAAACTTCTATAGTTGACTTTGAGTGATCTGCATATATTTATTGGTGCTAATGAATGTGCTGAAGGCAATCAGACTTAACCGGGGGGGGGCGGTTCACGGCGGTTTGGCTCAGAAGTTGGATGCAATCAAAGCGCTCTCGTGTTTATTTTCTAATAGTTTGGGCAAATCACATTTAATGGGCTGTAAAGTGTTGTGTTTATTCCTTTATTAGGCAAGCACAAAATTAAAACTTGCAAAACGTAAAAAGGTTAATGTCAATGGGATTGCAACTAGCTCGCCATTAGTTTGCGACTCCAGATTCTGCTGATTGCAGAGACGTCTCCGATACATCTATGAAACTTATTATTAACTTGTATTCTCCGAGGAGTCGCAAGAAAATCGAACATGCTCGATTTTTTCACGACATTTTCCAGTCGACGCACTCGCATTCAGATGAGCTTGGGGTGCCATGCCCCCCCCCCCCTGAAAAATGTTCAATTCCGAGAAAAAAAATATTAACATTATTTTTTAAGTAATATGTCAAAAACTACCATAAAATTATAGTATCGAATGAGACGGGTCTTCTTTTTTACTCGCTCGCTTCGCTCACTCGCATATTCTTATAAATATTGTCCGCTACCCCTAGAGTATATTTGACCCTTTTAATTTGTGTGGGCTTGTTACGCTACGTCTCCAAGACATGACGATCAACTGCAGAAGCTTCGTGGAGACTAATTTCATCCCCGACTGCTAAGACGACTCCGATGTCTCTATGGAGTCTGTGCGAAATATTTTTTTAAAGAGTACATAAAATGTTATAGCGGCTTTTTTCGAGGAAATGTGACTGAGGTATTAATGAAATATGTCTGTTAACGTCTCAAGAGACTACAAACATTCTAAGATATTGTTGTGAAGTTATTATTGGATTAAGCTAAACCTTGCAAAATTCTTCGAATTTATTTGTTCCTAAATTATATATTTTCCATTGAATTGGGGCAATTTATCATCCAATGTCTTGATTTTCTCCCCACCCCTCCTCAAAAAAGACCAGCTCGGCAAGTATTAAAGGGCAATGTGCCCGATATCAACTAAAATACAAAAAAAAAATTGTTCATTTTCTGACAAGAGTATTTAATATCTTTCTTAGGGGAGGGCAATCGATAGCTTAATGTCGCCCTATTAGTTGCCGGATTATCCAAGTGGAAATATTCATATCTACATAGATCACATCTTAGCCTCTAATTATGACACGATGTACGTATTCCTATTGTCCACGTCTACTCCTATTTGTGTTTATTCCACTGTAAGGTTCATAGTCACGGATCTTTTACGTATTAGGATGGTCAGATGACGTCACATGTTTCATTTCGTGTTGATCCTAGATTGAACTCTCAATAGGACAGCTGTGGTGGTCAAGATCACCAAAACAACAAAAAGAAGAACACCATTAACCATGAAGACTTTGGTGTAGGACTGGGTTAGGTCGAACAGAGATCCTGTTGGAGGAGGGGATAAAAAAAAATGCTATTCGATAAATACCATCGTTGCAAGTTGAGTTTATCATCCTTTACTACTAGTATTTCATATCACATACCATATATACTGTCGAAGGAACGTAGTACATAATTGATTAAAATCATGTATTTTTAGTTTTTAATGTATTTTAGAATTTAATGCATAATATTCTTTAGATTTGCTAATCGTATCATGAGTTGAGACCCTTAGTCCCCCGAGGGTTGAAACGGAGGGTCGTATTTTCGAATCGAAATGCATACCTGCCAGAAATTCATTCCTCGAAATGCATGTGCGCTGTAGAAGACTTGCCGGGACTAATTCTATGGTAATAATCGCATAGAGACGTTAGATAATAACGTGATAATAATGCCTTTTTACGAGAACTGAACATTATCATTATAACTATTGTAATAGCATAATTATGAAAATTATCATCACAGTCACTTAAATGTAACTGGCATGACAGTAAATTTATTCAATACCGGGAGTCCTTTGTTAATCTATATAATTATAACGTTAAAATGAAAATAAGTATATAAATACAAGTACCTGTCATATAGCCTGCTGAGGTAGCTCCTAATCCAGTAAAGAAAAATAGCATTGCATAAGCTCGTCTGAATTTGACTGGGTCAAATGTAATCTTCTTTACCACGGCAGAGGGCATAGTATCTTCAGTAAAGAAACAGATGCCTTGGACGAACGCCAAACCAGCCCGTACAGGATACCCTGATCCGACGAAGTCAAGGAGAAAAGTCAGGATGCAGACAATACTGACGGGGATGTATATCAGAAAAGGATCGACGTTTTTAGAAATGAGAATAATGAATACTGTTCTTCCTAAGATACCACCAATTCCTGCTAGAGTGGATAATATTACCGCATGGGAACTGATAATCCCAAGGGATTCGGCATGGGGTACCAAGAACAGCATCCAACCGTACAATGCATATGAGAAGAGGAAAATCGACGGCATGTTAAACAAGACCAGCCAGTCATGAAACGTAAGACCTCTGCAACAGAACTTGTACCAAGGTTCGGTATTGCCCTTCGATGTCCCTGCAGACGCCCCAGCCAGTTTGTCGTCGTCGTCTTCTTCTTCGGTGATCAATGGTAAGTGTTCGGTTAACACAGCAGTTTCGACGTCATCAAGCCCAATCTCTGAATGATCAGATCCTGTACTGCTTGACTGATGTTCCTTATGATTTTTTTCACCCCTTGATCCCAGAGCGCTGTTATTTTTCGGTCGTGTAAGCTTACTTGTCATCTCGCTATCTGTTCGGACCAGTCCCATTGTCTTAGCTTCAGGACAATTAATTTTAATTTTCTTCATGATTGGTTTACGGATTACAGCAGCACACACCATGGCGTGAAGACCAATACCGGCTAAGATCAGAAAACTTCCGTGGTACCCGTAAGCCTCTTCCGATCTTTCTACGATGAACGGTATAAAGGTTGCACCTGCAGTCAGACCATACAAGGAAAGCGTATTCATCATGACAAAATCATCAGGGAAATAGTCGTTTATGATAAGCGTTGTGGGCAGGTGAATACAGGCAAAACCGGTCCCTAAAAGTAAAATGAAAATAGAGCGAGATGGGGGAATAGTAAACGATAGGTAAACTAAATAATAATAAAACTTATAATAGTAAAAGTATTTAAAAAAAAAACATTTATAAACCGCTAAATAAATTAAAAAAACATTTATAAACCGCTAAATAAAATGTTTTTAATCATTGTATTACTACTATTCAGCTTAAGCACGGCTACCCTGATCAGGCGCTCGAGCATTCAAGTTTTTTTCCCTACGCGGTACCCATTCACAACACTTGGGTGGAGAGTGGCAAGTGTAGATAAATGACTTGCCAGAAGACGCAAGTGCTGCAGCGGGGTTTGACCCCCAAGACACTGTGGTTAAATTTCTTATCTACTGAGCAACACCTTTACACGTATGGTATCGGTCCTTAAAAATTAATGAAGAAAACCAACAAGATTTACAAGTTGCATGAATCCTTCAAATAAAGTGAAATAAACTGATACATCGACCCAGCCTTTACGTCTTAACCAGGTACTATTCCAGTATTGATCGAATGGGATATATTCATCGATAGACACACAGATATTTAGAACTATGCAAATCTTCAAACAATGATGACAGTGGTTCCAACTCTGCATCAGTTCCTATCTCGTCTTCCTATCACGTCCTATACTCTGGCCAATCTATACTATTGTAAGTATATTTACCCAGGGAAGCCACTCCAGTTCTGAAAACTGTTCCCCCAGTGGGACCTGCCATTATTATTACCCCGGCTTTAGCTGGGCTGCCTATAGGCGCTCAAGCATTCAAGGAATATCTTCCTACCGGGTACCCATTCACCTCACCTGGATTGAGTGCAGTACAATGTGGATTAATTTCTTGCTGAAGGAAATTACGCCATGGCTGGGATTCGAACCCATGACCCTCTGTTTCAAAGTCAGGAGACTAGTCTACTGGGCCATAACGCTCCACAAATCTATCATGGACTTCACAAAATACCTTAAGCTTTAATATTTTAAGACCCGGTCCCACTGCTCTTACGGATGCAGAGAGGATTAAAACGGAAAAGAATCTTGCCATCCGTTGGAAAACGGTATGTATCTGTTGTCTACTCTTTGCATACTTGTTTCATACGCTCTATATTCATCGAGCACCCGTCCACTGTGATTTTATTCATTTCGCCCATTCTGTCCATTGTCTGGAGCGGATGAAAACGGATGGAAATTTTGCTTGTCCGCTGTATCCGTTATGAATACGTTTTGTGTCCATCGGCCAGTGGGACCAAGCCTTTACCAAGATTTCGGAGATCGCCATAAACTCATTTTCTCACTACTTTTTTAGAAATAGAGACGAGTCTACATGAATAAGGCAACCTTTTCAGTCGATCAGAACAAACCAGTTCTTCAGAACGTGGGCCCTGTTCTTAAGCTTCGTTTTTAAGCGATTCTGACTCTGGCCTTGAAATCAGAGGGTAGTGTGTTCTAATCCCAACGCTGCCGCGCGTCCTTTGGCAAAGAACGAATCCAACATTTGCCATTCTACACCCAGGTGTTAAATGGGTACCCGGTAGGATGCAAAAGCCCATGTTGTAAGCCCAGGCCAAGCACTAGCAACTGAGTCTTAAAACTCGTGTTGGAATGATCCACAGGGAGTGGAAAAAGTGCTTTTTTCTGCGGGCATGCTCGGATTCAAAGACCCGGTAATATATCTAAAGTGCTTAGAGACGTTGATCCGATGTATTAAGCGATATATTAAAAAACAGCATTATCATAATGACTTACGATCTTGGTCATTACAATCGTTAAATCATGTTTGCTGTACATTAGTGTATATATATATATATTATTTTGTCAAGTGCATCGTGTGTGAATATTGAGTGATCATAATGATATAGTTTCATACTTTTCATCCAATCAACATAAAACTGATCCATGATAGTTAATGAGTTCAATGGTTACGCTGTATTTTATTTTTGACGATGATGATAATGAAATGGTTTAAATATATTCATCGCCTGTAATCTCCCTTACCTGTTAATGCAAGACACACGCCCACAACTACAACATTAGTTGAAAAGGCACATATGAGCATGCAAGTCGAGCCGAGTATTGCTCCTCCTCCGGCGACCAGTCGGTCGTTCACCCTTTCTAGTATTAGAGATACAAGTGGACCTGCCAAAATAAATAAATAAACTTGTTCTTATTCTTCAAAAGGACGAATTAGGTGGTCTGTCATCATTTTTCATTCGGTGTCGGTTGATGTATGAAATGACTTATTTAGATAATTATTATTTACTTGATAATCTTGGTCATAGACATCATGGGAATCAACTTTGACCATGTTAAACGTGATTATTACTATTGTCATGATAATCGTGATGATTATCATGACAGGAAGATAGGATTTATGAAATGAAGTTTGAGGCACATAATATACTTTGATGAATTCCTCCAAAAGTTCAGACTATTTTACCCAAATTGGCTCGCTCAAAATTGCAAAATGCGCGCCTGAAATTTCACAGCAAGTACTTTTTACTTGTCAGTTCATTATTGATGTTTATCAATTAGAAAAAAAAATTGTGAGAAACTTTTGAAAGATTTGTGTAAAATTTTCGCAAATCTGCTAAATTTCAATAAAGTTTCCTGCAAGAATTGTAACAATGCCAGTAGGTTTCAATTTCCCAGCATTTACTTGAAAATTCATTGGTGATGTTTTTAGTTTATGTAGATGTAATGCAAAATTTCCACAAAATTTCCAACCAAAATTTTTACAATAATTTCAATGGCTGTCAACTTTACATCATTTACTTGAAATATCATCGGTTATGTTTTTTAATGAAAAAAAAATCATATGGAAAAATTTTATGTATTTTTTTGTAAAATTTCCGTAAACTTTCAGCAGAATTTACACGAAATTTCCGACAAGAATTTTCACGATGCCAGTGGGTATCAATTTCACAGCATTTATTTGAAAATTCATTGGTGTTGATTTTTAATGAAATACTATGTAAAAAAATCGTATACAAATTCTTCCGCAAAATTTCGGTAAAATGTCCAAGAAATTGCACAAAGCTTCAAAAAAGAAAGAAAACTCTGGGAAATTCCGTAAAATGTCCATAAAGAAATTTGCAACCCAAGAGCGTTTCAATATCACATGACCTACATAAAAGTATGCAAAGCAAGTGGGCTTCAAATTCAAAGCTAGCACATAATGACGTTAAGCGTATACCTGTTGTTATTTGTCTATGGCTTAAAATGACCTAAATCGTACCCAAACTTAACCATGGTCGGTTTGAGGCATTTCAAATTTTTGACACGGGCGTGCGTGTGCGTCATGACCTTAGCATGACCTTTGATGTCATTTCCTGATGACCTGTAACCTGAGCTGGATATGATTTAAATATGAATGGTTTTTAACGATTTGTTACGATGATGTGATCAATTGTAATATTTTACAAAATGGCGTCTAGATGGTGTCAACATGATTTGTTGACCTTGAAAAGCTTCTTTAGACATGTCCATAATGACGTCTATCCATGACATGAAAATCAAGGGAATTAACGTGCCAGGATTCTAGATAAAGTGGGAATAACATTTTGCTATCAAAATAACTGGTGAAAGAAAGAAAATGCAAAAATTACGAAATTAATAGGTGGTATGTCATATACATGACAGACCACCTAATAAATAATGTATGATTTGTATAGTACACGTAAACACCTTGTTAGGAATCATGGCGCTCCTATATTTCCCCGACTTAGCTAGTCTACCGATTCCGGTGCTTACAGCTATTTGAAAAATTACGTCCTGCCCTTACCCATCATAATTTTAGAACATAAATAGGGATTTGACGTCTTGATTAAATTTCTCACCGAATATTTACAAATATTCAACACTCGGCAAAATGCGCCTTTGCATACATATAATAAAAATCATAAGTTACAATGAAATTGGGGGGGAAACCCACGATATTACAGTGAAACCCATGGATTGCATGATTATCAGAACTAAAACAGAGAGAAATTTGCCTTTAAAGGGATGTTCCGGGCTGAAACTTGTATGATTTAAACAGATGAAGAAAAATCAAAGAGAACACTGAAAACTTGATCAAAATCAGACAAGGAACAACAAAGTTATGGTAATTCAAAGATTTGCATTTTGTCCGGTGAAACAGTTCTAGGCATGTCTTCATGAATATTCAATGAGCAACTTGATGTCATATCCCCACTTGTTCTTTTGTATTTTATTATATGAAATTGGGTTTATTCAAACTTTTTTTACCAAGAACTGAAAAAATTAGATTGACAACTGTTTAAGTGCATTAGATATTCATTGCTGCAACTTATTTCATTATAAAGCAGACTCATTATTCACACATGACTTGTATGAAAAATGAAACAATTATCATTTCATGTAATAATATAAAAACTTTTGCTAAACTTAAAAATTCTATAACTTCGTTATTTGTTTTCCGATTTTGATAAAATTTTCATCATTTTACTCTGCGAATTTTGCTCTATCAATTTAAATGTAAATATTTTCAGCCCGGAGTAACCCCCCCCCCCCCCCCCCATTTAAGCGGTTCGGTTGTGGAGCACACTTTAATTCGCACACAAGTGGATAGGGGGATATTCAAATTGCATGTGGGCAAAATGACCGTCTCCAGCTTTGTGAGTAAACAAATGCAAGAACTTGCATTGTAGTGTTTCGCTTTGGAGCTCATCGACATTCAAACATGAAAACCTACTTACTTGCGAGAAGTGAGAGGGTGGATGGCAGGCTGCAGATGAACCCAATAATGGCGTAGTTTGAGTTTAATCTCACCACCATCTCATGGAGAAGAACACCAAACGATTTCGTGATGCCTGCATCGAATACCAGAAGGGTAAACTTACAAAATATGATAACGTATCCCCACCGCCAATTCAAAATGCTTCCTTCCGTTGGAGGCTTCATTATTATGTATTGTTATAAAAACGAATGATTAAATCAAAGAAAAAGAGGTTGGTGTAATATACACGTTTGCTCCGTCGGACTTGGTATTTATGTTGCTTTACTAGACCTCTATAAAAGAAAGAGTGAGAGGAAGGGAGAGATAGACAGAGAGAAACAAAGTGGGAGAGGGACACAGAGAAAGCATCAGAGAAAGCATGACTTCATAATCATGACAGTTCAGAGAGATTCCATTGACCTTTAACAGGTGCGGTATCACAACAATCTACATTCGCTAAAAGTGATGCAAATCTATGTCTTCCTGCCAACAACTTAGAAACCATGCAGGTGTTTCACCAATCTGCATATATAATGATTTTTACACAATATCTGGACTCGTTTGCATACGTCACTTGTTGCTAGGTCCAGTAAGCATCTGGTAGAATTTCAGGTTGGCAAGAAAACCCTTTGTGTGAAAAGTATATAGGCCTGTGCATTTTTATTAATAAAAGATGCTACTCTAGATCTAATGTGAGAATGGAAACGCATCCAGTTTGCATTCTCACAAAAGACCTGGTGGGTGTTTCATAAAGCTGTTCGTAAGTTAGGAGCGACTTTAAGAACGACTGGTGAACCTTTCTTACGCGCTAAACCATTGTCAATGATGTATAGCATTTACCAAAAGAAAGGATCACCAGTCGTTCTTAAAGTCGCTCTTATCTTACGAACAGCTTTATGAAACACCCACCAGTTTTTATATACTCATGAATAAACTTCTATAGTTGACTTTGAATGATCTGCATATATTTATTGGTGCTAATGAATGTGCTGAAGGCGATCAGACTTAACCGGGGGGGGCGGTTCACGGCGGTTTGGCTCAGAAGTTGGATGCAATCAAAGCGCTTTCTCGTGTTTATTTTCTAATAGTTTGGGCAAATCACATTTAATGGGCAGTAAAGTGTTGTGTTTATTCCTTTCTTAGGCAAGCACAAAATTAAAACTTGCAAAACGTAAAAAGGTTAATGTCAATGGGATTGCAACTAGCTCGCCATTAGTTTGCGACTCCAGATTTTGCTGATTGCAGAGACGTCTCCGATACATCTATGAAACTTATTATTAACTTGTATTCTCCGAGGAGTCGCAAGAAAATCGAACATGCTCGACATTTTCCAGTCGACGCACTGGCATTCAGATGAGCTTGGGGTGCCATGCCCCCTCCCCCTCCCCTGAAATTTTTTTTTAATTCCGAGAAAAAAAATATTAACATTATTTTTTAAGTAATATGTCAAAAACTACCATAAAATTATAGTATCGAATGAGACGGGTCTTCTTTTTTTTTACTCGCTCGCTTCGCTCACTCCGCTACCCCTACAGCATATTTGACCCTTTTAATTTGTGTGGGCTTGTTACGCTACGTCTCCAAGACATGACGATCAACTGCAGAAGCGTCGTGGAGACTAATTTCATCCCCGACTGCTAAGACGACTCCGATGTCTCTATGGAGTCTGTGCGAAATATTTTTTAAAGAGTACATATAATGTTATAACGGCTTTTTTCGAGGAAATGTGACTGAGGTATTTTTTATGAAATAATGAAATATGTCTGTTAACGTCTCAAGAGACTACAGTCGTGGAGACCTTTCCAACATAAATCTAACCATGGACCTATGAAGAGATGGACGATTAACGCGAGCATTTCTTTGGTCCAATGATAGTCACCGTCGCCTGGTTGGTGTTGTAACAATAGCAAAGACTACCAAGGCGTATCTGATCACCCAAAGACGGAACAGTTTCCCGGTCTTGATTTTTGTTGGCTGATACCCTGTTTCAGCATGTGCCTTCCAGTCAACATGCTTCTTATTTGGAGCAGCAAATTTGAGAAGCAGACGATTTTTATGATATAAAATATGATATTATTCGATCTGCTAACTACCGCTCACACATAAGGACCTCAATAACATTGAGAGATACACGATCTATACGTTATGTACCACGTATATCTGGAATATTATGGAGAAACTTGGGAAAATTAAATTTTAATTGGTAAACAATCACACTACTACCTCTATATTAAAATATGCAGACATTTCCCCAAATAAAACACATGGAACTAAGATTACCAAAGGTAAACAAGAACTGCACATCGATTTTCCGTGATTTAAGTGATTTGTTATCTATTGCGCATATAATTTGTGAAAAATAAAATAATGTCCAGTCACGAACTGCTTCATTCCCTTCTCACGGTGACGATCATAGGACCAAAGAAGACTAGTATGAAGAGAATGTTATTCAGATGACAATGACAGTCACCTGTTAGTGAATTCATTATCTACGCGATGAATGTCCATCTCTTCATAGGTCCATGATCTAACAAAGCGATGCATCGCTGATACGTCTGTTAAGGTCTTAAAGTGTTAACTACTGTTATAGCGTAACTCGCTCCCTAGCCTATTGAAAATGTGTCCAGTGTGTGTGCGCAGTGCCTCTGTGTTTGCTTCTGTGTTGTTTGGGATCGGATGCACGCATAGGATCCTCTACATGCACAAGCACACGATTGCCTCTAATATGCTGCACTTTTTTTTACCAAGTTACTATATGTCCTAAATTTCTTTTTATTTGTATTTTTAGAATGGACTTCAAACCAAAAAGGAGGAAAAACTTAACCAGAAGCATATAAAGTGGTTTGTGCGTGAATATTTTACAAATTAGAATAACATGGATTGAAAAAGGAAAGGCTGAAGCAGTGCTTAACATATTTTCATTTGGAGGGGGAGGCAAAGACATAAGGGAACTTATTTTCATCAGGTTATTATATGTATTGAATTTCTTTTATTTGTATTTTTAGAATGGACTTCAAACCAAAAAGAAGGAAAAACTTAACCACAAGCATATAAAGTGGTTTGTGCGTGAATATTTTACAAATTAGAATAACATGGATTGAAAAAGGAAAGGCTGGGGCAATGCTTAACATATTTTCATTTGGAGGGGGAGGCAAAGACATAAGGGAACTTATTTTCATCAGGTTATTATATGTATTGAATTTCTTTTATTTGTATTTTTAGAATTGACTAAAAACGAAAAAAAAGGAGAAAAAAACTTAACCAGAAGCCTATAGAGTGTTTCGTGCGTGAACATTTTACAAATTAGAATAACATGGATTCAAAAAGTAAAAGCTGGGGCGGTGCTTAACATATTTTTATTTGGAGGGGGGTAGGCAAAGACAATAAAGGTACTTTAATACCAGGTTATCATATGTCTTAAATCTCTTTTTTATTTGTATTTTTAGAATGGACTACAAACCAAAAAGGAAGAAAAACTTAACCAGAATTAATAAAGTGTATTGTCCGTGAATATTTTAAAAATTAGAATAACATGGATTTTAAAAGTAAATCTGGGCCGGCACTTAACATATTTTCATTTGGAGAGAGGGGAGGCAAAGATAATAAGGGTACATATGTTTCCATTTGCATCTGGTGCAAACGTATAATGTTCCTATATGACACTGCTATCTGCGTGGAGTAGTTGGTTGTTTTTGTAGTAATTTGTAAGTTGAGGAAAGCCTTTTTTAACTGATTGCTGAGATATATAGACTCTTTTTTCCGCGAGAGAGTAGCGCTTTGGAAAAATTCCAATCTGAAGTTTCAAAACTCGCTTCATGGTGCTATTCACTGTTGAGATAAAAGGGCATTAATTCTAATTATTGAGGTCGAATCACGACCTCAAACATTCGGACATTTCTTGTAATAAGACATGGAAATGAAACATTTCGAGTATTTTTTAAATATGAAAAAAGATGTGTACCTAACTAAGGAATTAATGCCAGCTGTAGGTTCGAGCTGATTTTGTTTATATATAGGACCTTCTGACCTGAAAAGGAACCTGATATGGTCAGCATTTAGTGACTTATGAATATGATAGGCCTACATATCTCGCCAATGAAATAATGCGAGCTCGAGGCTCGAGTTTAATATTTGTGATATCCCAACCCTGAAAACTGAAATTTTAAACATTTTTTTAACCAAAAATATATATAATGAACATTTGTTTAAAAAAAATAATTGATGCCAGCGCGAAACGCGAGGAAAAATTTGTTATTATTTCAAACTTAGATACTGGACATTCTAAACATTTTGAAAACCATAAACATGATAAGGTATACCTTACTCACTAATAATTGATAGAGCGCGAAGCACGTGCCAAAAATGTATTGATTTTCTAACCAAAAATGTATAATTTACTTCTAAAAACGTATATTCGTTAGAAAAAGACATATTTAATTTTGAAATGCATCCTATTTTGGAAAAGGATTAGTTTCCTGCGGCTATTATTATTTTTTTTTTTTTTGGGGGGGGGGTGGGGGGCACTTGGGGGTCATGTGTCCCCTGCTCCAAGTACGCGCCTCCCCTGTGATATAGTTATATCTCAATGTGTGACTAAATGATCAACACAGAACACTGAATTACCACTTAAAATATGAATTGGGCAATAGATTATTTCTGGATTTCATTAGCTAATAGATTAAAGGTTCCCCCAAAGCTTGCTTAGTTTAAACCATAGCTGAAAAGCATATCGTTTTCCAAATACATAAAACTCAACAGTGATTGACTTGAAGAATTATTTTCTCTCTGTCTCTCCCTCTCTTTTTTTTTAAATCTTGCATCAGCTTTTTCATTTAAATTATTTTTGCACTTTTATATAATTTTTATTTGTGCCTCTCATTTGTATTTACATATGTAACATTGTGTAATTGTTCAATATATGCAGTCATTGTAAGCAGTGTTGGGCTAATTATATATTTTGATTTTACGAAAAATTATAGTTATATGCCTACTATTCGTATTTTCGGGATCTAGGGACCTTCTCCGACTTATTGGACTTAGTTATTGAATACTTAGTTAATTTTCTATACACGTTCACTTTTTGAAATTGACATCTTAATCCAATTATTCTTTGTTTATCATGTATGTATGTATGTATGTATTATTGTGAATTGTAATTCATCCAGTCACGGCAAAGTGTCAGATCAAGTTGTGGGCGGACTTGCTCCAGGGGCGGATTAGCCCCGCTCTCCCATACCTGATTTGTTAGATGTATCCTATTCATCAGTCACTAAATGCTTGCGCTTCGCGCTTGCGTAAATTCTTTAGTTATTTAATTAGATCAGACATTTTTTTCATAACAAAAACTGGTCGTAATGTATTTTATTTTGTCTTATTACATAAAATATCCAGAAGTTTGAGATGGTGATTCGCGCTTGTAACATCTCGCAAAGGTGACATTTTGACATTAATATTCACCAAAAATCGAATTTCATTTTTTACAGATTTTTAAATTTTTCGGTAATCGTTTGCTCGCAGAAGAAATAAAGCATACATTTATGTGTAATCAATCACAAATCCCTTCAAAAAGGCTTTGCTCAAATTTAGTACCACAAAACTCACAATTACTTCACGCATATGATAATTTTTCGGTGAAAATATTCGTTTGCACCAAATGCCCATTTTGACATATAAGTTCCCTTTTTTGCTTCCCCCCCTCAACAAAAATACGTTCCACTGCCCAGCGGCGTAACAGAGGTCGGTGACCAGGGGGGGGGGGGCAAGAGCCAAAAATTTCCCGGTCATATAGCATACCGTATCCTCGTACTAGGCGTAATGGTGTAATGAGGCGACTATTTTGAGAGGGCCAGATATTGTGGATCGGGCAGAGTTTATCTTTTTAAAAATGTTGCGAGAATGCGAAGCGAGCGAGCAAAAAATTTGACATTTTTAAATACAAAGAATCAATTTTGTGATAGATTTTGACATGATATCCAGAGAATATATATCAATCTTCTCTCTTTCCATTTCTTTTGTTGTGGTCTGTATGCCACTGTGAATAGGATTTTTTGCAGCAGTAGCGTGAAGAGTAAAAAAAAAACAGGGGCGCAGTATGGCACATGTACTAAAAAGCTGCTTAATATAAATCCCGAGCGAAGCGAGCGAGAAAAAAAAATCACCTTTTCATGAGAATCTAACTTTGCTATATTTTTTTACAATATATTCAGTAAATAAAATCATAGTCCTACACTTTTTCTGTGCTTTTCTTTCCTCTTTTTTTGTTGCAGAACTTTTAGGGGCCATGGCCCAACCCTTCCATACTCACATACGACAGTGCTATGTGGTTGGGGTCCTGGGCGGAGCCCCCGGAACTTCTTGATATCAAAGCCATTTAAACCTCGCAGATTGCCGCCATTTTAATCGAATCGCGGGCATATACAGGATATAGCTTTTACACAAAACATTCATTCAACCCAGTTGCGTAATGAACCAAATGTTTTGAGGGGGCAAAACATAGCGATGTGGGAAAATTTGTAGAAAGTCGCCAGCGAGCAAAGCGAGCTGGGAAAAAAAAATAATTATGTGATAGATTTTTCCATTATATTCAGCAAATAACACACTTAATTGTTTCCCTTCGTTTCATTAATTTGTCTCCTATATTTCTTTTATTTCCCTTGGGTGTGGAACCAAGACCCCACGCCTGTACGCCAGTGATTGAACGAAAAGCTTAATGTAGGAAGGGTCCCTACAAGGGGGGGGGGGACGTTATAGAGCCATTTGAATGTTAGGCCTTTAGATGAGGAGCCCCTACTGCGTGGGGTCTGGGGCAAAGCTTTTTTGAATAAAATTTAGCAAGCTTATAGCAGAATGTTATATGCATGCAGTCCGTCTTTCTTCCCGCTCTTTATATTCAATCCTCGGCAGCCCGGTCGTGTTATAAAGTATTTTTTTTCTTGTTCTTTGTTTTCCAATTTAGCTTTTGACGAAATCTATCTTCATTTCCCGCTATTATTTGCCTCTTTGTCATCTTTAAATTTATTCCCATCATGCTATTGCTTTACTTAGGCCTATTTTGAAATGATTTGTTCTTTCTCGAATGTTCTTCTTTCGTTCCTTTTCCCGCTTTCCTTCCTTTTTCATAAAAAAATAATAAGTTCTTCGTTTTCTTTTGATTTTCCCTTTCCTCCTTTCCTTTTCCCTTTTCCTCCCCCTTCCCTTTCTTCCCCCTCCCTTTTTTATTTTTCCCGTTTTTTTTTTCCCGGTGAAATCCCCCTGCCCCCCGCCTGTTACGCCACTGCCACTGCCCCTGATACTTATTATCATAGGTTTTTCCGTTCAAATCATTTAGGAGTCACTTAAATTTATTAAAGTGCATTTAAATTCACGCGTTGTCGGTCATTGATAGTTTTTAATCAGACAATGGGATTAATTTGAAGACACTAGAATTCATCTATAATCATTTCAATTAATATTTGTTCAAGACTATATCAAATTTGACTGTTGAACAGTGTTTGTCACGTGCTTTTGTTTTCGCTCTAAGACAAAGAGGTTCGTCAATGGTATTACAAGTTTGCTCTGTATTAATACTCACGTGTTTTATGGAATATTGATGGTACCGTCGGGCATGGTGTCGATCGGTATTCTTGATTGGGGGGGATGATTGACACAAATATTCTTGTGGATGGGGATCTTATAATATTACCCCCACTAAAATCACAAGTTAGGACATTTAGGAGTGGTTGATATGCATGGTGTTCTTGGAAATCCCTTCATTGTTGCAGTGTATTGTATTTAAATAATTTTTTTTTAATTCAATTTGTGTTATACAAGTAAGCCCAGTGGCGTACCGTGGGTCATGGCATCGGGGGGCACCAGCAAAAAATTTGAGTCTGTGAGCACGCGAAGCGCGCTCAGTTGCCAGGTATACTGACCTAATAGACACATTTTAAGGACAGTGCCATATATTAAACAGATATGTATCTCACTGATGAAATAATGCGAGCGCGAAGCGCGAGCTTAAAATTTTTGATATTCGGACGTAAAAAGGGACATTATAATCAACTTTTTGTAATCATGATACGTACCTATCTCGCTAAACAGTGTGAGCGCGAAGCGCGAGCTGAAATTTTTGTATATATTGACCCCAAACAGGGAGATTTAAGGACTATATTTAAGGAATCCACTACATATCTCACCACAGTCATCTAATGCGAGTGCTAAGCGCTTGCTGATTTTGTTGAAATTACACATGAAGCACTTGAAGTCATTGTAATCATGATTATTAACATACGCATCGCAATAATCAAGTATTGCGAGCGCGAAGCGCGAGTTGAAAATTTAGGAAATTCAGACCTGAAAAGGGGCATTCTAAAGTTTGTTTGTAGGAATTCATTAAGACCATACGTATTTCATTAACCAAATGATGCGAGCGCGAAGCGCGACCTGAAAAGTTTTGATATTGAGATCAGAAAAAGGGGCATTTTAAGGACTGATTATAGGAATTCATGGAGAGCAGACATATCTCACTAATGCGAACATAAGCACGGACAAGAAATGTTTTATATTAAGACCTTAAAATGTGGCAATCACTTTAAGTAGTCATGAAAAGAAGCATACTATTGCACATAAAATAATAATTCGAAGTGCGAGGAAGTATATTGAAAACAGGAGGTTTTAGTACCACAGGATTATATATCTCGTCAAAATTAAACAGACAATGTGAGCACCAGGAACAATGAAGACATGGACCCTAATCAAATTATGTTTCATAAAGTTATGGAAAAAAATGCGTCTTATGTAATATAACAGAATTATAGTATAATATAACATCATAATGAACAATAATTTCTTCTTTCCCATTACATTTCCCTTCCTCTCTCCCTCTTTTTCTCCTTTTCCTCGTTTTTTTTTTGTCAGCCGATTGGGTGCATGGGCATGTGCCCCCCATGCCCCCCCCCCGTAGTTACCCCACTGAGTGAGCCTATTCTAAACTCATACGAAAGAAAAAATGACAAAAATTGTCTGGACCATGTACAAAGTGATCTGTTTATTGAGCATGATGTATACAACTTCTCTCTTAAATCTAACCCGACTGGCAATATCTTTTTTCTTCTTAATGCATGATGATAAAATGCAGATTCGGACAAATTAAGACTAACACAAATTACAAACTGTGTGGCTTCTCGTGCGCCATCGGGCTTACCGTCATTCCTTAGACAATTTTAACCCTGGATTTTAACACGTTTTAAATGTTTTATAAGTGCATGAAACAAAAACAAACATAAAAACAATCAAAACTCAACTGTCATCTTATGATATTTCTCCAACATCTTCTTGACTCATCAGTGTGTAATATCAGTTAATATATGTGTTAAAATGAAATTAACATACCGCATGAGTGTGCTCATATAGAATGCAAAACTGTCATCCCTTTCCAAACTCAAAAAAAGATTTCTTTTTGCCAAAATAAGAAAAAATCAACCAAGTTTGGTTATTCAAGTCCATGACAATAACAAGAATAACATGGCAAAAAACCCCTCCGATGTTCATATTCGAAGATACGCTTTAGAGAGAAATGAATGATTATTCTTTCTGAGACCATAAATTGATTTCACTTATTAAAAAATTGTAAAAATATGATCATATTATATTGAGCTCACTGAACCTCAATATTTTCATGAGAGGTATCTGATGGGGTCACATGATAAAATGTTTAATATTCAAAAGGGTTGTAGATTAAATGGGACAAACATCATGCACTTGGATGTGGGGAGGGGTAAATCTGAGAAAAGTTGTTTGTATTTTTTCAAGATCTACCCCTCTAGGATTTACGTCCATGGAGGTTTCCCTGTTTATCTTGCCACCCTTTTCCACCCGTTTATTTTTCCACCCTTTTGAATTAATTGATTTGTTTAAATCAATTTATTCACCACTGGTGGGATGGAACACCCTATCAACAAAAGTTTTTTTTCGTCGGGGTCCTTTTATGTCATGTGTTTAAAAAATATCATATACCGGTACATAAACATTTCATTCATTTTCATCTTGAACCTGCACCCATCTGTTTAAAAGTCCTGGAAAAGAATGTTTTTATTTAATAACAATATACACAAATTGCGAGGGAAACAAACTGATTGATGGCATACTATAATCATCACTATAATCATCATTATCAAACTTTTCATTTTTTCATCATCATTATTACAATTTTTCTACCCTGAATTATTTGGGGGGGGGGGGATGATAATACAGGCCATCCCCCCCCCACTTGAAATATTGGGGGGTATATCCCCCACCCCCCCCACCCCCCCCCCACCCCCCCCCCCCCCCCGTGATCGACACCCATGCCGTCGGGGTACTGTGTACTACTGAATTGAAGTGATTTTCTCGCACAAACTCCCCATTCAGTGGGCGCGCGTACATTATAATTGCAATGGAACACTTTATCGCGAACTTACCCGGCGAGTTACACGTTAAGCTCGGGTCGCCTTTAAGACCTTAACATACGTCGCTGAAACTAAGAAAAGTCTCGTAGTGTCTATAGGGAGACTTTGCAGCAACATCCACGTAACTGTCTTAAAGTGCAACTGCATTTTTCTCAAACTGTTGGAAAACGCTTTAAAAAAACGCTTAATAACAACACATATTTTTCCGTTTATATATATTTTTTGTATCATTTTTTTTATTTTTCTTTATTTTCTTGGTCGTGGAATTTTCTTTATTATTTTTTTTCAGGGGAGGGGCCCAGTGCCCCTAAGCCTACATCTCAGTACACCAGTGACTTTCCCTGTCCCTTGTATACAGACATACCAGAAGCAGGTTGATGAGAATTAACAATTCTGACAAACAGATCTTTTTAAATTTATTAATGAAACTGCTTATTTACTACTATTGCACTGAGATTCCAATATGTGAATTAATATACCATTGTCGATTCTACTAATGTCATATTCATTAATAATCCTCTTCCTCTCATCCCCGCCTAATTCACTCTCTCTCTCTCTCTCTCCCTCCCCTTTTATTTTTCTTCATCTTCTCTCTTTCTACCCCCAAACTAAAGTAACAATTTTCGCGAATGTAAATACTGCATATTACACGGTCTATGATTCTCGGTGTTAACCTGCCATCCACCCTTTAAAATAAATCATAGCTCACATCAACTTCTAAATCATACCTTGGACTTTGGACCATCAGATAATAAATCGTCGACATTTATTGTTGTGTGGGCTTAATAGTGTATTTATCGTCTCGTCGCACTTAAAACGGGTTTGCTGTATGTTTTGTATTTTGTGGGAATAAACTGACATGGTCTCTGAAGCAATGACCTTCGATTTGAACGTCATGTTGGTAAATGCGCCATCTATTAACATATCTGATTTTATAATACATATATATTTACTGATGTGTCCAGTGGCGTAACTACGGGGGGGGCATGGGGGGGCACGTGCCCCCCCCCCCCCCCCCAATCGGCTGGCCAAAAAAAAAAAAAAAAAAAAAAAACGGAGAAAAGGAGGGAGAAAGGGAAAGAAACGTAGTGGGGAAAGAAGAAATTATTGTTAATTATAATGTTATATTATATTATAATTATGTTATGTTATATTACATTAAAAAATCATAACTTTATGAAACATAATTTGCGCAGGGCCTATGTTTTCATTGTTCCTGGTGCTCGCATTGTCTGTTTAACAAGATTATGTAATCCTCTGTACTAAAATCTCCCGTTTTCAAGTCAATATACACCAAATATATTTCCTCGCACTTCGAATAATTATTGTTTAATGTAGTGCAATATGCTTCTTTTTCATGACTACTTAAAGCGATTGCCCCTTTTTAAGGTCTTAATATAAACCATTTCCTGTCCGTGCTTACGTTCGCTTTCGTGGATTGGTGAGATATGTCTGTTCTTCATGAATTCCTAAAATCAGTCCTTAAAATGTCCCTTTTTCTGATCTGAATATCAAAAATTTTCAGCTTGCGCTTTGCGCTCGCATCATTTGGTTAGTGAAATACGCATGGTCATCGTGAATTCCTACAAGCAGGCCTTAGAATGCCCCTCTTTAAGTCTGAATTTCCTAAATTTTCAGCTCGCGCTTCGCGCTCGCAACATTTGATTAGTGAGATGCGTATGATAATCATGATTACAATGACTACCAGTGCTTCATGTGTTTAGATTTATATTATTCTTACAAAATCAGCAAGCTCTTGGCACTCGCATTAGATGACTATGGTGAGATATGTATACTGGATTCCTAAAATATAGTCCTTAAGATGTCCCTGTTTGGGGTCAATATATACAAAAATTTCAGCTCGCGCTTCGCGCTCGCATTGTTTGTTTATCGAGACAGGTATGTATTATGATTGCAAAAATTTGCTTATAATGTCCTTTTTTAGGTCTGAATATCAAAAAAAATTTGCTCGCGCTTCGCGCTCGCATTATGTGATCAGTGAGATACATAACCGTTTAATGGCACTGTCCTTAAAATGTATCTATTATGTCAGTATACCTGGCAACTGAGCGCGCTTCGCACGCTCTCTAAGTGACTCTAAATTTTTGCTGGTGCCCCCCCAATGCTGTGACCCACGGTACGCCACTGGATGTGTCTACATAGGTCACATGTTAGCCTCATATTATTACGCAATAAACGTAGTCCTGATTAATTATATTTCAGGAAGTACGAAGAACCATACATTTTTCACGTTCCCATGCCTACTCATATTTTTGCTTATTACACCTTAGGGCTCCTATAGTCACTGATCTTGGCCCCGTAACTAAAGCTATTCATTGCATTGTTGAATTGAACTTTAGCTTGATTGCATTCATCATTATGAGCAATCAAGCGAACACGTCAACAATGCGATCACTCCCGGCGCTTTGTGTTAACGGACGATTTGATGACGTCACATGTTTCTTTGAATAAATGAATCTTTATTTCGTTTCAATTCCGATATCAAACAACAATAATAACAACAGTAAATTATTGGGATACAAGTAAATAGCAAAGAACAAAAGTAAATAATCACAGGATAATATACATAATACATGCACTACTTTTTATGGAACATAAACACCCATGAGAAGAGATGGAAATGAAACGTGGTGACCTACTAAGAAGCTTAGCTTGTGGGCCATAGGCCACCAGCATGTTAAAAACTTACATTAGCAATCATTTTAAAACATCATAGAACAAGTAAACAAAAAATTGGAGTAAATAACCAAAGTACAGATATACATATTTACAAAAGATACACTAAAAAGTAACAAAAAGGTGAAATGCAGAATGCAAGCATTCTATTACACCTAAAGTATAAGAATCTGAAATTCGAAAAGAAGAAAGAAAAGAGGAAAAATAAAGAAAATAGGCAGAGCTCTATTTTTGCATAGATAATTGTGGGAAGAATACAATTTATAAAGTTAGACGAGATATAACAAGCAGGCATTTGTTTACTGATTTAAGTATTTCTTCAGTAAATCGGTCTTTAACTTGTTTCTAAAAACACTAAGGCTAACTGATTGCTTCAATGAAGAAGGAAGGGAGTTCCATAATTTTGGCCCTGTATAAACAAATGTATTTAGCCGAAAACTAGTTTTGACCAATGGCAAGTGGAGAAAAGAAACTTGTCTTGTATAGTAAGAATGGATTTGGTCATTTCTAACACATAGTGAATCAAGGGCAAGTGGAAGTTCTCTTTTATTTAATTGATACATAATGCAACCAAGGTTGAGATCAAATATATCATGTAAATTAAGGAACTTGTTTTCATAAAACAAAATATTAGTGTGAGATCGTGAATTTACTCCACATACTAGTCTAAGTACCCTTTTCTGGACTTTAAATAACCCATCTAAATGAACTTTAGCAGCGTTACCCCAGGCAAGGAATATACTCTTCAATGAATTAATGACTCCTGAATTTCTGGAAAGAAGTTTACATAAATAGGATATGTGAACTTTCCAGTTCAGCTTACTATCAATGTGTACCCCAAGGAATTTTGTACTCAAGACTTCAGTAATCTGAACATCACTGATTGTAATATTATCTGGCAATGTTGCTAGGGTGTTGCTGAATAACATGTAGTTTGTTTTAACAAGATTTAAGGAAAGCCTGTTAGCAATGATCCATTCGTTAACAGAAATCAATTCTGAATTGATAGTTTGCAATAAATTGCAGGGGTTCTTTTCAGAAAAAAAATATGCTTGAGTCATCTGCAAACAGGATAAATGAAAGGATTTTTGATGACTGAGGGAAATCATTAATATATATGAGAAATAAGATAGGTCCAAGGAGTGAACCTTGTGGCACTCCACATGTAATTGACTGCATGGGAGACTTAACACCATTTAAAAATACAAACTGTTTTCTATCAGAGAGGTAGCTCTTGAACCACTCCAAAGCCTTACCCCGGAATCCATAGAGAGATAGTTTTATTATAAAAAAGGATGTCATGGTCAATCGTGTCGAAGGCTTTGGAGTAGTCTAGAAATATACCGACAGTATGTGGCCCATTATCTCTTGCGGAAGAAATTTTGTCGATAAAATGTAACAGAGCATGAGAGGTTGTATGTTTTTTCACGAAAACCAAATTGTTCAGGATATATTATATTATTAATTTTCAAAAATTTCATAACACGAACAGAAATTATCTTTTCAAGAATTTTAGATTAACATGTAAGAAGAGAGATGGGCCGGTAATTTCCAACTTCCTGAGGGTTTCCCTTTTTGTAAATCGGCACAACTTTGGCTATTTTCATACTCAAAGGAACGATTCCATGTACAATAGATAAATTGAATATATGAGTAATAGGAGAAACAATAACATCAATAACTTCTTTAATAAGCTTATTAGATAGGCCATCATACCCAGCAGCCTTATTTGTTTTCAAATTATGAACAATGTCAATCACTTCTTTTTCAACGTGGTGATCCTCGAATGCGTTCTCAATAAGACAACGGTGATGATCAGGATCACCAAAGAAACAAAGTGAAAAACACCAATGACCATGAAGACCTTAGTGAAGGACTGAGTTAGGTCGAACAGATATCCTGATAGAGGAAGAGAAAAAGATTTAAAAAAAAAAACAATGAAATTCGATAAATACCATCGGTACAAGTTGAATCAATCATCTTCTACCACCAATCGATCACGTGTTTGACATCACATACCATAAAACACTGCTGAAGAAACGTAGTACGTTATTGATCGAAATCATTTAATAGAATTAAATGCATAATTTTGTATAGATTTGCAAATCGTATCATGAGTTGAGACCCCTAGTCTACCGAGGGTTGATACGAAGGTTCATGGATTCGAATCCCAGCCACAGCATTATTTCCTTCAGCAAGCAATCGATCCACATTGTGCTTAACCCAACAGCACAAAATGGATACCTGGCAGGAATTCATTCCTTGAAATGGATGTGCGCTGTAGAAGACTTTCCAGGCTAACTCCAGGGTAACATAAAGTCCTTTGTAAGCGCATAGAGACGTTAGATGAAAACGGGAGATGCTTTTCTACAAGAATGAACATTATCATTACAATAACTGTACTAGAATATTGATGGAAATTATCATCGTCACTCAAATGTCATTGAGATGACATTTAGTCAATCCCGGGAGTCCTTTGTGAATGTATAACGTTAAAATCGAAATTAAGTATATAAATACAAGTACCTGTCATGTAACCTGCTGAGGTTGCTCCTAATCCAGTAAAGAAAAATAGCATTGCAGAAGCTCGCCTGAATTTGACTGGGTCTAATGAAGTCTTCTTTACCATGGCAAAGGGCATAGTGTCTTCAGTAAAGAAACAGATGCCTTGGACGAACGCCAAACCAGCCCGTACAGGATACCCTGATCCGACGAAGTCGAGGAGAAAAGTCAGGGTGCAGACAATACTGACGGGAATGTATATCAGGAAAGGATCGACGTTTTTAAAAATGAGAATAATGAATACTGTTCTTCCTAAGATACCACCAATACCTGCCAAAGAAGATAAAAATACCGCATGTGAGCTGATAATTCCAAGGGATTCGGCATGGGGTACCAAGAACAGCATCCAACTGTACAATGCATATGAGAATAGGTAAAACGACGGCATGTTCAACAAGACCAGCCAGTCATGAAACGTAAGACCTCTGCAACAGAACGTATACCAAGGTTCGGTATTGCCCTTCGATGTCCCTGCAGACGTCCCTGCCAGCTTGTCGTCGTCGTCTTCTTCGGTGATCAGTGGTAAGTGTTCAGTGGTCACAGCAGCATCAACGTCATCAAGCCAAATCTCTGAATGATCAGATCCTGCACTGCTTGACTGATGTTCCTGAGAAGGAATATCTTCACCCCTTGATCCCAGAGCGCTGTTATTTTTCGGTCGTATAAGCTTACTTGTCATCTCGCTATCTGTTCGGACCAGTCCCATTGTATTAGCTTCAGGACAATGACTTTTAATTTTCGTCATGATTGGTTTACGGATTATTGCAGCACACACCATGACGTGAAAACCAATACCGGCTAAGATCAGAAAACTTCCGTGGTACCCGTAAGCCTCTTCCGATCTTTCTACGATGAACGGTATGAAGGTTGCACCTGCAGTCAGACCATACAAGGAAAGCGTGTTCATCATAACAAAGTTATCAGGGAAATAGTCATTTATGATGAGCGCTGCGGGCAGGTAAATACAGGCAAAACCGGTCCCTAAAAATAAAATGGTGATAGAGAGAGGGGGATAGTAAACGACAGGTAAACTAAATAATAATAATAACATGTAATATTTGTGTACCACTAAATAGAATGATTTTAATTCCTGCATTACTCCTACTTTTACCTCGGCTTCAGCACGGCTACCCTGATCGCGCGCTCGAGCATTCAAGATTATTTTTCCTACGCGGTCACAACACTTGGGTGGAAAGTGGCAAAGTGTAGATAAATGACTTGCCAGAAAACTGCCGGGGGTTACATTTCTGAGAATTATCTAATGAGCAACACCTTTACATGTAGGCCTATAGCATCAGGTTTTATAAAAGAATGAAGAACAAACAGCTTGAATGAATTATTCAAATAAAGTGAAATTGATACACTAGAAATGAACTAGCCCTTACATCTTAACCAGGTACTATTCCACTATTGATCGAATGGCATATCTTAGACGATAGACACACAGATATTTCGAACTATCTTGATCTTGAAAGTGTGAACAATGATTCAAACTCTACATCAGTTCATATCTCGTCGTCCTATTGTCTCCTATACTCTCGCCAATCTATCGACATGGACTTCAAAAAAATCCTTGATATCTAGTATTTCACCAAGAACTCGGAGATCGCCATGGAATAATTTCCTCACTACTTGTTTATTTGCCGGCCAGATGGAACCGGACAGGATGATTCTTCCTGCAAGGGTCAAAACTGTGGTGTCCATCAGGGACCAAAATAGGCCCTCTTCATTTTCGCCCTCTTAACGATTTACGAGGATCAAGTGAGCTTTACTTTGAAATAGAGACGGGTCTGCATAAGGCAACCTTCTCCCTCAATCAATCGAAACAAACAAACCAGTTCGAACTCGTTTATAATAACATCTTTAACGCGCTTCCTATTTTTATGTCGTCCCGATGTAATAAGCGCTACATAAAAGCGGAATATCATTATCATAAGGAATTGTCACTTTAATTTTGTAATATCATGTTATCTGTACACTAGAACAATAAGTTCAGTGGTCACGTTTTGATATGTTGCTTTTTTAATGATGATAGTAAAATATTGTTAAAAATATATTCATCGCTCGTGATCTCCCTTACCTGTTAATGCAAGACCCACGCCCACAACTACAGTATTAGTTGAAAAGGCACATATGAGTAGGCAAGTCACGCTGAGTATTGCTCCTCCCCCGGCGACTAGTCGATCGTTCATCCTTTCCAGTATTAGAGATACTATTGGACCTGTCAAACAAAGGGAAATCGTTACACCATGATTTCGATCAGAATTTCATAACAGTTATAATCAACACTTCAATTTGAAATCTCCTGAACGTGCATGACATTATTGCAATCAATCATTCGATGATGAATATTATATATATTAGCCAGAAACAGTTATGATATTAAGGCTATGAAATACATAATGTGTGTTTTGGACACGTAATTTTTTCGTCTGCTTATATTTTATTTATTCGTTAATCGTTATATAAATCCTCTTCCCAAACATGGAATGGGCTGAACACTTCGGGATATAATATTTGTCAGTTTAAATTGCCCATTTCAAAGATTTATTTTCTTTTTAATTTTTTTAAAACCAGTATAAAAGAATCGACGCTTGAGAAAAAAAATGACGCCCACTTCAATTTTGAACATTGAAATTTTGATGTCATAATTATACTAAAGTAAGATTTACATTAATACCGAAGCTGGCTTGTGATTGTGTAACGTCATTTCGTCATCTCTGTCACGTCCGTGCTCAATGACCAGCCCTGAATCCAAACCTAGCACCTTTCCACTCAAAATTTGAACGCAACTCGATTGTCATGATGTATGATTTTGTTGTGGCAGGGATCAAGGGGGAATGGGGTCAAGCAGTGGCGTACCGTGGGTCACGGCATTGGGGGGCACCAGCAAAAATTTCGAGGCACTTAGGGAGCGCGCGAAGCGCGCTCAGTTGCCAGGTATACTGACCTAATAAAGATATTTTAAGGACATGCAGTGCCATTAATCGGATATGTATCTCACTGGTTAAATAATGCGAGCGCAAAGCGCGAGCTGAAAATTTTTGATATTCAGATCTAAAAAGGGACATTATAAGCAAATTTGTTTGTAATCATGATACGTAACTGTCTCGCTAAACAAACAATGCGAGCGCAAAGCGCGAGCTGAAATTTTTGTATATATTGACCCTAAAAAAAATTTAAGGACTATATTTTAGGAATCCATTAAAAGTATAAATATCTCACCATAGTCATCTAACACATAAGCACTTTTGTAGTCATTGTAATCATAATTATCATACGAACCTCACTAATCAAATACTGCGAGCGCGAAGCGCGAGCTGAAAATTTAGGAAATTCAGACCCGAAGAGGGGCATTCTAAGGCTTGTTTGTAGGAATTCACTAAGACCCTACGTCTTTCACTAAGCAAATGATGCGAGCGCGAGCGAGAGCTGAACATTTTTTATAAGATCAGAAAAATTGACAATTTAACGACTGATTTTAAGAATTCATGAAGAGCAGACATCTCACCAATCCACTAATGCGAACGTTAGCACGGACAGGAAATGTTTTATATTAAGACCTTAAAATAGGGCAATCACTTTTAGTAGTCATGAAAAAGAAGCATATGTCACTACATAAAACAATTATAACTCGAATTGCGAGGAAATATATTTGGTGTATATTGATTTGAACACGGGAGGTTTTAGTACAACAGGATTATATATCTCGTTAAACAGTCTATGCGAGCATTAGGAACAATGAAGACACAATGAAGCAAATAATGTTTCATAAAGTTATGAAAGAAATGCTTCTTATGTAATATAACATAACATAATATAATATAACGTTAGAATGAACGATAATTTCTTCTTTCCCCACTACTTTTCTCTTCCTTTCTTCCATTTTTTCTCTTTTTCCCCGATTTTTTTTTTTTGGCCAGCCGATTGGGGGGCACGTGCCCCCCCCCCCATGCCCCCCATGTCCCACCCCCCCCCCCCGTAGTTACGCCACTGGGGTCAAGGGACCTTGCTCTCTGTTGTGGTGGTCCTTGACTTCTTTATTGTTTTGGCAGAAAAAAATCAAAGCTGTGCATGCTCTCCCTCCCCCCCCCCCTCGACATGCTCGATAAATCCTGGATCCTCACTTGCCACTATGTTTTTGTGTTTGTGTGTGTGTGTGTGATTTTAGATCGGGGAGTGGTAGGGGGGTACCCGCGTTAACCCACCTTCTAAAAATATCCTAAACAGGTACGCTTTGCATTTAAATATTTTAGAACATTAACAGCGATTTGGCACCTTTGATCAAATTTCTCACCAAAAATTGGCAAATTATCGACAGTCGGCGAAAATGTCTCTACTTTATAGATTTTTTTAAATCCATGATATTATATTGAAACCCGTTGATTACATGAATATCAGAGCTACAACAGAAAATAATTTCCAATTAACGGGTTAGGTTGGGGTGCACACTTTATGTTGCACACGGGAGGAAAGGGTAATACATGTATTCAAATTGCACATGGGCGAAATCAACGTCAATATTATCATTCTGGTAAAAAAAATGTGAATACCTGAACAAATACAGGAACTTGCATATTGGTATTTTAGTGTGGGGCTCATCGTCATTCAAACATGAAAACCTACTTACTTGCGAGGTATGTGAGGGTGGATGGTAGGCTGCAGATGAACCCAACAATGGTGAAGCTTGAGTTTAATTTCACCACCATCTCATTGAGAAGAACACCAAACGATTTCGCGATGCCTCCAACAATGATCAGAATAACAAATTTACAAAATACGAGAACGTACCCCCGCCGCCAATTCAAAATAATTCCTTCCGATGGCGGCTTCATAGCTAAATTATTATTAAAAATATATATAAAGGAATTCAAAGTCAGCGGAGTTGGTGTAACACAGTTTGATCCGTCAGGCTTGGTGATTATTTTGCTTTACTAGGCCTATACCTCTTCAAAATCGAGATAGAGAGAGAAAAAAAAATATGGCTTCATAGCTAAATTATTATTGAAAATATATATAAAGGAATTCAAAGTCAGCGGAGTTGGTGTAACACAGTTTGATCCGTCAGGCTTGGTGATTGTTTTGCTTTACTAGGCCTATACCTCTTCAAAATCGAGAGAGAGAGAGAAAAAAAATATGGCATCGATTGATATTATCCAAAGGACATTTCAATAGACTATTCAATGGACCATTTAATAGACTTCAATTGACTTTAAACAGGTAGCATGGCCGTGGTCAGCTGGGGTGCTGGGGTACTGAAGCATCCCCGAGATTTGCCAGAGAGTGCTATTCACCATAAACAGCACCCCCTGGAAATCAAGTAGGCATGCTAAAACGTAGAACTTTACCCCCAAGCCCCCCCCCCCTCCCCCCCCCCCCCCCATACATAACAGGTACTTAAAAAACGCTTTACCAAAAATATGATCATAGCGCTTTACAATGAACAATTAATAATAATGATGAAATTACATCAAACATCACTTAAACATGTAGCTACCGCCCGTAGTCATGTGCTTTTTCACAGCTTTGAAGAGATATTGCTCCATATGGCGCATCTGCCCATTTTGTACGGCTCATTAGGCCAATGCTGAGACGTTTCCGCCAGCTGCAGTAGGTCCATGGTTGCAGAAACGTCATGGAGACTGCATGTTGAGAGAGTCCTGCGATGTCTCTGCAAAGTCTGTGCGAAGTCGCAGAGGCCTCTCAATGCAGAGGAGTCGCATTGATCTGCAGAAGACCAGAAAGACTGATAAGACTTACTTTAACGCCATATCAGACCAAACCAGAAGTTCCTTTGCCGATGCCTCAGATTCTACAGTCGCGGAGACATCTCCAACGTTTTGGTTGCTTCAGTCAACAAATGAAACGCCTCTACGAAATCTCAGAGATGGCTCTGTTATGTCTGCGATGTCTCCAGACAAGGGTCAAAGCAGTTTTCCGGACAGCCACGGGGATGGTGATACAATGTTTCCAAGTAGCCGTTGCGACGCCTGGAAAACATCCTTGAGACCTCGCCGCAACTAAGAAAAGTCTCACAGTGACTACTTGGAGACTTTACTTTACTATTTACCCCGTTTACATGGTTTATAGAGGTGCTGTGGCTCAAATTCCACCGCAGCACTCGCGTCCTTTGGCAAGGCGTTTACCTACATTGGCCACTCTCCACCCAGGTCAGGGGCGGATCCAGCTTTTTATAAAGGGGGGGGTTGGGGTGGTATGCGAGGGAGCGTAGCGACCGAGTCCAAGCGAGCGGAGCGAGCGAGGGGGGAGGGTGTGGGAGGGGGGTGTCCCCCCTCCCACAGTAGGGAAAATTTTTGAAAATCTGTGTGTGAAAAAGCTGATGGGGGGGGGGGGGGCAAGGGACTCTGTGACATTTGTTCGCCCAACCCCCCCCCCTCCCCCAAAAAGAAATAATAATAATAATAATAAATGAAATAAATACATAGAAATAGAATAAAATAAAATTACAAGTTAAAAAAAAAAGATAAGATTTAAAAAAATGGTCCCCGGATTTTTTTTTTTGGGGGGGGTTGCAACCCCCCCAACCCCCCCTCTAGATCCGCTTCTGCAGGTGTAATACATGGGTATCCTGTATTTCTTGAATGCTCGAGCGTCCGATCAGGATAGCCTTGCTAAAGCCTGGGTAATAGTATGCAGCGCTTACCAACATTGTATTAAGCGCTATTTATAATTATGTTGCCTATATCATTATTACTTACATCACATCAAAATCACCGAGGTAATTTAGAGTTTTTTGTTCTCTCTCTCTCTATCTCTCTTCCTCTCTCAATCAATATTTGTATGATATACCATGATGCTGAAGAACCTATAAGACCAATAATAATGACTGCAATCGCCTTTATTATCTGAGAGTATTTTCTCTCTCCTGGAGTGTATGAATGTGTAATGCCATTTTAAATTTCTTTAAATCCCATGCATGATGTAATGACTATTGAAATACTATTGCAAAAATTTGAGATCACTTGCAAATCCAGCTCAAGTTCCGAAATCGTGCGTAATTAATGGTAATGAGCTATCTCAAAGAAGTGAGTAACAATTTGCGTGAATCAACTACAAATTTGTGACTTTAATCAAAGGATTTACTCTTGATCGATTTGGGGGACTCCGCTTGATTTTGGTATTGAACGCAATTTTCTTGCAATGCTACTTATTTATGTTTATGTGTCGTAGCTTTTATGGGAGTTATCATAACCTTTTGGATGGATGGTTTGGTTTCAAACTTTTGCAAAATAAACATTTGTATAATAGATGATCAAAATGAAACATTGTAAAAGTAAATAAAAGTTCTATATTTCGCACAATCCTTACTTTCTGTCAGTGTTTTATTTCAATTATCTCTTGTTATCTGCTGTTTCAAAACACGAGTGCCACTTAAATTCTTTAAATACCAATCTATAGTTCTTTTAGTCCTTTTACGCTTTGCTTTTGGGAACTTTAGAGTATGAAATGGAAGACTAAACCAAGGTTTCAAAAAGAGGAATTACGAACAATTTAAGACGTGTAAGAAATGTTCATACTTCTAGGAACCAGGATCGTGCAGATCTTTCATTGAGACAGGGAGTGGTAACAGAACAGACATGACAGAGATGCAAAAAAAAACTTACAGCCGATTCTGTTTTATTGCGATGGAAATAATAAATTATCTGAAGTCCTAACAGATTGGTTTACAGCATTATTTCATGCGAGACTATTGAATGACGGAGCTTTGATGTGCATTAAACCAATTGTATTGATTATCCAGGCCTTGACCATTACCCTTTAGCAACTGAATTTATTAAACCAGGGTATCGATTTAGTGACGATTTTCTAATTAATCTACCCTCACATGCATGGAAATCCTTGACAAATAACCCCCCCCAAAAAAAAAAAAAAATAATAATAATAATAATCTCAGTAGATGGCGCTCAGTGGGTAAATTGTTCGTGAAACTATTATAACTATCGGATCAGGATTGACTGCACAGAAGAAAAGGAAGGAGACCCTTTTGTTATTGAGAGGTCAGTATTCTAAACTTCTTTGCTTGAGAAAAGTTGAGAGACCAAAGCTCTTTGTAGATTTATGTAAATCAAACCAGTGAGTTGATCAAACAGTGTCAATAGGGCTAGACACTAGAAGAGCAGTATCATTCGTGTTGGCGCTATGCTCTGTTGATTTCATTCTGTTTACATCGACAAAAAAGTTGTAGCCTTCTCATTGACAACTCCATGCACTTACATCGGGCTATATTAAATTATATTGCACTGGAAGCGATAGAGACTTGGTCTATATTACATGCTTATATCATGTAGAACGATGGATCTGTTCGTCGTAATTCTGACCACCTTGGTCGTAGCTACGGCTGCCAACAACGCCACACTGTACACGGTGGAGGAAGCATTGGAAGACCAGTATATTGTCGTGCTGAAGGTAAGATGCTATACGTTTGATATCACGAGAAAACATGGTCTGACTGTGATACTTGTTCGACTCAAAAGTACAAAACTAAAATCTGTAATGCACGCAGGTAATTGACCTGCTGCCCTTTAAAATAGTCTTAGTATATCAGACCTGGGAGTTGGGAGAGAAGCTGCTTGTTCCAACTACTAAATGCTGAATATATATCTAGGATATATATCTAGGATCTGTATTCTCCAAGTTGCATGGTTGTCGATAATGTCACATCCCCACTTGTTCTTTTGTATTTTATTATATGAAATTAGGTTTATTCAAATGTTTTCCTCCAAGAACTAGAAAAATTGGATTGACAACTGATTTAGTACATTAGATATTTATTGCTACAACTTATTTCATTATAAGGGAGACATATTATTCACACAAGTATGAAATAATGACAAAATTATGATTTTATGTAATAACATAAGAAAACGAAAAGTGGGGATGTGACACCATCAGCCCACCTAATGAATATTCATGACGACTGTTTTCACAAAATATTGCTACATTTTAAACTTCAATAACTTTATCATTTGTTATCCGATTTTGATGAAATTTTCGGCATTTTGCTCAGTGAATTCTACTCTATGAATTAAGATATAAATATTTTCAGCTTGGACCATCCCTTTAATCATGGAGTACAATCGTGCGTAGGGATCGTATTCAGAACGTATAAGAGTAGGCATAAAGTATGTAGAGTATAGGCATAAAGAGGAGGCATAAAGAGTAGGCATAAAGGGGAGGGTGCTCTTTACCTGGGGACTGAGGGTTGGGAGGTAGAACATCACCTTTTTTATCATTGTTTTTTTCTCTTGTCATTTAATACATCTTGTTAATATTCCATTTTATAATTGTTGCAACGCATCAGTATTAATTTCAGGTATCTTTGAAGTTTGATGTATAATTTGTATAAGTATATGGGATATGGATTTATTGTATAACTTATAATCGTGTTTCAAATCATTTCTAAAACTTGTTTAGGAATGTGAATATGTATTTTGATTTGAGAGAATACAATAAAAACATCCTTTAAAAAATAATATCGTATCAGATCGATCGAGGCGATCGTTCCGATTGTAGAAATGTTCGAATGGTTCAAAAAAATTAGCGATCAGTGACGGAAGCCAAGGCCAATCGTGGCGTTCGTAACAGATCGCACAGAGGTGGGAACGGGGTATAAGCCAATTGTTATATGCTTCATCTGCCAAAGCTTTAATTATATTGTGATGTTTATAAAGACTTGGGCATCTGTAATATCCAGTTTTATGCAGGTCTTTCTCTTGGCCCTCCTTTGTTCGATTATCTAATCTATCTCGAATCATACCTAATCATGTCGACATTTTTCTTTATGAATATAGTTTTGAATCTAAGCATATCTACTTTCGAGATTTGTTTAAGTAATAAGATTTACATAAGGAAGGATTATTGTCTTCATGGTATTGATACTTTTCATCCTGATTTGGTGGCACATATACTGTACACATCACAGTAAATCTGAAATCGTGAAATAAGTGTCTTATGAAGAAAACGTTGATGCAGATAGAGGTTGGTGAATGTAAAAAACTGTCAAATTACAAATATGAAATAATCATATCAATTAAAAAAAAACTATTTACAATCGCTGTAACGGTAGTATTTAAAACACCAGTGTATTCATGATTCACGTCAATCTTTATCAAAACTTGTATATAATTATGAATGGGTACCTACTCCAGGCTGAAAATAATATGTGTTTAGGTGATGGAGAAAAATCAGACAAACAAAACACTGAAAATTTCATCAAAAAACGGACATAGCTTTGCATTATTTCGGTGAAACATGAATATGCAATGGGCTAGCTGATGATGCACATAATATATCCACACTTTTCATGCTTATTCTTTTGTAATTTATTACATGAAAATGATGAAATCATATATCTTTATTCAAATCTTGTCCCCCAAGATTGAAAATATCGGATTGACAAATGATTAAATGCATATAACATATTCATCGCTGCAACTTATTTTGTTTAAAAGTGAGACATGTCATACACACATGCATGGTAGCATCCAGGATTTTCCTTTAAAAAAAGGGGAGCACATTTCTTCAGAATTTTTTTTTTGACAAGCAAAAAAAGGGGGGCTTTCGCCGGCGTATGCACATCTTAATATATACAAATATTATTCTGAATCCACATAAATAAAAAAATATTTGAATATATTTTCACTCTCAGCCAATATATACTGATGAAAATGTTGAAGCAATCAAGCGAATGATCCTAGATGACGTTTCTGGAGTCTATTTTGGTTCTTCCATCAGGCATACCTACACCAACGCCATCAAGGGTTTCTCGGCTACGCTAACCCAAAGGGCTCTCGAAAAGGTAGGCCTTGATTATGGGGCAAAAATGATTGTAGACACTGTTGAGAACTTAAACAGGGAAAATCGTTAGAAATCATGATTTGAAAGTTGAAAAGGGGTAAACTGAGGAAAAGATGTTATCGAGAGAAAATGCATTAATGTTGACAATGATGACGTATGAACGGTATTGATAGTAATAATCACAATGAATGTCTGACGACGGCTATCATGACGATGATGTTGATGATGATGATGGTGATGATGATGATTATGATGCATGATGATGATGAGGAGAAGGATGATGATGATGATGATGATCGTGACGGTGGTGGTGGTGATGATGATGATGATGATGATGGTGGTATACTGGGGACACTTATTCA
This sequence comes from Lytechinus pictus, assembly GCF_037042905.1. Lineage (NCBI taxonomy): Eukaryota > Metazoa > Echinodermata > Echinoidea > Temnopleuroida > Toxopneustidae > Lytechinus > Lytechinus pictus. Next base: position 24,297,139 of record NC_087256.1, read on the forward strand.
GATATGAAATTGGAAGTTATCAAGTTTGATACTATCTTTTTTCTATCTTTGCATTTCAAGTACTATACAGTACACAATCATTGCGAATTATGATCCCCTCGAATTAAAATATCATCATTGATTAACATAATTTCTTTAAACATATTTATATCTCTCTGCAAATATACTTCTCGTTGGTATATCTTGTCATAGCTACTATCGAGAGAAGAGATAGAATACATAACCCAAGATGGCGTCGTCCGTACCTCATCCGTTAAATCATGGGGCTTGGATCGTATTGATCAGCGATATCTACCTCTAGACGGGACAGCAGATTTTACAGGTATTAACATATTCACACTGCAAAAACACCGGTGTTGATTTAACACCAACTTGGTATCTATATCGGTCCACATCAGAGAGGTGTTGAAAAAACACCGGTTTGGTGTTAGGCTAACACGAATTCAGCATTTATGCAACACCAATTATTGTTAAACTAATATCGGTTTGATTCTTAGATACTTGGCTCGTGTTAAATCAACACCGGCGTTTTTGCAGTGCATCTATGATATCTGCAGAGGGTGTTGTATGATATTATTTAATATTTATGAGATTTGACCAATGAGATTTGATCAAACAAGAATATATACATATATGTTCAAAATAAATTATAAAAGCTGAATAGCGAGACGTATTATTCAGATCATGAAAGTTATATCCATGTCTTATGAAAAAGGTGCGCAATGTACGAAAGGCATTCTACGGGGTCGCATTAATATAACTTACGGGATGTGCCCTCATCTTTTTCTTTTTTTAATTCAGAGCCTTTAAATAAATTATGAATTAAGACTAATCATCTGGCACATGGGCCTATGGACATCCTGGGAGGGGTAATCAAGTAACTCTTTCTTTCTTATCCATCTTAACAGGTGACGGTACAGGTATCCATGCGTATATCATCGACACAGGGATCTATCCTGAAAGCGTATACTTTAATGGCAGAGCCAGTGTTGCCTTTGATGCGTACCGTGAAGAGGGGGCTGAAGATTACGTGAGTATTTATATGAGGGATTATTTTGAAACTAGTTAGTCCGACGATTGGTGTGACCAATGGACGTAGAGGGCGTCAATGGCACTTTATGCTCGTTAGGTGTGACGACGAAGTATACTTCGGATACAATTCAACCGACGACAATTAAGAGGGAGAAATTACCACATCAGATTGGGATGCAAAATGAACACCTTTATTCAACAAGGCCTAGGCTGAACATGCCGGCTAATATTTATACAATCATATGGTAGCTTCAAACAAACCAAACACAAACATTGGCGTAATACATTCTTCTTTCTTCCATCTTCATCTATGGAAAGCGAATTACCCAAACACTGTGCTGCACCGAATTACAAGCACTACATTCTAGACTAAACAACCCTACAAATCGCATGATTCGAGTATCTAAAATAGTTCAAGTATTTCACTAGAAATCTGCATAAAAAGCACAAACTAGTATGTAACAACACTGCATGTATGGCCATGAACATGTTAAACAACAAACCTACACAATCAAGTAAAAAAAATACAATACACGTATCTGCATAACTCTAGTTAGACTAGTATACTACAAAAGGCAATAGCTAATATAAATATGCAAGTTTAAAGGCATGTAAACTGTTCATTAACGTTAAATGAACAAACAATACCTACAACAACCAATATACAAATGCTTCTTCGTCCATCAACTTCTTACCGTGCATGACCACAAAAAAAATTACACAAAGGCCAAACATATGCTTAAAAAAAATACATCTATAAGGTATTTCTAAATTGACCAATATCTACTCACATTTCCATAACAGCGTGCCATTACAGGTAAACACAATAGTCAACCAATAAATCCGAATCAAAAGTTATTCCTTCCAATAGTTAAAAAAATGATGATCCATATTACTATCCCTCTTAATAAAAACAAATTATACACAGTAACCATAAACCAAAATTCAAAACCGTAAAATTCAGGCATGTCGTGAAAAACAGTTCTCTCTTCCACTTGACCTACACTGATAAACCGTGTAAACAAGCTGAAACACATCTTAACTATGATATGCACTGTTGTGCCACCTGTATATCATAATTGTAAGGAACAATACAAAACAGGTACCTGTAACAGGGCGTATACAAGCTAAAAAACAAGTAAAACCAAATCTAAAAGGCATAAACACAAATTATGCACATGAAAACAGCTACACCATGGAGCGAAAAGGTGCGATCAAATATACTGGAAATATCACAAATGAGGCCTTCATGTACATAAACCTGTCAACAATAAAAATCAAGAGTTCAAATCTAAACTATCAGTATTAAACAAAACAATAGCATAAAATTCCATTATGTAATAAGCTTACGGCTTACATCAGTATCCCAAAATAACAATAGCACAATCATAACAAACAAAAATATCTCACTCAAGGAATATTTACAATTTTTTTTACACAACTTCACTGGTCAGTGTTAAGTCCAATAAAAACTTACATGAGTACCCTTGGCTATTGTTAAAAAAAAATAACAAAATGTATGACAAAAATAACCAACATAAATAACTGTACAGAAATTAAACTATATGTGTACAACTGGAGGCCCACTGCACCACCAACTGGTAAAAATAAAAAAACGATATCAAACTGGACAAGATTAAAACATGTCTAAAATACTAACAGATCATGTGGTTATGGCATTAACATTAAAATGATAAAGAAACCAACAAAAACACTGTCATAAATATACAAAGACAAAGATTACAAATCGACAAGGAATAAATCACCATCAATATAGTCAATAACTGCGAATGTTCGAAAAAAGAGTAACAGCGGTCAAGTGAAAACAGTAAAAATAGTCCAACAATTCTTGCGGCGTAGAATGCGACGTGACCGGCTGCTGCTAACTAAAAACACTGATGCAGGGGACAGGCTGGGGGTGTGGAGGGGCCGGGGGAGGTGGGGTAATATCCGGCGCATAGCTAGCAAAGCGACCTATGTCTGGGCCTATGTCTGGACCTATGGACAACAGGTGTTGTTCCGAAGCAGACCAAGTAGCGATGAGGGGTTACCTCGAGGATCATATAGAGCAGCGGCCATGGGGACCCAAGGTCGCGAAAGTCCATAGGCAAGTCGTAGTGAGGCCATCAAAATTCCTGTAGTAGGGCCCATCTTGAGGGTGGTGTGATGACAATCTCGGGCAGTTCCACTGGTACATGAAGTGGAGACATCGCGAACACGTTGGACGTCGGGGGGTCGACCCATGGGAACCGAGATGTTGGTACTCATAAGAACTGTACCCAGGCTGGGGATCACATCAGAGGCGGTATCCCTCACAGGCTGGTAGGTGGAGTCATCATGGTATCGGTCTAGAGGACATTGGAATTCCTCATCCTGGACAGTGGTGGCTATGGCATCAACCACAAAAGAGCTGGAGTGAACAACACCATGCTGGTAAATATGGACATCTGGGGGGTGTCCTTGGGGGACCAGGGCATCCTCAAGCTGAAGAGAATGTGGTGGATCCTGACGTAGATCAGGGATGGTACTTTGCTCAAAGCAGTCCATGGTGAACTTCCGATCAGCACCTGGATCAATGGCTCTAGTTGGGTTAACTGGAGATAACTGAATGTGAGACGATGGCTCGAGCATATACAGGCGCAGTTGATGTGTTGTCATGTCAACGGAGGTACTGCTCGCTTGGCTGATAGCGAGACCGGCTATTCTATCATTCGTACATGCGAACTGAACGGAGGTATTGTTAGTTTGGCCGATAGCGAGATCGAGAACGGCTATTCTATCATTAGAACATGCGAACCGAACAGAGGTATTGTTAGTTTGGCCGATAGCGAGATCGAGAACGGCTAGCCTATCGTTCGAATGTGTGAATCGAAAACGAGTGCCTGTATGTGAATGGTGCATGCACTGTTCGGGCGTGTGATGAGTGAACAGTGTATCAGAGCGCAAGAGCCTATCAGCCCCGTCAATGCAGGTAGAAGTTGGCACAATCTGGAAACCAGGAGTACTGCCAGGGATAACTGACAAGTCTTTGCACGTTTCATCTCTCTCTGATGAACCAACTTAGCGAACATTGCTATCAACAACATCACAGAAATTCAACTGATCTTTACTCGCACCAAGTGTGCAAGTGCCTGATAACATGTCAAGTGAAGGGGGATCACATCCCAGTCCAACAGTGAGTTCATGACCTTGGAAACGATCAGGCTCCGATAAACAATCATCATCGGTAGGAATACCCGGATTACATACCACATCATTGTGAGAACCATGATCATCATTAGCTACATGCATTGCCGACAACTCAGCAGCGCAACCATCAAGATTAACAGAATGTGTTACAAGGTCGGTTAAATCTAAATCTCCGGACGATATAGCTCTAGACCCATCTAACTCAACGCTAAACCTCGAAGAATCGCTAGTGTGAACAGGCCTACTCCAATCACCTGTCACTCCAATGTTACGACCATAATGAAACACGTCATGACTACTTCTTCCATCTTCTCGCAAAGCAACGTCATCAACATCACGACTGGGGATACCACCTTCGTCTGCATGTACAAAGCTAAACTCCTTGGCATTGTCTTTACGTTTATTTTCATCACTTCCTTCATCAGATCTCAACTCATCATTAACATTGTCTTCATGTTTATTTTCATCACTTCCTACATCACATCTCAACTCATTATCATTGACATTGTCTTCATGTTTATTTACATCACTTCCTTCATCACATCTCAACTCAATATCATTGTCTTCGTGTTTATTTTCATCACATCTTTCAACGAATCTCAACTCATTATCATTGACATTGTCTTCAAGTTTATTTTCAACACTTCTTTCATCACATCTGAACACATTGACTTCATATTTATTCTGATCACTTCTAATTCGATCATTACATCTGAACTCATTATCATTGACGTTGTCTTCGTGTTTATTTTCATCACTTCCTTCATCACATCTCAACTCACTGACATTATTTTTCTCACGTCCTGCATGTCTCAATTCATTGTCATTCAACTCATCTTCACAACAATCAAGACTTTGAGTGTGACTGACATGATATTGGTAATTGTCATTAGCTAGCATTTGTCTGTCAAAACCAAAATGTATGCAAACAAGATCCCATATGTCTGCAAGGGAAGTGGACTTATTTACAATAGAACCTCTGGCGATAATCGGGCAAGAAGCTGAAATTTGCCCCAGCATGAGTTCCAAAACCACAACTTTCTGAGCGGCTGTCTTACCGCCAGCAACGTCAAAGGAATCGTCAACAAAACCCCGTACGGTATTTGCCTTCGACTTCCTTTGCCATGAAATACTCTCCGATAGAAAAGGCAAAAAATCAGTGTATGAACACAAATTCATCATTAAACTACGCTTCCACTCTAGGAAGGATTCGGGAGTCTCGTACCGACTCAACCTGCGCAACTGTGCGGGCGCTTCCGCTGACTGCGTCATCGTATCGTACTATACGTGAGGCTATCAAAGCGTTACCTGTGTGTCGCTAACGCTGATGGAGCGATGAATCAGCCAGTTCAAATTGCAAAAATCACTACAGCTATAGTCCTAAACTGTCGATGCGTGACCCAGTTTTGGCCTAAAAATTCCTATGTGGCAGGGAACGAACCTAGCGCTGACACCACGACAATTAAGAGGGAGAAATTACCACATCAGATTGGGATGCAAAATGAACACCTTTATTCAACAAGGCCTAGGCTGAACATGCCGGCTAATATTTATACAATCATATGGTAGCTTCAAACAAACCAAACACAAACATTGGCGCGAAAGTTATGTCTGGTATAGACCTAGTTTCGGTACGTGTGGCTGCTGGTCACTGATTTCCCTATTTCAGATTTGCATGACATTACTGAGACAAATTACTAGTATACGAACAAGAGAAGGTTATTCCATAAATTATGTGTAAGATTATTCATAATGTGTGCACGGTATTTGTGGGGTCAGGGAATTAATATTGTTCTAAGATTGGTAGCTTGTTTCGGTTTTGCTTTGGTTGGTCGGGGTTTTTATGGGTGCCAAAACATCTAAGAAATATCAGTTATAATCACATTATTTATTTCATTATTTGAGGCAACATATAACTGATTTGATCCTTACAGGGCATTGATTGCAACGGCCATGGAACGCACTGTGCGGGAATCATAGGCGGCGATGAATACGGAGTGGCCAGGGGTGCCAAGCTCTTTGGAGTGAGGGTGCTGAACTGCAAGGGGTCCGGTCCAACTAGTGACGTCATAGCAGGTATTAATATCCCGTCACATATAATATAAAAAGCACTAACACATGATGGTGTAATGGTTCCTCAGGACTAGACCATTGTGATTATTAATGGTCACCCGGTGCAGTCCTGTGGTGTTAGTGTTTGTGCTGAGGGTTGGAATAAGGTAACATAACCTATAGCTCGAACACCGAGTGTTGGTGTATATAGGCCTACAAAAACGATAAGCCTCTTTCATTGATGCCTCAAAGCTTCGACTGGCATCCATTGCAGCAAGGCCTTATGCAGATTTGTTTTAGGGGGGGCAGGACACGTAGCATTTTTTGAAGAAACTCAAAAGCAAGGAAGAGAAGCGACCGAGCTTGTGATAGGGGCGTTTCTGCATATGGAGGATTCCCTTCTTTTGATTAATTTTGTGAAAATTTTTTTTAAACAAATGTAGGTTGTCTAAATTTGTTGCTTTCGACGCTGAAATTGAATTTAACAATAATGTATTCTCGATGTTTTAATCATTTTGCCAGGTATTGATTATGTGACTGAGAACGGAAAGAAACCCGCCGTAGCATCCATGTCACTCGGCGGATTTTCCAATAAGGCTATGGACAATGCCGTGGAAGGTTTGATTGCAGCCGGTGTCACCGTGGTCGTGGCGGCTGGAAATTTTGATATGAAAGCATGTTCATTCTCACCTGCTCGAGTCAACGAGGTATAGGTACCAATTATGCGGTGTCCTTAAAAAGCCCACCTTAATGCAATATATCCATTATTATAGTAGAGCATATTCTTTAACAACCTGAAAAAAGGGATCTGAGATAGAAATGTTTAACCCTAATAGGCCCGGGGCGGATTCCACCCCCAGGTACGCAATCAAGAAAATACATAACATTGTGTATCATTTACTAACTGCACGTCAGACCAAAAATTGCACAACTTGAATTCATGTACAAATCCAATGCAAATTGTACTTTTAGCCAAAATTCATAAAACAAACACAAACAACCGTATCTTTTTTCCCCCTATGACCTTACAAGCTCAGAAAGGATAAAGGCTTGTCTACAAAAATCTCTGTAGTTGGCACGAAAGTCGTTTTGCTATGGAAAGAGAAAAACACTAGAGAATGGAAAAGCTTCACTGAGTGAGTTTTTGTCTAGCTACATCATCTACTTACTATTTCAATCTCTTGTCTTCTTGAAGCAACTTGCAACTTCCATTGAAAACCACGTATAATTAATAACTGTTGCCTGATGTTAATTAACAATACTCTTGTTTTTCTATATACATCCAACCAGAAGCTACTTATAACTCACCTTGAATTATTGATATACTTTGTTCATTTAAAACATGAACGCTGTTCATGTTTGTCACTATGTCAATGATCGTTAATCTGTTTAAATACTACAGTGTAATAATTTTGAGTGCCTATAATGCATTTTGTTTGTGTACAATATAGACATATAGACGTTTTGATAGCAGAGATAAATTTTTTTCTATCTGATGCTATCAACATAAAAATTCTGATCTATCTTTGGCCAGAAAATAACTCATATATCTCTATCAATGGCTTTGCAATTACAATCTATATGCTTTTGGAACATTTGTTCTGGAGTGAAAGGTTCAATCCTATTATTAATATTTTAGCTATTCAACTCCTATGGTTATATCTGCCATTCTCCCGATACATTTTCGGGCAAATCCTTAAATACCGATCATTCGGCTTGTTGTTTTTGGGCTTGTCATCTTTTCTAGCTGAGGCTATTTATCACATGTAACATTTATTCACAAAATTATGTAACTTATATACATGTTATTTGAGTATCTTAATTGCATTTTCTATATACAATATTGCTTGATTTGTTTCTAGCAAGAGATAGGTCTTCTTGCCGAAATTGTTCGGCTCTTCAAGTTGTCTTGCTTACAGATAGGCCTTGCTTGCCGAAATTCTTCGGCTCGCCAAGTTATCTTGTTTGGCCGTCTTAGCCTGTCATATGCTCATTGTTTACGCATCCCTCTTTTTTTCTTGTCTTATACGAAATATAGCTATATCTCATAAAGATGTTCATACGAAAATAAAATACTATTTTATCTTAATTGAGAAGCTTTTAGGATTTTGTACTTGCATGATTTTCCTAATACTTAGTTTATATTATTACCTGTATAATAGCTTCCTTCAGAATGATTCAATACTTCTAGTAAATTACAACAGTTTGACCATTTTGTTGCCTACAATGACTTGTAACCCTTACTTTGGCAATTATTGGTGAGTGATTGTTACACAGCGAATTTGGCATATTTCTTTTTAACATCAAGTTTTGCCTGTAAAATGGAACTTCAATTAATGCTCTTGAAGTGTTTAGACTAGGTATACATAACTACATAACGATTTTCTCACAATTAACAGTACTTATCCCTTCTTCATAGCTTGTTATAAGAAGCAATCATGAAAATTGTTATAGAATTTGGCTTCTAAACAAGAACTTCAATTTTATGTTGTGAGGTATATCTTCAGCTTTTGTATTTTCTGATTATCTGGTAATCATGAATCAAATGTTTTCATATAGTGTGATTATCACTTTAACGCGACAGCTGCATTTTTGTTGAAGTTTCATTTTTCCAAAATCACTTGTTTTATCCCATTCTTTTCCTCTCCCAAGTTTATTTGCAGAATTATCTCTTCTCCTAGATCTTATGACAATGACACCTTATAATTATGTCTTATGATCGAGGCGGTTTGAAACTTTTTGGGGAAAAAAAATCTCAACTAGCTATGACTTTGTTTCTTAGATTTCTGTGTTTTCAATTTTCTTTTTGACCGTACTCATACAATAATTTGGCTGCAAATCTGCTGATTTATTTGCAATACAATGCTCAGGACAACATTTTCTGTGCATGAATTGTTAATGTTGAATTTATCTAAATATATTTGTATTACTTTGGATGTTTCATCCAACATGATTGCCGTTTTTTCACGGCTTTACATGTATTTGGTATTATTGTTCAGTCAGTGCGTCTTACATTGTATTTTCTCTCTACATGTATTTTGTGTCTTAATGAAATTGCCATTCTTATTACATCTTGCTTTGAAATCAATTCAATTCTACAGCATTTATATGTTAATCACTTTTTATCGCATTTCGTTGTATTATTACTGCCTTACACAGTCTTTTCTTCTTGATGGTTGCTCAACAGTATTAAAGAGTTCGTCTTTTGATAGCCAATTTCAATCACCTCCACACATTCCTTTCTACATTTATTTAGTTGTATATGGGTAATGAGTATATTGATGTAAATAACCGTGGTGATCTCCCACGGTATTTAAACCTCCAAACACCTGATCTTTTATTTGACTTAGATTCCAACGATGTACGCTTGCACAAATTATCGTCCAGATACTTTTCAGTTGACAACGTCATCAGTAACTCATTGAAATCAAAGGACGAACTCTTTCTCATGCACCATAATGTGAGAAGTCTCAATAAGAATGTGGATCACTTTCATTCTCTTATTCATCAACTCAATTATGGTTACTGTGTTATTGGTTTATCTGAGACCTGGTTGAATGATTTTCAATACTCTCTTGTTTCTATTGATGGGTTTACCTTTTATTCTAATAACAGAGAACATAAAAGAGGGGGAGGGGTTGGGTTTTACGTGTCTAATAATTTAAATGTCAGAGAACTAAAGGAGCTAAATAAAATGTCTGATTTTATTGAATGTATTTTTATTCAAATTGAAATGCCTGACAAGAAGCAAATGGTTGTTGGTGAAATATACAGGCCTCCTAAAGGTAACACTCAAGACTTTTTGGATTGTCTCCAAAACTTACTGTCATCTCCTGTTCTTTACAACAAGAATGTCCTTCTTATGGGAGACTTCAATTTAGATTTATTGCATTGTAACACTGTTTCTTCTTGCCAGGAATTTCTTAATGTCATGTTATCTTGCTCTTTTATACCCTCTATTACCAAACCAACTAGAATTACAGACTCGTCGTCAACTTTGATAGATAATATTTTTGTAAATAGTTTATCTAGTACGTCATCTGGCATTTTGGTGTCTGATTTGTCAGACCATTTTCCTATTTTTGTTGAGGTGTTTTTCGGCAGAAATAACAATAAATCTGCATCAATTAGTGTTCGAGACATATCAGAAGAAAATTTAAATAGATTTAGGGAGAGATTAAATGAGATCGACTGGGATATCATTTATAACATTCAAGACCCGGACATTTGTTTTGACAAATTCTTGGATCTTTTTATGTCTACTTATAATGCTACAATCCCCCTTAAGAAGTTTTCCCGCTCCACATATAAAAAGACACCTAGACTCCCCTGGATCTCTCAATCTCTCCTTAAGTCTATCAACCGTAAAAATAAATTATTTTGCAAATATAAAAAACAACCTAGTAAAGATAAACTTAAAAGGAAATATATTCGATATCGTAATATACTGACAACTTCCCTACGTCTTGCCAAAAAAATGTATTTTTCTGATCAATTTAACAAGTACAAGAGCGATAGTTCGAGTACGTGGAAGGTGATAAACAAGGTTCTACGATCGAACAAAAAGTCCGAACCAACAAAAGAAATCTCACACAACGGGAGAATTATCGAAGATCCTACTGAAATAGCCGAGTTGTTCAACGATTACTTTGTTCAAATTGGTACTAACCTCTCAAGGAATATCCCTGAATCTGATAGAGAATTTACATCGTTTTTAAAGAATCCTAATCCGCAATCTATTTTCCTTACCCCTATAGTCGAATACGAAGTTAAAGATATTGTAAATAATTTAAAATGCAATAAGAGTCCTGGCAGTGATGGAATAACAAATTTTCTTCTAAAAAAGGTAATTAATGAAATACTCTCACCTTTGACATATATTTTTAATCTATCATTAGTAAATGGAGTTGTTCCTTGTAATATGAAAGTAGCAAAGGTTATACCCGTTTTTAAAAAAGATGATAAACGAGAAGTTTGCAACTATCGTCCAATTTCACTACTCACTTCCCTTTCAAAGCTACTAGAAAAGATAATATACTCACGCTTAATCAAATTTTTAACCGACTCTCAAATATTAAGTGACTCTCAGTTTGGTTTCAGGAAAAAACATTCAACTATTCATGCCTTACTTTCTTTTATTGACAAGGTGGCTTGTGCCGTCGATAAGTCATTACATACTGTTGGTATATTCCTGGACCTTTCCAAGGCCTTCGACACGATCAATCATGATATATTGTTATATAAATTATCACATTATGGTATTCGTGGGAAGGCCTTGGATTGGTTCAGGAGCTACCTCAGTTCTCGTAAACAATTTGTTTCTTATACAGGTATAAATTCTAGTTTGAAATCAATATCTTGCGGAGTACCCCAAGGATCACTCCTTGGTCCCTTACTTTTTATTCTTTACATTAATGATTTTAATAATTCTTCCAATATTTTGTCATTTATTTTGTTTGCTGATGATTCTAATCTTTTTCTGTCTCACCGTGACCCACATACGCTACTTAATACTTTGAATACAGAACTTCTATCAGTTCAGTCTTGGATTAGAGCTAACAAGTTGTCACTTAATGTTAAGAAAACTAATTTTATGATTTTCAGTAATTCTCTCAAAAGTTTACCTGGTCAAGTAGTCATGGATAATGTAAATTTATTACAGGTTGAATCCACCAAATTTCTTGGGCTTTATATTGATCAAGATTTGTCTTGGAAGTGTCACATTAATTACTTGAGTAAATTGACTTCTAGAAGTATTGGTATTCTAAGCAAGCTAAAATTCTTTTTCCCTGATTATATACTATTGAACTTATATATGACTCTCATTTCATCACGATTAAATTATGGTATATTGGCTTGGGGTAATACAAACAAGACTGTATTAGAAATGTTATTTAAATTACAAAAGCGGGCAATTAGGGTAATTAACCAATCTGACTTTTATGCACACACAAATCCATTATTAAAAAAAAATAAAATCCTGAAAATTCATGATCTTTACGAATTTCATTTGGGTACATTCATGTTTCAACTCTCAAAAGATGATCTACCGGAAATTTTCTCTTCCTTGTTTCAAAGAAACAACCTCATCCATTCTTATCCTACCCGCCAAAGTGACTCATTTCACCTTCCACGTACTCGTACGTTATTTGCTCAAAGAACAATTGTTTTCGAAGGACCAAGGCTTTGGAATAATCTTCCAAACGAAATAACTAGCTGTTTATCCCTAAGTATGTTTAAATGTAAACTGAAATCATTTCTTTTGTCCAGTTATGGACACCGTTAAGACGCACTGGCTGAATATATATAATGTATTTGATTTGTCCCTTTTTAAAGGTATACTGTGGTATAGTTTTTTATTTTTTTAATTTTCATTCTTCGCTCATCCCCCTCCTATATTTCACATTGTCCACTTTTCCTCAAATTCTTTACCCCGTGATTTTGCGCTAATCTTTGGCTTTTCCTTTGTAGTCTGATTTTTATTTAGTGTCCGATCTCCTTACGAACTTCATAATTACTTTAAGGAACCTGCAGACATTACAAGCTCTGCTTTTTATGCAGGTTCCTTCATATTTCACTTTATTTGCTGCCATTATCTTTGTATTTTCTATGTAATCAAATGTATTTCTTGTATTATGTTATTTTGTTATCTTGTGAAGTATGAGAATAAATTCAATTCAATTCAATGTTATAAGTAGCCTTTCTATTTTAAAACTTAAAAGTTTTAAAATAGAATACTGTGGTTACGGTTTTGTTCATTTGCTTTACAATATTGCAATTTATTGATCAATGTTTGCAAATTGACCCTTTTAGCATGTACTGCTGGTCAAAATTATGTATATAAAAACCAATAAATAAATAATAAATAAATAAATAGATGATAACATGACAAATACGATGTCAAGTTGTCACCTTGCAGAATAAATGTAGTGATTCTCCACAAGCTTTCTGTCAAGCTTTGTTGTTTAATCTTTCATTTTCAGTCGAGTTCAGTCAGGTAATAGGCCAATTATACCCTCTTTTCTTGCAGGCAATAACGGTTGGTGCTACGGACATCGATGACGTTAGGGCTGATTTTTCTAATTACGGAAAGTGTGTTGATATCTTTGCTCCTGGCGTTAATATCCCTAGTGCATGGATCGATGGGACGACTGAAACGCGCACTCTCAGTGGTACATCCATGGCTTGTCCATTCGTGGCCGGTAAATATGATGCATTATTGACTGCTTTGAGTCGCATTTAAATCTACAGTAAAGGATGATATAGATACTATTACATGCCCCGAGACGAAACGTCATCCTACGTACGTGGTTGACTCATGGAAGAGTTGTACATATATATGTATGTGCTTTTGCCCATGAAATAAACATTATAAAATGAAAAGGGGGCCTAACTGCACCACTGTTAAGGGATGCGCCGCATGCGCGTACCTACTTTGTGTCTTCATACATCATTGTTCATGTTGTTAGGCCCTGGTTATTCCTGATGTTTTGTGGCTCTAAATGTCGACTTACGTAAAACCAAAACATTAGTCCCCTGATTCTCTCTGTCAGTTACTCATTAACTATATCAACTAGCATCAGTGGCGTACCTAGGATTTTCCACAGGGGGGGCAAAATCGGCCGCCAAAAAAATTGACAAGCAAAAAAAAAAAAAAAAAAAAAAAAAAAAAAGGTCTTCAAGCTCGTCAGGGGGGCAATAAAGGTCTTCAAGCTCGTCAGGGGGGGCATAACAGGTCTTTCAAGTTCGTCAGGGGGGGCAGTGATATGTATTTTGTATGGGTTGTGGCTCGTCAGGGGGGGCCTTTTTGCCCAACCTTTTTAGGAGTGTAAGAAATTATTTATAAGCAAATGTAGAAAAGAAAACGACATGGGGAAGTGATTAAATAAAGATTTGACTCTGTCATCATTCGCATATAATTTATTTTTTCAAATACTTCAGGTGCTGTTGCTGTCGCCCTGGGAAACGCACGTGGGCAAACACCGGCTGAACTCAAACAGGAGATTATTGAAGACGCCACTGAAAATGTTATTAAGAGCGTCAAGGAGCGATCGCCGAATAAATTGCTTTATGTCCCATAGACTTTATTTATCATGAGATGGTTTCGTGTTAAGGACTGTAACTTCGAGAAAGAAAGCCCAGAGTAAGATGAGAATCCACACGAACCGTCCCTCTATTTGCATGAGTGAATTTAAACGCACTCCACCATCATTGTTTCCATGACATTATGCATCTACAGCGGTCTTTCATGACGGAACGGAATTGTTTGTCGCGATGCATTTGTATCGTAACATAATAAATTCAAATGTCAAATTAATATAACTATAATAACAATGATAAATTTAAAAAAAGGATACAACCATTCCCGCATACATTCGTAATTCCGAAGGTTCGTTATTCCGAAGGTTCGGATATTCCGAAGGTTCGTTATTCCGAAGGTTCGTAATTCCGAAGGTTCGTTAGTCCGAAAAAGAAATGAGGTTCGTAATTCCGAAGGTTCGTTAGTCCGAAAACGAAGTGAGGTTCGTAATTCCGAAGGTTCGTTAATCCGAAAACGAAATGAGGTTCGTAATTCCGAAGGTTCGTTGATCCTAAAACTAATGATTAACGAACCTTATTTCGTTTTCGGACTTACGAACCTTCGGAACAACGAACCTTATTTCGTTTTCGGATCAACGAACCTTCGGAACAACGAACCTTATTTCGTTTTCGGATTGACGAACCTTCGGAACATCGAACCTTATTTCGTTTTCGGATTATCGAACCTTCGGAATAACGCCACAAATGTTCGGATTAACGAACCCTTTTACGTTTTCGGATTAACGAACATCGAGGTATGGGCAATTTACGTGTTTCGGAATTACGAACCTTCGGAATTACGAAGTGTAAAAGGTATAAACAGTTAGTCCATAGAAAGGATCCAAATCAGAGTCCTACGTACTAATCCAAAATGGCGATGGTAAAGACTCCGTCAATTGTAGTCCACAATGCTGGCGATGATGAAAGTGATGTTGAATTGCGATGGGTGATCACAGTCACTGTACTGAGCTAAACTGTTACAGTACTAAAATGTATGCCTGAGGATTAAGTTGATGATAAACAGTTGATTTCAGCAACTCATTGGTTGATAAAAACGTTCTAAAGAGGTTGATGGTCATGTACTGTTAATTCCGGCCTCTCTTAAAAAATAGTTGCTAACAGTTAGGTTAAGAAATGAGAATAATTCCTCAGAAACTAAATAATACTTGATTCCACATGCATAAACATGATAACGGTAAACTATGCACGGAGATAAATTCTTGGCTCCTAAATTCTGAAATTCCAGAAGGATGTCTTAGCCTTTTTATATCAATTTCAAATTTTCTAGAAGCTTCTTCCAAATTCATCTAAAATAAGAGGAGGATTTGACAAAGGCCACTGCTAAAACAATCTCTCGAGTTATGAACAACCAAATGAATAAAATAATTCTCTTAAAATCCTTCTTTTGTGTCACACGAATTTTATAGAAGCTTTTAAATTTATCTAAAAGAACAACATTTTCTATTCTTCTTGACAAATCCACTGTTAAAACAATTTCTGGAGTTATGGACAACCAAAACTTTCTTACGACAGTTTGACACCTTGTGTCTAGATATACCTCAGTCACATTTCCCCTACGGCGGCCGTACGGCGAGTCGAAAACATTATTTTTTCAAACCACCTGTAAAATGTTAAAACGGCTGTTTTCGACTCGCCAAACGGCCGCCATGAGGAAATTGTGACTGCGCTATATAATTGTTAGCCAATATTCGGGGTGACGGTCCTTAATTGTGTGACTAGGCGCGTCTATAGGTCTAGTGGTTCTGACATTCGAATCCTAGCCATGGCGTGTTTTCCTTCAGCAAGAAATTTATCCACACTGCAGCTGCACTCGACCCAGATGAGGTGAATGGGTACCCGGCAGGATTAATTCCTTGCATGCACTGAGCACCGGTGATGGTAGCTCGAGCTAAAGCCGGGGTGCGGAATAAAGCACTTTGTATCCTCAGGCACAAAGCGCTATATAAATCCAGCTATTGTTATTATTATTATTTCTATCTCAATAGTATAGTATAATTTTCTAAATTATTCATTTCATATCTATGTCTTTTAAACTATTTCCTAAAAAATAAATGTCAATGTAAACCCCAATTGATTTGACATTGTAATCATTTGGCTTTATGTGTTGATATATTTACTCATTTATAAATATGAAGAATTGATATGAATGAAAGTATGTACGATGACAATGATTTTGGTGAAGAGTTTGCCTATTAGTTGAATGTTATTTGAATGTTAAACTCGCGTGTGGGGCATGTATCGAGATTTCCAGAAAAATAGGGGTCATACCCTAATGCGCCTAATTTATTGGGTTTTTTTTTTAAATCTATTTATTTCATTTTTTTTGGGAGGGACGAGTATGTGTGTCTCATCTGTGTTAATTGACACCAGTGGTCCAAAGGGCACGTACGTTTTATTGAATAAAACTCAATATTATATGTACATATATATGTAAATATATATATATATATATATATATATATATATATATATATATATATATATCAGAAATATATATACATCAGAAATGCGAAACAAATTCACGAGTAATGCAGTTTTTGAAGTGCCAACAATTAAGTTCTTTTATTCACTCTCCAAATTTTCGGTAGACATCTACCTTCTTCAGGGAAGATTCGTGAATTCTTCCCTGAAGAAGGTAGATGTCTACCGAAAATTTGGAGAGTGAATAAAAGAACTTAATTGTTGGCACTTCAAAAACTGCATTACTCGTGAATTTGTTTCGCATTTCTGATGTCTTATTATTATTATTGCCAATACGTGGAAAACCAAGATGCTTATATATATATATATAATTATATATACATACATATGTATACATTATATATATATATACGCCTGTAATCACCCCCATCAGTATAGGCATGGACCTGTAGTAGGTCCATGGTACAGGCGACTGAAGAACATGATCTCTAACTAATGAAGAAAAACCAAATCACAGTCTTCAAGGAATATGCAAACATAATTAGCCTAAAAAGATCTCAACAGATCTGCAGTTATATATTTTGATTACGAAATCAAAGTTTAGCAATTAAGGACGTTCCACAGTTATGTTTGTGCGCATTATGATCTGCGCATAGTTTACACTCTGCGCGCTGACGTCACAATGGATGAACAGGTGATTGATTAGCTGCGGGTATGAGCTGATTTTTCTCATATTCTGCACTTTAACTGCAGATCCGATGCGTTATTTCATGAAGCTAAAAATGGAATTATTCCATGGACCATTAAAAAAAAATTTCTACAATTTCAAAATACTTTACTCTGCATTGCTGCCAAGAATCAGGAATATTACCCCGAGTTTGAATAAATGGTAGAGTGGTTTTGATTTTTTCTTCACATAGATACAAAGCATTCGGCGCATTTTTGGTGTTTTAAAAAGCACATTTGCTCTAATAAAAATGCTAATAGTTTAAAAACAAGCACATGGACCCCTATTTTTTAAAGTTTGTACCTGTTAGGTATACCTTCCTCTACAACTCTGCAAATTTTGGTGAAAATGACATGGATTTTGAATAAAGTGCAGCATTTATTGTACGTTTGTAGTTTGTTACTAAAATTTTACATTTTTTAGATTGGGGTTTTGTTATAGTTTCCGCCTTTTTTTAAGAACTGCCAGCGCTGTTAAACTTAAAATTGAAAACAAATAGCACTTTAACTAGATTCTCCTTTCGAACGATACAATTATTAACTCTTTTGCGAAATTTGATGACTTTTTCATGTATTTTGACTGAGTAATAGAGGTTTAAACTCATTGTAGTAATCTTGGGCGGTCTAAAAATGCCAAATTCTTTTGAATGCGCAATTCTTAAGAACATCAATTTGGGTGAACTTTGAAGCTCTATAGCAAAAAATCAAGCACATGGACCTATGTTAATTTTTGCATATTTCGAATATTAAGGTTCTAAAGTATCTATGTGCAAAGTTTGGTGAAAATGACATGGATTTCACTTTAACTGTGGAACGTCCTTAAGCGAACTTTTGATAACACCCCCACCCGCAAAATATCAACAACAACAACAAAAGAGAACTGTAAAGATATCTGACGCCCATGTATTATCTCCTTTACTTTAGAGGGGGGAACTAGAGGTAGGATAGTCATGCACTGCGCCCTGGGCACAGATTTTTGTTTCAAGTTTTTTTTTTCTTTTTTTGTTAACATGACAAACGGGTTTCCCTATGTGAGCACGCGTAAAGCGTACTATATTATCCCGGGCACTTTCACAGGATAGGCCTACAAAAGGTTTCATAGGCGATTCAGACTGAATAAGGTCCCCCGGCCCCCCCCCCCCCCCCCCCCCACCCGTCAAGTTTCAAGCACACGTACTTTAAGCGTATTTCCCCGGGTATAGGCCCTACCTTAATCTGAGGATTCAAACGAGCCATTTATAGGGGGAGGGGGACATTGCTCCAGGAACAAGTTTCAGGGGGATAAAAAAAGTTTAGGCTGACAGACTACTATGTATAAGACACCGGCATATGGAAACCCCCATGCACCCTCCTCCCCCCCCCCCCCACCCCCATCTACAGCTAGTGACCACCTTCAAGGGCAACCTGAAAACATACCATGTATAAGAGTGTTTTTTGATAGATATTGACTTATTGTTCAGACATGTATTATATGTAAATAATTTTGTTGTTCTGCTCTGAAGCGCCTTGAGCATCTAATCAAGATGGAAAGTGCGCTATATAAATCTCATGTATTATTTATTATTATTACAATGCTGGATTCACCCCTATGCGTATAAGCCCACTCTGTATGCTGACAGTGATATACATGTAGATCGAGTGATTTCATCAACATGATGAAATATTTCCCAAAATCGGATAAATATCATATTGATATTTTACTTTATCAATAAATTTATGCAATGAGTATATGACGAGCTTTCTTCTTCTAGATCCGGCCTCTTAATCCTCCTTTTTTTTTTCTTTTTTTCCTCTTCATCTTCTCCTTCGTCTCTTTTCTTCGTCTCGATCCTTCGCTCTTCCTCTTTCTTCTTCTTCTTCTGAATTCTTCTTCTTCTCCTCCTCCTCCTCCTCCTCCTCCTCTTCCTCGATCATCCTCCTCCGTCTTCTTCTTCTTCTTAATTCTTCTTCTTCTTCTTAATTCTTCTTCTAATTCTTCTTCTTCTTCGATCTTCTTCTTCTTCTTCGATCTTCTTCGTCTTCTCCGATCATCTTCTTCTCCTTCTCTTCTTCCTCTTTTTGCAGACTATACAACTATTACTAAAAACCGTTTAAAAAAAATTAGTATCAATGCAAAAATAATCGTACGTGCAAAATTTAGCTACTTTTATGACGTCACTGGTTCCATGCAAGATTCGTCGCGTCGTCGCTCCCATCCCATTTTGTCTATTTAATGGAACAAAGTTGCCTTTTAGAAATGAGAAGTAAGTTTGCCGTAAGTTTCATTATTATATTTGAATAATCAAGTAGTCTGTTATTTGATGAAATATTTTCTATTCTGCTTTCCCTACATGATGATGATATTTTGGCACGTGAAGAGTGCAGTAATTGTTGTGTAGTCCCAGATGCTGAAATGTGAGTATGGTACTACCGGTACTTGTCTGTCGATGCTTCCTAATAATCCTATCCTCGCATGTTGTGTGAGTGGGCCTAGCCTAACGTCGTTAAGGCTAAGTAAAGGACTCCGTGATACATGTATTTCATCATATTTATATGTTATATAATTTATATATTGGCCATATAACCTTGTTCGTAGGATGAGTGGGTATAACATAATTTGTGCATGTGCATTGTCATTGATTGATTTTTAAAATGATCACAAAAGTAGAAAAGACCAATCTAACTCAATCAACAATTTCTCAGTTTTTTTTATGTGTGTGTGCATTGAAATTTGGGTCATGCGGGAACTGCTAAGGTATTCCACAATAATAATATAATCAAAATGTATGTAATTTTCACCAAGTTTTGCACAGAGTTACCATTGCATTGATTGGTTTTATAAAATAGGTGTATTACTATTATTTCAAATTCAAGCATCGCGATTGGCTAATACGCGTCACATAACATCCAACTTTTTGTGTGCAATGCACGGCAGTGCAAAAGGTGCGCAACGAAAATTGACATTGCACGCTCAAGCAGACCACTGCAGTACTGTACTGTGACTTTTTAAGGATTTGTTTCTGTGTTGCTATTTTATAAAACAAATAATGCACTTGCTCTGTCGTGCGTAATAAGTAAATGCAGAGAAAGCTCGGTTTCTTCAGATGGTGCACACTGGGCACTCGCCGCCAGCTGCTCGTGCACAGTGCGGCACCTATCTAAAGAAACCTTGCGTGCTCTGCATTTCCACTAACGCCCTCGGCTGCATGCATTATTTGTAAATTGTATAACGTTAGCATGCGCACCAGTCTTACTCTTAGGATACATGTATTTGCAAAAAATTGAAATGGGTTCATCTTGAGCTTGATTTTTTTGCTATCGAGCTTTTAACTCTACCCAATTGAAACGTCTCTATATTTTTATTGCGCATTCAAAAGAATTCGGCATTTTATCTATGTGAGGAAATGTTCTAAACCACTCCACCATTTATTCGAGGTCATATTCATCATACTTTGCAGCACTTGATATAAGAGTAAAGTGTTCAAAAATTATATTAAAAAACATTGTTCTGTAGATTATTTTCAGCTAATAATTAGCTACAAATCGGATCTGCAGTTAGATTGCAAAACATACAGTGAAAAATCAGCTGATACCTACATGTATAGCTGATTAGTCGTAATTGCATGTTCCTTTATTATGATGTCAAGTGTGCATAGCGAAGCATCTACATGTACTAGCGTACAATATGCGCACAAACACTATACAAGTTAATGCCAACTGCTTCTCGGGAATTGTGCGAAAAAGAGTTAATGTCAATTATGTTTCTGATGGATATCTTGATAGATATTTGAATTCATGAAACGAAAGGAAACTTTTAAAAGGTGATATGTAAAAACAAAAAAACAGGGGACAACATTTTTTAGTCAAAGCACTATGCTTCTCAGGCGACGATATATCAGAGTGTGACTTTAAAATTTCTTTGTTTTAAAGATAAAGGGGATGCAAATTACCATAAATGTTCTGTTTGCATGAAATTTGGCCCATTTTACTGTATAAAATCATGATAATTTGGTCAATTTGTAGTCCAAAACGATACTTGACATGTGTGTCACATTTTCAAATGGCAATCAACTCAAAACAAGTCAGGCATCAATTAATTTTTAACATGAGAATTTCCAGATGTTTCAAAATACTCTTCAGAAACTTTTATCAAAATCTGCCGAGTATCCTCTAAGGAAATTACAGACAAATATACAGTAATGTCAGGAATCTACAATAGTGTCGCGTCACGCGAATCACAACAAACAAATTGAAATATCTCCTACAAAAACACTGTAAATTCAAAATTTTTGTTGGACAATGTGTATTAATACTTTAATTGAAATGAATAGAAACAAGTTGATCTTGAGAAGTTGAAATTTTGTGTGAATGTCACGCGATTCACACTGGAATGGCTGTGTGACTCTTAGTTACTCCACATCCATTATGACTCTTATTCATCAGGGCTGTTAACATTAGAGGTTAGCGAAATGTAGAAGTAGATCACCACTTTTTGTTTGATACACTACTTTTCAATTGGTCACATGACACGTATGTCCCCCCTCAGACAGCAACATTCCATGTTCATGGAATATAAGGCAAAATCCCAGGGGGGGGGGCCACTTCCATTGACGGGTGTATACCACCTGTGACCAAAGAAACACCTAAAAAGGATCCCTTTTTCAAGATAAGGCATGTTACGTACATAACGTAATACATGTAAGGGTGTCAAAAATGCTTAAATATTAATGAAAAGTATATATTTCGCAAGGAAAGCTACGTGTTTACAGTCCAATTTGCGAGGGTATAAAAAGACTAAAATGCTTTTATAAAAGATGTACTTTTTGCACCAACACTACGTGTTAAGGGTCCTATTGGAGATGGGGTGTTCCCGGGGAAACTTGCACATAAGCTGTTTGTTTGTTTGCTTTTCTGATGTAATTGTAACTCAAATGTGCATGTACTAGAAAAAGGATTGCTGCTAATGCTGGGGCTGTTAAACTATAGCTGTACTTGTTTAGGGGGTCAAAGTAAGGGAATACTTGTCAAGGGTACCGTTTTGTTTCCAAAACCTGTTAAGGGTAGGGTTTCACATGCCAATACTTGTTAACCCTTTCCACGCGTACTTCGCACCAATGCACACTCGGTGCCGTGCGAACTTCACATTTCACACTCAACAAACAAAGCATTATTTCCCTCCCTGAAAATAATTCAGTACAGATGGGTTCATGGTCCAGCGCACAAAGAGTTAAGGGGTGCATTTTCAGAACATGGAAAATACGTGTTTAGGGTGCATTTTGAAACACCATGGTCATGTGTGGTATCCACTCGTCAGTGGAAATGTCCCCCTCCCCCCCCCCCCCCCCCCCCGGGGGATATACTGAGATGTAGTACATTGCTTTTTCATGATTCTTCTGATTCATCTATAGAATTGTGATGAAAAAAAAGTCCTCAAGGCTGAAGGGAATTCTGACGCATATGCTGTGGAGTGTGGACGCAACCAGCCTCTCCTCTGAACAACTTGTATTTTCAAGAAAGCCTGTGATCCTCCTTCACTCGGGTCCAGAGAAATGAAGCACTTCACTGCTGCTACTACCTTCAAACACTCATGGGACCAAGTCTCCTCAGCTTTCTGGCAAAAATACCCTGGACCATACAGGTAAATACATTGGCCTGTATTCTAAAATCAGGTCCAACTTAGGCCATGGTCTTAGTCTGGGCTAAACTTATGGAAAGCCACAAGTGCCAAGAATTTGTTTACACTGTAATGCTTCTTGTGTTTACTGGGGTCCTTATTGGTTTAATGGGGAAGGAAACTATTTCATTTATCATTTCAAGAATTTGTCAATGATTTGAATGCGTAATAATGTGATGATCACCTAATTCTAGAGATTGATACCACTTTGGGCTTTTCATAGTAAACCGCAACCAACTGGTTGAAGTTAAAGCAGAGTTCAGAATACGGGTCATTGATGATTACCACTAAGAGCAACCCTAACCTTTCAAAATTCAAAACATGGATAAACTTGAATAATTACCCATGCTGGCACCATGTGCTGATTGGTTTGCTCACCGATTGTTTTCAGATACAAAACAAATACATGAAGAAAATTAAATTCACAATTTATCTGGGGTCTTGGAGACATAACACTTGTATTGGTAAAGTAATAATTGGACAAATAGGTGGTACTGGTCAGCTGCTTATTCTGCAGCTAGATATAAAATTATATAACTGATGTTGATTTTTTTTCCTGTATATGTAGCATTGGTTAATAAATTAGGGTCATTCTCAGAAAGGGTCTTGTTTCATGGAAAATATGTCTAAACTAGAGGAGGGTAATTGTGTTTTTTTTTCTCTTTCTTTTTTTTTGAGTTGTGACCAGCCATGATTTTTTCTGTAGAGACCAGTCGACCACTAAAATACATAAAGATAGTTGTTGATCAAAAAAACAAAACTATGAATATCAACCACTTCAAGGCTTTTATTTCTGTAAAAAGAAATATAACTTCCATTAAAGGTAGTGATATTTTCCGTGATGTTCGTGACTTTTTTTCTCATATAGTTTCAATGTTGTCTGTAATAATGCTTTACTTTCCAGTCCTTTGTTATTGTTTTCAGTAAACATGTGCTGTCTGAAGACGTTGTATCCCGCTACCTCAGCCCAGACTCCAAGCTTCACAGCATACGCCTCCTGACCAAGACCAATAGAATGCCCAAGTGGGGCGGCTTTCTCTTCGGAAACAACGCAAGATTTGTTTCTATCGTTGAAGAGAGCATTGTGGATCCCAAGAAGAAGACGATGACCACCTACACAAGGAATCTAGGCTACCAGAATTTCATGGTAAGAATGTCTAGGAGTTGATTGTAAAGTGGTGTGATTTGATTGGAATCAATTTTAAGTCCATCTTAAATGTTAAAAGCTGTCAGTGTCATTATTGTCATAATACTTCATGTATAGTACGTACTCTATATGCAGGGACTGCATATGTGTAAACTGTAAACAAATGCATGCTGATTAGTGTTGTTTATCTTAAAACTGATATTGATCTGAGAATTAGTCTTAATCTTGAGTATTAGTCTTGAAGGGATGCTCCGGGTGGAAAGTATTTATATCTAAATAAATATAGTAAAATTCACAGAGCAAAATGCTGAAAACTTGATCAAAATCGGGTAACAAATAACAAAGTTATTGAATTTTCAAGTATTGCATTATTCCAGTGAAACAGTTCTAGGCATGTGTTCATGAATGTTCATTAGGTGGGCTGACAATGTCGCTTCCCCACTTTCCTTTTTCTTATGTTATTACATGAAATCATAATAGTTTCATTTATTCATACATGTGTAAATGGTGTGTCGCCATTATTATGAAATAATTTGCAGCACGAAACAACTAATGCACTTAACCAGTTATCAATCCAATTGTTTAAGTTCTTGGTAGAAAAATTTTGAATAAACCTAATTTCATATAATAAAATACAAAAGAACAAGTGGGGATATGACATCAGCCCACCTGATGAATATTCATGAAAACATACCTAGAACTGTTTCAACGGAATAATGCAAATCTTTAAATTTCAATAAATTTGTTATTTTTTATCCGATTTTGATCAAATTTTCAGCATTTTCCTCTGTGAATTTTACTCTATTTATTGAGGTATGAATATCGTCAGCCCGGAGCATCCCTTTACTCTTGAATTGGCTCTTAACATGAAGGGGTGTGATTGATTGAAATCAATCTTAAATCCATCTTAAATATGAAAAGCCATCAATGTCATAGCTACTGTACCTGTAGACAATCTCCTTTGTTAACAACTGCATGCTGATAAGTGTTGTGCATCTTAAATCTGGTCTTGATCTGATGATTATTGGTCTTAATCAATCTTGATCCTGACCTCAGAACTTCTATTCTTTAATTTATTGCTTGAGATCAGATCAAGTCAATTTTTTTTCCAAACAGTTCTGAACCTAAAAAAAAAAACATTCTCCAATGAAGAGCTTAATATGTACATGTACATGCATCTTCAGCAAACTCATTGTTTGAGAGAAGATTGAGTGGTTAAAGGTTGTGACTGTTTTCTTTTATAGCAAGGTGACTATCCAGAAATTGATCATGATTTTGTTCTTGAACTGTATATCCAGCATACAGTTACTGTATGTGGTCTTGACCTTTGAAAATTATGTTCTTCATTTCAATCTTAGGCTGTGTGGTCTTGATTATAATCTCCCACCCTTTAGTTGATTTTGATTGGTATATGAAGTAATTCACAGGCACTTTACAGGCACCTACATGTAACCAAGAGTCAGTACCATGTCTTCTAGCAGAAATCCAACAATACAGACTCTACATTATCCGCCTCTTCATAGCGGCTAACTTGATTCCTCACTATTTATTCTGTGATTATGTGAAGATTACTAATGAAAGCTGCTTGCTGAGTACCTGCATTCCTCTGAATCTGAATTTCTGTATTGGGTTCCTGAGATGCTATTCTTGGACCCAAAAAAGTACAAATGACAAATTATGGAAAAGTTGGCTTTCCATTTAGCCATTTATAGATCAAATTGTTTCATTGATTTCTTTAAAAAGGAAATGTGTAGGAGTAAACTTTCATTACGTATGATGATATCTGTCTTATATTTCCTCCAGGTTCTGGAGGAAAAGTGTGTCTTCACAGAATCGGAAGAGAACAAGGATTGGACGCAACTGACGAGACAGGTCTGGGTCAGCTCCAACCTGTACGGTTTCTCCAGAGCCCTGATGGCCTTCGGTGTGGAACGCTACAAAGCCAACCTCACCAAGTCTAACAAAGGCATCCAGTACATCATAGACAAACTCTTTGTGCCAGAGAGGGTTCCCGATACGCTACCTCACGAAGTTTCCAAGCTCAGAGACAATGCCAAAGCCAAGGCCCAGAACATGGCTGCCAGGGCCGGCGGAATAGTCCAGTAATGCGCCGCTTGCATGTGGTAGGAGAGCGATTGGCTGCTGGTTAGCCCCACTATCGTGAACTGGAACTTGGAGAAAAAGGAAGGATCGGTTGCCAGATCCAATAAAATGGTCCAGGATTCGTGACATGACTAAGAATGAGCTGTATAATGAACAGTGAATTTCAAAAGTTGTACCCCTCACTGCATAGGTTAATGTCGATGAAATTTCCTGTTTCACTATAGATCTCGCTTCATATGAAGTTCCTATGATCTTGAGATGAATTAGTGGGGTTATTCCCCAAATATTGATAACGGGTTAGAGATATATGACTGATTGAATGACATGCAATTTGGGGAAGTTGAAAATGCATGATTAGTTACAGATCTACATGTATGATGATCAAATGTAACAAAAGTTTCTGTAATATTGAATTTTTGTAAAGAAGTTTTGTACCATACCATTCCCATGCTGAAAAACAAGCGGCAGAACAAATAGATTATCAAGATTTATTGTTCCACCTAAAGTAGGATAAAAAAAACAAATATACCAGGCCTTTATTTCAAACGTGTAGAGGGAATTATTCATCCGTGGTTGTACTTATCCCTCTGGCTATAGTTTTAATTAACTATCTTTGGGATTCACTGATATTGGTTGTGCCTGTCAGTAACTTTACTATGTTCACAAATAACTAGTTTGTAAAATAAAAAGTACAGCCATTGATGGCAACTATTTGTTATTTTATGTACATATGCACTACTCAATGCAATCAGATGATCATCATTAGAAGTATGTAGCTGCGGACTGATTTCTGTCAAAGCTTTTCACTTATTGGACAACCCAACTGCAGTTCGCTGTGCATTTCGGGTGCAATTACAATTTTTTGAGAAATTCTTTAATATTGGAAAGCTGTTAGTAAGAAGTGTTTAGTTTATTAATTTAAACTCTTGAATTAAATGATATGTTTTTATTGACTAGTCCTACTGTATCACCTCAAGAATAGAAGGAGGAATATTCACTTCATGTGCACTTGTTCAAAATTCTCAGGCTTTGCATTGCCATGGTCAGTGTATTGGGTTAAGTAAATGGATTTTTAAATGCAGAAGTGGTAATTGAAATCACCAGCTTTGTGCCAAATGTCCATGAAAGCTTAGTAACAATGTACACTATGAAATATATTAATTTGTACAACTGTATGTTTACATTTAGAAATGAGATCTACTTTTGCGATGTGATACACATTCGGTGTTCAGCTGCACAGCTGGCCTTATAAGCCTGTTCACGATTGTAAACTGCGCACGAGCAGAAAAAGGTCATTGGAGACAACCATGAAGGTGGCTTTCAAATTCACTGACATAGGCATTTGTGATTTGATGATTATTCATGTATTCCTTTCAAAATATTTATCACATCCAAGCTGAAGAGTAATAAATAGAGCCTTCATAATCACTGGTATTTGACAGTAGCCTAAACAATAGTCAAATGTGCCAAAGGCAGACATTAAAACAGATTTCCAAACTTTATCCCTGATATACTATTCTAGTCACCTGGTCTATACAATGCCTTTTGTTCTTAGAATTTGAATACTCTACCGGTAAAGCTTACGCAACATCTACATTTGAAAATGAAAGTGCTTATCCTAATGAAAAATCACAAAGGTCATTTGAGAAAAGTTGATCATGAGCTAACCGTGAACTGGCTTATTGTCTCCTTGTTTTATATGAGCTTATGTTTGCCTGGCCCGGCTAAAATTACTGTCCATGTAAGTTGTTGTTTGAGGAATATATAAAAAGAGAGAAATTAATCCTTGGGAGATATTATTCAAGAGATGATTGTTTGTTCCAACATGTAAAGTGGATTGATTGGTGGGGATTTTTTACCTGATTTCTAAGAAAGCATGAATGCTTGTAAGCAAGCAACCAGAGGACCGACGGCTTAAGGTCCTCTCCAAAGGGCCTGGTAATGAGGATTAATGCCTTACCAAAGGGCAATAGCGCACCAAGTGTGAATCGAATCCGGGTCACCGGAATACGAATCCCCCCCTCTACCGACTGAGCTATCACGCCTCCTTGGATTATTCAACTACCTGTAACCCCGACAGATCTCCCAGTCTCGTATACATGTCACTGGTTGGATATCGTGCATAATGCGATTGTATTTGGGGGCTTGTAGTCCTTTCATGGCAATCTGATGTCATCTCTGATTTGTAACCTGCCAACAGATCAACATGTGTAGCTGCATCCAGGTGCTGATGAGACTGACCTTGTTAAATGGCTCTTGTACCACGTGAGAAAAGTTTGGTTGGTCATGAGTGAACTGAGACAGGATGTCTGCAGTTCCAAAGGTGGATATCTACATGTGCAAGAGTGCAGAAATTGGTAAAAGGCCATCCCGCAATCTCGCACCTACACGTTAAGTAAAATACCATCTACCTATAATCGAGTGTACTCTAGGATTCAACTATGAGCAGTGAAGTAGGGGAGAATTCCTACCGTGCCAGCTAACATTGACATTATTCAAAAAACAACATTTACGCTTTGTGTGTAAACCCTGCAGACATAGCCAGTCTTATGTGAAAGGGCAAGACACTTCCAAAATCATGCCTCATGCTCATCCCCCCATAACACTTGACCTTGTTGCCTAAGGGCATATTAACACCAAGTCTGTTGTATCTGACCAGGTAGGATGGAACTAGAGGCAATAACATATAGACCAAGTGGTGAATTACCTATCATAGCAAAAAGAATATTGTCCTTACATCGACATTCCAGTGGAAAATATGATATACATGTATACTCAGGTATATTCATCATTTCTCTTGAAGTGTAGGTTTCCTTCAATCCAAATATACTGTAGTAGATTTCAACAGTTTATTCTTGTTGATATTCATTGCTTTATGCATTTATGTACTCTATCCAGCATAATTGAAAATGTTATGTAAGTTGTATCATTATTTATATTGTGTTGTATAGGTGAACATAACAAAGGTTCTTCTTTTAATGAACTTTAAAGAAGAAGAAAAAGAAGAAGTCTGCCTTGAAAATAACTTTGTGCTTGAACAATTAGCAGGAAAATGCAGACACAAGTCACGGGAATATAGTTTAGTGAAAATTAAAAGTTCTGAATTCCTTAACTTTTTTTCCCTAATTGAACACAGATTTAGCTTTCATATGCCATATATTTTTGCTCAGTGTAAATGTAATTGATACATATTTTTTTCATTTCATCCCACTACATGTAGAACGTTGTGGCCCAGTGGATTAGTCTTCTGACTGACTTTGAAACTGTGGTCGTGGGTGTGAATCCCAGCCATGACGTAATTTCTTCAGCAAGAAATTTATCCACATTGTGCTGTACTCAACCCAGGTGAGGTGAATGGGTACCCGGCAGGATTAATTCCTTGAATGCACTGAGCGCTGACAGGCAGCTCGAGGTAAAGCCGGGGTAATAATAATGATAAACAATGCGACTCGGAATAGATTATTTCTAGATAGTTGGCGCTGTATAAATGCCTATTATTATTATTATTATTGTGTATGTCACACTATTTCATCACTGAATCTCTTCAGTGATAAAAAACTCTAATTCGGATGTTTACGTTTGTTTTTAAGTGTTGAAGTATCGGACACATTTGAGGGCGAATCTTGCCCTTATGATTTCTTTGGAATATTAATGCTGCAAGTGTTGAGCTAGAATATATTTTGATGTATTTGTCTTTATAATAGAAGAGTGTATATTGTCTGTCCCTATTTAGATGCAGTGTTCTGAAATCTGATTATGGGAGAGAATCCATGAAAATCGATTCATTATTAGTAAAAAATTACTTCTTTTTTTTCACCATCACCACAGTCCTCGCGTCGACCACTTTAAAGGAGGATGAAACATTCGGAACAAGATAGCTTGTGTGAAAACAGAAAAATCAAAGAAACAGATCAACGAAAGTTTGAAAAAATTCGTACAAATAATGAGAAAGTTATGAGCATTTGAATATTGTGATCACTAATGCTATGGAGATCCTCAAATTGGCAATGCAACAAAGATGTGTGATGTCACTTGTGAACAACTCTCCCCATTACTTTAGCATATATTTCACTTAAATTGCCTCTTTTATCACATCTATCAGTAGATCATGTGTTCTTTCTATAGGAGGGCATGTAAATACAATTTTTTAAAGAATACATCATGGATAAAGAGTGTGTATCACCATAAGAAAAAGCAAAAAGAGTACATTTGGAGGGTATTTTATAGTCCATCAAAGGGTAAGTTGTTCACATGTGACATCATACATCCTTGTCGCATTGCCAAGGGAGGATCTCCATAGCATTAGTGATTGCAATATTCAAATGCTCATAACTTTCTCATTATTTGTCCAATTTTTTTCACACTTTCTTTGTTCTTATTTTCTGATTTTCCTGTTTCGACACAAGCCTACTTGTTCCAAAGCTTTCATTCCCCTTTAATCGTATTGTGTGTAATTGAAGTAGATCTCCCAAACCTCTTAGCAAATGTTCTACCTGAAATGTGATTATTGAAGTTGGCAGTTCTCAATTGAATACGATGGCTCTGCTGCAAATGGCAAATGCATGTACCCCTCCTGGGTTGGGAGTGGCATACATTGTATGTCTTGCCAAATGTTAGTTGCTTCCAGGGGTACTATCTATTACCTTGGAAACCAGGGCTCTAATGATAAGATTAGCGATCAATCGTGAAATAGACTGACCAATCAAGAGTAATTATACATGCGCATTTGACTCAAAATATTGGCCAGGAACCAATCAGAAGTGACCTTTCATGTTTGCGATGCATTGGTGGTCATTAACATTTGTTGTCTGACAGGTTTTCCGATCTGACAGCTTTCCCCGATTTAGATTGGTTGAGGAGCACAGGTGTCTGAGTGTTACTATGGTAACTTTGGGATTAAACAGACTTTCTTGTACACGTATAGGCATCTGAAAAGTACTGTCATGAAAAGCCCCACAGGGTACTATTTCACGTTGGTTGGAGAACAGATGGCATTTCATTACCTGCCTTAGTAATAGCCGGTGATTCTCACTGCTTCGCATACAATAAAAAAACCAAGAATTTCACTTAAATTATCTGGGGGCTGTTTCACAAAGATTTAAGTATGACTTAAGAGTCGCACTTAAGTTGCGTACAATATAAAAGGCATGACTGCATTGGTAAGATCATCCCAAGAGGACGCGCACTACTGCATATTGATCAATGAGACTGCGCATTGCATGTCATATGTGTGTCGGCATTCAAGTGCGAAACTTCAGTCATACTTAAACCTTTGTGAAACACCCCCAGGTTGGACAACTTTGGTGAAATTTCCCCTTTTTCCAACATAGAGCTAGGGAACTTTCTATGATTTAAATCGTAACAAATATTATACTTTGCATAAAATAGTGGAAATTCAAATAATTTCATCTCTGTTTTAATAAAAGAAAGGGTCCCTATATAATGTGCAAAGAGTTCTATGACACACCTCCCTGTCCCATGGATCCAGATTTTAGCCTCATGAAATCAAGAATTTTAGTTGTATTTTCTTCATTATTACATGATCAAATGCCGTTTGGATTGTCTTAAATTAATTTTCCCCCTTTCATTGAATTTATTTGTTGAAATCAATTTGTTGGTTTTGAGGTACTTGTTATTCCCTCAAAGTTCTCTTTTCTTTAAGTGTTTTTGTCTGTTTTTTATTTAAATGTCCAATTTGGGTTACTCTGATCCGCCGATGATGGTGATGTGAAATGTTTGTATATATAATATCCTATAAAGATTTATTGAGAACAAAGTTTGCCATTCAAAAGACTAGCTTCATATAGATGAATAAAAATATTAAAAACTAGTAATTTGAGAATGGTCTTAGTGTTGAATTCTTTGTGTCTTTGTTGAGAACGTTGCATTTTCAGAAAAAATATCTGCATTTTTATTTTTTTTGTACTTTAAGGTGTATTGCCAAAGAAAGGGCCAGGTAGTTTGAGGGTGTTATATGCCCCTGCTCCCCTTTCCCTCTCTATCTACATGTATTCCTGTATCTGTCACCCCCTTCTTCCTCCCCCCCCCCCCCCCTCTCTCTCTCTCTCTCTCTCTCTGTCCTTTTCACACACAGCCACTCGTCTTTTTTTTCCTTTTACCCATCAACCTTTGGATAAGGCGGCAGAATTTGTATCCATTTTCCTGACTAAAGTTTGCAAAATGAGCCATTATTCAAACCATTTTATGTCAAACAGGGTTTGTGTGGTCCAAAGAGTAACCTCTAGAAATAATGCTACAGTACAATATATCCCCAATCTAACTTGTCCGTTTCCAGCTGGAAAGAAAACAGTGTGAACTTATCTTCACAGTGACTATGTGAACACACTATGGAGGTGTCCACAGTGGATTTATGCCGTACTTATGTTTGAACATTTCAACAGTGTGAATCACATTTTCACACAGCCCATTATCATGACTATGTAAACAGACTGTGAACACACTGGAAAAATCCACAGTACTATTTTATCCTCTCACTCTTCCTTGAGCATTTTAGCAGCATGAATCACATTTTCACTGTAGACCACTGTGTGAATGCACAAGGTGTCCACTGTGTGTGAAATAATCTTCACACAGTCAACTATCATGACTATGTGAACACACTGTCAAGATGACCACACTGTGAAATTATCTTCTCTGTAAAATTTTAAGTGTGAACCGCATCTTCACATACTATCTTGTCTATGTAAACAGACTGGAAACGCTGTTGAGGTGTCCACAGTGTGAAATTATATCTTTTCTCTGTTAAACTTGAGCATTTTCACAGTGTGAATTACATCTCCACACAGTCCACTATGTGTACACACACTTTGATTAATACATACACACACGCACACATTTTAAAATGAAACCAAGATGAATATGACAAAAGAAATGAAGAGACAACCGACAATAGCGTATCTGATATAGAATGCTGTCATATTTATATATTCTATTTATGAGGATTATACTGTGAATTATATGAATAATTCATTACATAAAACGGTTTCTACATTCACAAAACGCACTCAATTCGAGAATTTTCTCGATATTTGACAGAGATATAGTATTGTCCATGACGAAAAGGAAATAGTTTTCTCTCGATGGTTTGGCCAAATTTAATATCTTGACATTTACCATGTTAGCCATGTTAAGAAAATTTTCTTGTTTTAATATTTCTTTCAAATTCACTTTAAAACATTTATTATTCATTGGCCAACACGCTTACCATATAGGTACGTAAAATTGTCAACACTGGTATATTCGTGTATTCCCCTCAAAAGAAACGAACGTCAAAAAGAAATTAATCATTGAAAAATTCAATATTTTTAGTCCTATTTCTCAAGCATTAATTTTGTAATTCTTGCATAGCATAAACATAATACTGTAAGAACTTACACTGAAATAAACATTATGACATCCAAATCATTCAATTGCAATCTAAAACCCGGTAAAATATATACGTGATTCAGAAAAAAGGGGGAAAATGGAAGACCAAACAAAAAATACCTTGAAAATCATTATGAAGACTTTGTGTCATTTTTTAACAGTCTATCATGCATTAGGTTTTGTATCAATGTATGTTTTATAGGCAGTGACGTCAACCTCGTAACACTTTAACTTGGAAAAATCACTGAGGTCTTGCAGAGAAATAAGAAAAAAAGTGCATTTGTCGTCATGAGGGAGCATTTGAAATGAGAACAGCCAATAAGATGACGGTAGAGAAATGACGTCACAGTGACACCGCGCCCATCGCTATCTACCACCCCTTACGCAGTCGTCATTTCCTAAACTCAAATTTTATCAAAAAATTCAAAGATTTGCACAAAAATATTTAATGTCAAAATCAAACAGTGATAGTAGTGAATGCATTCGTTTGGCAAGCACAATATTCATATGAAAGGGAAAGTCCGCCAAGACATCAAGTGGTGCGAATAATAAAAAAGAATAGGGAAACGACGAAATTACGGAGCCTTTGAAGTGCCATCGACTTGACGACTTGGCGAGATACTTTATCTTGCCATGTCGACATAATAACCTTATTATGTCGACATGGCGAGATACGGTATCTTGCCAAGTTGACTTATAAAACATATGTCAACATAGCGAGATATTTTATCTTGCCAAGTCGACTTATAAAACATATGTCGACATGGCAAGATATGAAGTGTCCAAGGCCCGGCGAGAGTCCAAATATCTCGCCAAGTTTACATATAACTTTTTTATAAATCGACTTGGCAAGATAAAATATCTCGCCATGTTGACATATAACTTTTTATAAGTCAACTTGGCAAGATAACGTATTTCGCCATGTCGACATATAACTTTTTATAAGTCGACTTGGCGAGATACCGTATCTCGCCAAGTCGATGGCACTTTAAAGGCTCCATACGAAATTCATCAAAAAATTAGAGTTTTTAATTTTTTAAGAAAAAAAATTGAAGTCACATGCGAGCATGCAGGTGCCCTCATATGGTATGCAATGCAAGTTACATGAATTATTACCGTTCCATGGTGACTGAAAGATACTCTCCTAAAGAAACGTGCCTGAAATAATGTGTCTGATGATATTCAAATATGTATTTAAAATCATTTTCAATTTTCTGAGGAAAATGCATCTTATGGAATTCATCGGCCTATCACTTGGGATATTATGCTACGTCACAAAACTATAACTTCCAATAACTTGTAACTCTGTCAGTGGCTCAGTGCTTCATTGATGGATTGCATCAGAACGCCATTAATATGTTTCTCATTTTTCATGCTTTAATTCAAAATAATTTGATGTCAGGATGAACTTTCCCTTTCGTTGAAGTTCATTATTTTGTCAATATCCTAGTAATAAAAATACTGATGAGAATAACCATAATAAACACCTATTTAAATATCAATATCACCCTCTACGTCGAAAGTCCGTGACTAGTGTACTCGTGTTTGCGATTTGAGCTATTCGAAAATAAAATGATTATAAAAGAAAAGTAAAAGTGATAGCTAGCAGACCGTTATCGTAATATAGTCATTATTGTACATCACAAAAAGATAGCACTGTACGGAATATAGTATTTTGTTTCAGACAATGAGAATTATCATTTCTAATAACGAACTACTTCATTCTATATGGTTTTGAATAGTCAGGAAAATATACCTTATGAAAATGTCCAAGCATCGATATTTGATGACCCGATTTCGTTTTGATCGTATACATACATCATAATATTCATTCACTCACTTTACAAGTTTTTAAGGTAACTTTGTTACTTTTTTAAAGAGTACAACACAGTTATATAAATATCGCAATATCGGATAGCTATTTGTAATGTATATACAGAATACCTACATCTTATAAATATTTATTTCCATATATCGTACTTTCATGGACTTTTCTCTTCAGCCTCACTTCCTAATTTCACAAAACATATACAAGAATTAAAATGAAGTGATTATTTCATATTGAAAGTCCATGAAACCAACGAATGTGGCGTACGGAACCATTTAGATTCATTTTCTGTCTACGCCTTTTAAAGTTCATAATGACTTTGGTTTATATAATAAATACATCAAAAGCATATGTACATGCCGCGCTTATTTAGAATAGAAAGTATTTTCTCTTCGTGCCCTTGAAGTTTCTTTGAGGATACTACAAGCAAGCACTGCTATACTGACATATAGTAGGGGATAAAGTTTACCCAAACATGCCGAGCAAATACAGCGTCGTTATTACGTGTTTGGTCGAGTTGATGGGATGAAAACGATGGTTATGGTGGTGGTGTTAGTGGTGGTGGTGTTAGTGGTGGTGGTCGTGGTGGTGGTGGTGAAGTTGTTCGTGGTGGTGAGGGTTGCAGTGTTCATGGTGGTGACATAGAAGAATTGAAGTTGACGGTGTTTATGATAGGTAATAGAATTAATTGGAAGAGGTGGTGATGAGGTTGAGGACTTGGTAGTGGTGGTGGTGGTGGTGGTGAAGGTGGTGGTGGTGGTGTTGGTGAAGGTGGTGGTGGTGTTGGTGGTGAAGGTGGTGGTGCTGGTGGTGGTGTTGGTGGTGCTAGTTGCTCAGTTTGTAGTGGGGATGCATTCTCATAGGAACTGAAGTGGATATCGTGATTATTGTTGTCTAATTGAAGGCTTTCGAATTTGTGGTTGTAGTGAGGAGGAGGAGGTGGTGGTGATGTTGGTCACCGTGTTAGTACTGGTCGTATATCCGTAGTTGTGGTGACATAATAAGAGGAATTTGTGGTAAAATTACTTAGTAAATATAGTTGAGTTGGCGGTTGTGACAGTGAGGAGGAAGTAGTGGTGGTGGTGGTGGTGGTGGTGATAATGGTGGTGGTGATGTTGGTGGTGGTGGTGCTGGTGGTGGTAGTGGTGGTGGTAGTGGTGGTGGCGGTGGCGAAAGGGCTAAAATTAGTACTTGTCAATGAGCTGAAAAAAAATTTGGTGGTATTGGTGGTTATGGAGGTGATGATGGAAGCGGTGGTTGTGGTGGTGATAATAATGATAGTGGCGGCTAGATGATGATGATCATCATCATCATGATCATCATCATGATGATGATGATGATGATCATCATCATCATCATCATGATCATGATGATGAAATGATGATGTGTAAATGCAAATTATAAACACAATAATAAAATCGCAATTAATTGTAATGTAAAGATAATATCCAACCTTGTAATTCCGTTCTTTCGTTACAATATTACCAACGCTATCAACGGACTTACGGCAATTATCATTATCGTCATTGTGAATTGAGAAATAAATGCGTAATACATTCACAAAAGAAGTACATCAATGGTGGACACAGTTAACCGGATTTGGAATACACTCCTCCGACGTTTGAAATATGAAAGAAAAAAACTAATTTGGCCAATTTAGACATAATGCATAGT
Organism: Lytechinus pictus; assembly: GCF_037042905.1. Classification (NCBI taxonomy): domain Eukaryota; kingdom Metazoa; phylum Echinodermata; class Echinoidea; order Temnopleuroida; family Toxopneustidae; genus Lytechinus; species Lytechinus pictus. The sequence goes on from NC_087256.1 coordinate 24,334,450, forward strand.
ACTATAATATAATATGTAGTAATACTTTCCATAATGCTGACATAAACGAGTGTACAATAGAATAGAAATAATCAGTTTCCCCTTTGATGTAGAGACGACATTACCATTACTGGCGATAATGATTCAATAGTTTACAATACAATACAATATTAACGCCTATTCATTTGATTGTGTGTTCTATAAAGTCAATGAAATTTAAAACAAATACTTGCTCTAATCTTTTATATAATAATTAGAAACTTTTCTAAATCTCTCATGCCATTAAAGATTGTGTTAAGCAACCCTAACCAAATCTGTTACAAATCATCATTTGTATGTATTTACTTTTACTAGGGTTTTTCTTTAAAGGGATAAGTCATATTTGTGATTGCTTGGTTTGAAAGAAATATATTTTATTGGATCATCAAAGTAATATACCGTTTACATCCGTTTTGTGATGCAGCAAGCCAAGTTAAAAAGATAGGAATGGAACTTTAATTAAAAAAAGAGATGTTTTCAGTGTAAAGATTGGTCTTCATTCGTAAAGACAAATTCAGGTAACGCATTTCATTTTCATAAATTACTGTCAACAAAAATATTTTGTAATTGTTTTGTTCGATTTGTGTTGAATAAAATTGAATCATTGGTGGATCCAGGTGGGGGTCACATCCGACCCGTCCCCCCCCCCCCATTAGAGGCACCCCCCCCCCCCCCAAAAAAAAGGGGGGGAATATGTGATACATACACAAGTGAGGTTTTTTATTCTTGTCAAATTTTGCCTGGAACAAAATGACCTCATTTGGTAGTGAAGACTGCCTCTTTTGTCAAAATTATTATGTACAGAATGTCACCCATTTGGAAAATCCTTGATCCGCCCCTGATTGAAATATTTGAATAAAAGTACTGCATATTAAACAAACCTGAAAGAGGAAAACAATACAATTCGAATTTTAACGGAGAAACGTAGGCCTACGTCACTTCCAGGACTCCTGATGAGATGCGACAAGCTTTTAACAAGTTGGGCAGCTTTCACAATAAAAGTCTCATATTGTATTATTTAAGCAGTTTCTGACACCATTTACGCGTCATGTGCGTATCACTTCTTAACTCGGAAACAACCCGTTTTACGTCTTGGGGTCGCGCCCGTTAACTGAATTATGTGACGCCACCCCCCCCCCCCTCCCAGCCAACCACCCACCCCACCCTCAACCCCACGTCCAATGGGGTAAGAATTTGTCATATTAGACAGTTTTAGAACACTTTCCAGGAAGGGGGGGTTACATTATTAAAGAACTTTGAATTCAGATTTGGCAGAGTTTTGAGGGGAGGGAGGCTAATGGATATCTTCCAGCAGCTTATTAATTGGATGAACGTGATTGGTTTGGTCAAAATGGTGAATGGAATTCGGGGTCTTTTATTTTTGGTCATTGTATTTAGTCACATGGATCACTGCAGTTTTATCCACGTGGAAACCAATATATCATTGGTCACTCGACTTACAATAATGTATATACCCGTTTGATATAGACTCTTTTTGTAACATTGATAAACATGTCATATATCCACAAAATGGCACCGATGTTTTCACATTTGATGTGCACGAGAGAGCCAGCAGATTCGGCACCAAGTCTAGAGACCATGATCCGTCTAAACATAGATAGTACCATTGGTACACCGTCTCAGTTAGATGCAACATTTGTGACACCAACTTCTAGCTAGGAGATTTCCTAATCTGTGCACTACAATACCAATTAGACCATTACACTAATACACTAATATTTCACCGGTATGTCTCGATCCTGTACTGTCTACGTCAGCTAACCACGTTAAATCGGTGGGTAATTTTAAAACACTTCTTTCGAAAACCCGTTCATTGTACAGTGATACCATCTTTCGGTACAAGTCTTGGTTCTGCAGTTCTGCACTTTGAAAAAAGTCCACTGATCGCTTCATAGCCCTCGTATAATCATCCGCTTGTCTCACACTTCCGCCTCCAGGTAGCACTGGGAGAAGCAGATGAACTACTACCGGTGGAGCTTTTAGGGTAGTTTCAAGGGCGGCAGAAAAGGAAGGGCAGGGGCGACAGGCCCTCTGCTTTTTCAAGTAGTGAAGGGAAAAGGGAGAAAGGCGGAAGAAAAGGGAATATAGAAGAGTATCAAAAGGAAAGGTCTGGCTCGTGTTCCCCAAGTCATTTTAAAGAGACAAACATGGCACCACCTCTTACAGGTCGGCTTACCTGCCCCCACCCACTGCCCTCTCAAAATACCCTGGCGCCGCCCCTGGTTGGCAGGCATCACCCACCACCATCAGTGACATCCGCAGCTTGTGGCGACCATCTGCTCGAAATCCTTGATGACCACGTTCTTCTCGTTGTTCAAGTAGAGCACTGAGAGACCGGTGAAACTGTTCGGTACGCAACACGGGCTTGGGATCCGCCTACCATCTCTTCGTTTCATCTTTCGTGTGTGGAGTATGGCTTGCACGGCGGCGTGGTTGGTCCCGTTGAAGTGAGAGTCGAGAGGGAACGGACAGTACCCTTCGCAGAAATTACTGTGGTAAGCTGTAGACCGAGAGAAAAGAAAACAAAATATGGGTCATTATTTTTTGTTTTGTTTCATGTGACACCTACGTACAACATCAGAATCCACAACCATCCCACACCTGACCCACAACACCAAGACCCAATATCAGCCCTGGGTACCAGCCAGCGCCCACAATCTTGCAACACCTAACCCACACTACCAAGACCCAAATACCAGCCAGCACCCACAAGCGTCCCACACCTGACCTACACCACAAAGACCCAATACCAGCCAGCGCCCTCAACCGTTCCACACTTGACCCACACCACCAATATCCAATACCAGCCAGCGCCCACAACCGTTCCACACCTGACCCACACCACTAAGATCTAATACCAGCCAGCGCCCACAACCGTTCCACACCTGACGTGACCCACACCACCAAGACCCATTACCAGACCCGGGTACCAGCCAGCGCCCACAACCGTCCCACAACCCAAGACCCAATACCAGCCACCACCAACAACCGTCCCACACCCCAAGACCCAATACCAGCCACCGCCCACAACTGTCCCACACCTGACCCACACCACAAAGACCCAATACCAAACCCGGATTTCAGCCAACGCCCACAACCGTACCACACCTGACCCACATCACCAAGACCCAATACCAGACCCGGGTACCAGCCAGCGCCCACAACCGTTCCACACCTGACCTACACCACCAAGACCCAAATGGTAGCCACCGCCCACAACCGTTCCACACCTAACCCACACCCCCAAGATCCAATACCAGCCAGCGCCCACAACCTTCCACACCTGACCCACACCACCAAGACCCAATACCATACCCGGGTACCAGCCATCGCCCACAGCCGTCCCACACCTAAGCCACACCCAAAGACCTAATATCAGCCAGCGCCAACAAGTGTCCCACACCTGACCCACACCACCAAGATTCAATACCAGCCAGCGCCCACAACCGTTCCACACCTGACCCACACCACTAAGATCCAATACCAGCCAGTGCTCACAACCGTCCCACACCTGACCCACACCAACAAGACCCAATACCAAACCCGGGTACCAGCCACCTCCCACAACCGTCCCACACCTGACCCACACCACCAATACCCAATACCACCCAGTACCCTAAACCGTCCCAAAGCTACCTAACCTACACCACCAATACCATTTCATACCCAACTGCCCTAACACCCACCACAACAAAGTCACACACAAGCTCATACACGTAACCCACCCCATTAATCTACAACAATCTCCCACCTTAACCCACTCCACTTGCACTCATAATTACCAAAATGAAATATATAACGCTGCGCCTCAGAAAAGTCATATAAATCATATTATTTTGGGGAGTAACCGTGTCTGAAACAAATCAACGAACGTGAATGAAAAAAATGCAACACCTTACATCCAAACCACACCCGTGCCATCAATTCTCTTCTCCTAACAAACAGGTGAACTCAAGGTACCGATTGACCTAAATGTCGTAAACTTATACTTGATGTCTTCATGTTACTTGAACCATTACAGATTCTACATAAAGAATACCTGGGGCCCGTAACACAAAGCTTAGTAACCATCGTACAACATTTATTTTACGATTGATTGCATTGATTACAAAATAATCAATCGTGAAAATCAAGCGTACGATCAATCGCAAACCTATGTGTTACGGGCCCCAGGAAAAAGAAAATCTCAAATGATTGACGCAAAGCATACCATTGAGAGAATCATTTGAAGACATACGTCATATCATTGATTTGGCAACTTATTCCAATGGCAGTCATTAGACATTTCTATTTTGGGGAGATGGTAATGACATAAAAACAGGTTTGTATCATTGAACTGTGTTTGAATTGCTATTCCCTTCTTATCCGTTTTAGCACCCCGATTTAAAATGTGATGTTCTGACGACAATTCTCATATTGATATCTATCCCAACATATTCATATCTTCTTCTGATCAAATCTTTCTACTGCCAATACTAACTCTTTGGGTGGGTTGGAGTGTGTGTGTGTGTTGATGTGCGTGCGTGTGTGCAGCGCTTTGTAGCCGAATGGAAAAGGCGCTATATCAAATGTTTATTGGATTGGATTGATACAATACTCACTAATCTCATTCGTGAATCTAATATTCTTATTTTTAATGCTTAAGACATAAAATGCAACATAGTTACCTTTCCCACCTGAGAGCAAACATTCATCTAGCACCAACACAAGAATCACAAATATAGAACCATAGTGATGAGCGAATTCAACATGTTCAAAGGGATATAAAGTTAATGATCCGACTTCCGTCAAGCTGACACAAGAAAGATCAAGTCTTTTAGGTGTGTGGTGTTTACGCACGGTAAAATGACAAGTGCTGGAAAGATACACTCGTGTTAATGGGAACAGTCACACCAACCAATCCGACCGATGTTACGTCATGGAATACACCGTATTGGTTTCGATCGGTGATGAATCGGTACCCTTTTGTGTGACCGCGACACTATTCTGGGCAGTGAGAGTGCTCTCGGGGGAGCATCTGTACAGTGGATGTATTTCATTATTTATTCATATCCAGATATGAGATGCGATTCTATCACTCTTAGGTCATTACGTAAACACATCCTGACGATATACTTTGAAGAATGACGGAGGAAAGTGATCAAATGTGTTCCAGATTTGCCCCCCCCCTTACTTTCCAAAGGTTAACAGGAATTAACACCACAAAGAATATAAAAATATATAAAACAAACGAGGAATGATCGAGTAAACGGAAGAAGTAGAAGCAGCAGAGATAGAAGTAGTACCAGTAGTAGTAGTAGTACTAGTAGAAGTAGTAGTAGTAGTAGTGGTAGTGGTATAAGTAGTAGTAGAAGTAGTAGGAGTATGAATAAATTAAAATAAAAATGACTAGGCCTATAGGATAACGACAAAAATACTAATATCGAAAAAATCAGGTGTTAAGAAAATAATAGTAATAATATGAATAAAATGAAAAATACCAACAAATAGAATAATAAGAATGAAAAAAAACAATCATGATGATGATAATGACAATAACAATAATGATTGCAAAATATACTGACATCAACAAAGGCAGAATCAATATTAATGAATTATTTTCGGAACCTATGTTTAATACTTTAGCATGTCAAGTAAAACATGTTAGGGAAAGTTAATACAAGGAGAAATTGGAAAATATAATTTGCAAAACATCCAGCTGGAAATGAGGGCCTCGGAGTGTAATTATATTTGGCATAAGGGGTTTGCGAGGGGGCGTTGTATAATGATCAGTATTAAAGTTTTATCGAACATTAAAATGAAGCGTAGGCGTTGCAGGCGACTGATACGTAGCCTAAGGATATATAACTGACTCGAATGAAGGACTATTTCATTTTCCACATTTCCAGTCAACAGTCTATATGTCAACAGTTTTCAATAGTTTCTACCTTTTCAGTCGCAATAGAGCTTAAATTCGTGTTTTATTTAGAGGCAGAAATGGTAAACAAGGCATAAACATGTTCATACTGAGTTGCATCATGGACTTACAACGTTTAAGTCCATGGTTGTATGAACTTTCCACTAAGAAGGGGCAAGGATATGTATATTTATATATATGCATTATACACGACATTTGAGAATAGGAGACACATTCTGTCGGTTAGTAACCTCTTGTTATTAACAACAAACATGACAAACATCAACGTTACACAAACATGATTTCGTGAAAGATCGTTCAGGCATCCCTTCGAGATATAATTTTGAATTTCAGAGTAAGATATCATGAAATAAGACCACTGCGCCGGAAAAATAACAAACATCGGGAAACAGTGTCTCAAAATCCAATCGATAAAGTCCTGTATAATCACTAAGATAAATAGTTTAGAAATTTATTTTTTACTAAAGACAATTAGAATTTCGATGGAAACTCACTTATGATATTTCCTAACATTTCAAAATAGACGCCAGGTCGACCCCCCTTCTCATATACACACAAAAAAGAGAGGGGTTAAAAAATGTTTTTTTTTTATTATAAATGATGCCCTGCTTGAACATGCTTACTCGGGATTTCAGATAAAAAAATGACCTAAACAAACCAATTGGCATTAAGATGACTGTATATTAATATCCTGGAACATCATTGATAAAGGTTAATGATGACCATCATTGAACCTTATTCCTCTCCCTCCCTCTCATGATCTCTCACTGTGTCTCTCTTTCTCTCTCTCTCTTTCTTTTCCACTCCTTATCTATCTATTTTCCTTTCTTTTCCTCTCCTCACTTCATTTACAAATTGTTTCAGACGAGATGGATTGAGAAATGTTCAAAGTGATTTGATACATTTTCGTTAATTTCACTTTGTGTACCCATCTTCTTCGACGAATATATCCGTCTTCTATACTCCCGAGAATGTAATAATAAATACCTGTATCTGTTTAAACCGGTTCAATAGTGGACCTCTCAATTGGACCTCCTCTTCGGTGGCCCTCTCCATTTCCAAAATATGATTTTAGCTACAAAGTAGTTTTTCATGATCCGTCCAGGTTTTTCATACCCATACATGTACATTAGATGTTCACTCTTGAAATGTTGGGCAACATACTGTCCCCACAACAATTAGTTTAAAAATGTATCCAACTATGGGTAGTTTTTAACCAATACTGTGCAGTTTTCACCCAAAGCCCACATTACTGGTTTAAAACCACCCAGAATTGGATATAGTCCTAACCGATAATTGTTGTGTGGACAGTATGTTGCCCAACAGTTTTAAGAGTGCAGATTCCGCCATAGATAGGTGGCCACTAACTGTTTCACGACATTGGTTACTTTGCCATTAATGTTAACTACCTTGGAAACCTTGATTGGGATTGGCTATTGAGACAAGGTGCCATGGACGTTTCCACAAGGGCAAGTCACTACAGTTGTGACTGTTTATAAAACCGGGCCCTGGTCCGAAGCTATCCCGATCAATGAGATTTAAACTTTATAGTATCGATTAACATTTGATGTTTTTAATTGTCTACGGCTTCGGGGATGTCCCTCTATCAGTATTATTAATATAAAGACATGGTATGATAACTCTTTATACTGATGAAGGGTAGAACAAAGTGACCTTCGGAAGGCATTTCATTTTTCCCTTCCGATAGGCCTACTTTGTTCAAAGAAAGGGAACCATAAGTCAGTCTATTACAATCAAGATATCATAAGATGATCACGACTAGCTCGAATTGATGCAAGGATTAAATCATATTGACGTTCTAAATCCTATCGACCCTGTTTTATGCGACCTTGTAAGTTGTGAAGTTCGCTCAGTGAAGGTTAAGATGGCTTGGAAACGAGGAGCCTGTTACATGAACCCTAAAAATGATTTTATAATTGGTTTTATCAAGTCCTGGGACGAATTCAACCACTGCATAAGCGACGCTTAATGGCTCTCTTTTTCCCATAGGTGCTTCCAGGAGCAGATGCATCTAGGAAAGTGATGTAGTGTACCTGGTTAAGTACTTTTGGCGCCCTTCACGTGGAGACTGCATGAGTGGAATACTCCCCAAGCAGTGGAGAATGTGTATACTTTGTGCACGTACGGGAAACCTGATTCAATCCGATGTCCATGTAGACTTAGAGCAAGGACCGGAAAATGGTTGAGGAGGAACAAAAACGATCCTCGACTAAAGGAGAAAAGCCATTGTCTGAACCTTTACTAACCTCCCATGTCCTACTTCTTTTCTAGGCACGGTTAGACGAAACTTGCGATGACTCAATAGGCTACGTAATTCTCTTAATCGAGCTGGCTTAAGCGCCGTCTGACAGAAGTCAGTTTCAGTGCCTTGATTCGTCTGGAGAAGATAATTCATTGGTTAGTCCTGTCGCAAAAGATTCACGGCCGGAGTTTATTGGCCAAATATGAACCGCATCCCTTGATCCTTAACCAAATCTTGTAATCAGAACAAATCCAGTGATATGGTCTGGATTAATCGAGGAGAAAGGAGAGGGTTAAGACGAGACTGCCATTCATCAACTGATGGTGATTGGTCTTTAATTTGAATCGGGTCGCTGATGAAGGGTTCAAAGAGTCGCATACATCAAACCAGCTATTGCTGATATTAAAGTCAAGGGCCACATCCCAATCATTTGTTTTCATAGTTCTAATCATCCAAAAGAGATTCTTGTCATCATTTGAAGAAACAAATGCATTGGTTAGGTGGCACTTGTTTTCCAGGTCGGGGTGACCCTGAGGTCAAAAAGCCCCAACCCCGACATACATTCTAAAAACACGGCGGGTGGATAAATCTTCACCGATTTTCTTATAATTAAAGCACAGTGAAATTCATTAATTAAAAAGATATTAGAGAAATTACAAAGGTCACGATTGATCTACTGAAATTATTAAAACTAAGTGATCTGAAAAATTATAAGGATTGAACAGTTCTTGGTGACGAAGGTAGTCCGAAGAATATGAAGGTCACGACTTTTCTGCTCATATTTTGTTCATTTCTGAAAGCTATCAACTCCAATAAGATTATCTAATAAAACTGTTTTAATAGTTTTTGATCACGAAAGTCATTATCCATGTTAGTTATTGTTAAGATCTACAAACTCCATCTTCTTCTTCTTTGATACGGAAATATCTATCCATATCATGCCATTTGGAAGATAAGTTTCTCGGCATCATGTGAATCTTAAGATTCATGGGAATAAGACATCAGGAGCGGTATCCGATAGCCATGGTTTACTTACACCTGGGTTAACTTAGACCACACTTTTATGGAATGCCAGCTGTAAACTCATCACCACTTAAAACATATTCTTATATGCTGCAAAAGAACAAAACTTTGAGTCTTAGAATGGAAAATAATGCGATACATCAGGAATTTTAATGAATTAATTGATACATTACAATAACCACAAATATGGAAGATTCCCCATGCAGCCCAGCACTCCATAGAAGCATGGTTTAAAATTCTAGTTAAGAATAGGATTAAATCTTGGTTTAATTATCAGAAAATCACCCTTCAAGTTTTTTTTATACTCTTTGAAATCAAAGGAACCAAATGCGCAGAGTACCCGTCCCGTATAGGTTGTATTCTTTGACCTCATCCAGAAAGCCGAACCCTCTTGCACCACTTCCAAAGACCACATCGTTTACTGAACCCTTGAGACTGAACAATACGGCCCCATAATAAGATCACAGTCATGCTCGTCTTATCTTCCTCCCAATGCTCTTTGCCCTCCTTCACGAGACCCTTCCCAAAGGCACAACCTCTACATGACGAACGCACCATTTGTCTCACCTCTTCAAACTTTGACTTACATGTATTAGTTGATCTACTGTATGTATTTAAAAGACAGTATGCTCACTCTACCTCCCAGGACCCTAGGTCTACAACATCTTCTCGGCATCATAACACTACCGCCCTCCATCTTCGCTACCTTGAGCAAGATCGAAGGTCGCTTTATAACCACTTGTCCAAGTCATGCCTCAACCTTATTTTCTACAAATCTGTATCATCCATTGTACTTTTCCCTCCTCTACACACCCTCCGTCTGACCTTTGACCTTTTCCCCAAAACCTGCATCTTCTTTGACCTCTCTGTAAAACTGTGCTCTGTCTTTACCGTGTTTGCAAGACATTGTCTCTATCCGACCTCTCTGTCAAGGTCACACCATTCATCCACCTCTTTACAAGACCTAATTTTTTTTTCTTGGAGATATTACTCACCAATGGCCATACCCTTTTGTCGAGATCACATCCGCATCGGAGCCTCTTCTCATACCCCCAATCGCTCTCCTCGCCCCCTACACCAACGTGTCCAAATTTAGCAAATGACCACGTTTCTTTGACCCCCTCGCAAAGACAGCACGTTACTCTTGACCTTCTTTCACGAAGATAAAAAACGATTTCCAACTTTTCGCCCACTCCAAAAATAACCCTATATCGTTTCTTAAAATATATGTTACTTCCATCTAAGGACAAGGGATGAAATAAAACTCTAAGTATCCGACATCTTGAGCCGATTGATGCGATCCCGCCTTAATCTTTGGTATTAGGATCCAGCTAATAATAGATACTATTTATAACGATTTGTGTCAGTGTTTCTATTCGTGAGGAACTAAAATTACTAAATGGTTTCTTTTCAAACAAAGGTCAACATTGAGTCACACAACTCTTTGGGGAAAGTGAAAATGATGTTAATCTTGCTTTAACAAATGTAAAGAAGTGGAATATGAGTACATGTATTTTTATTTTGTGTAAGTTTGACTATCAGCATGACCAATACGTTATTCTCTGTTTGCTATAAAGCGATGTTGAATACTTTGTACTGGTTGGGATTTACGAAGGGCGTTGTTTGTTGGGAGAAGTTTAATGTTGAAGTTTTACTTATGTGTAAGTCAATTCACATTTTTACTATTTAAATTCATTTCCGGGCAGTTCCATCACAATGGAACACCAAAGAAAGGTTTCAAACTTTATTTCTTGCACTCACTGGTACTAGTATACATCATATCCCTGATTAGTTTTTTTTAATCCAAGCTTTGAATTGAAACTGACTTTAAGATAAGACGCAGTCACCCTGCCATCCAACATCTTTATTATTGGTAGGACTTTCTTCACTCTTTACTTCATTTCCTTTTTGTAATCTGCTATTTTTCTAACGTATTTGCTTAATTCTTTTTTTAGGGGGATGGGGATTGCGCTTCTTTGTATTTGAGTAACTACGAAAGTCATTAATAGAAAAAGATGAATACAATAAAATAAAGAAGATGATATTACAGTATGCCAAAATAGTATTTAATCTACTATTTCTTCATATTCTTTCTGCTAAATGTCGTTTCGACAGAAAGAATAACAATGTGATAATAATGTAATGATATTAAGAAACGCATATACAATGTATGCGTATATATACGCATATATTGCTTATACCAGTTTGTGGTTTGTATTTATGCACATGGTTTCATTTTCGATAAATTACCATTTCCCATAAAAATGTAATGGATCAAAAAAATGATATTGGTCATTAAAATAAGGAGCTACAAAGCAAACATCATGGTCGAATGATAATCTTACTAACCTTTTGAGATGATTTCGATGTGAACGGAATATATCGAGTATGAAAATAATATATTTTAGAAATAAAAGCTTACACGATCCTCATTATATGAAGAAAGTGTACAAAATGTAAATATTAACGAGCTTCATAAGAAAGTAATGCGTTCTGACATGTAGGTGGGTGGGCACGTGTGTGTGTGTGGGCGGTGGTACGTTCGCGCGAGTGTGCGTATGTGTGTGAATCAAATCACCCAACTTTCGATATGCACGTGAATATATAGGGAATCCCATTGACTTATACAGGATCTATATCTGAAGGGTATTTCAAACTGACGATGTATCTGCATCTATATCAGTCTATATGGAAATTAAATGTCACGTTCTTTTCAACGTAAACAAAAAAAATCCTAAAGAGAAACAACATGATGAAATACTTGACACATAATTTAGAAACGAATACTGGCCGAATCGGTGACCCCATCGTACACTATTATAATACTCCTTAACTGTTATCGCCTATGCATGGTGGCGTGAACGTGAGATCGAGCTAATCCACCTGCTTAAAAAAAATACCTCACTAGAGTTTCCTGCAACACACGATTAGCTTTTTGACTTTAGTAAGTATAACCAAACATATCCCCAAAATGACTGTTAAGTGCAAAGACGAAAGTCGAGACGATTGAGGTAGAACGGAGAAAGGAGGGATAAAGGTCTATTCTGTAAAACGCACACGACACAAAATGTCGAAATATGACGCGGGGCTTGAACTTTTCGCGGTGTAGAAATCGTCAGTTGGCTTGTTCCAGTTGCTCTGAATTTATTTACAGAGAGGAATAGGGAGAATTTAGTCCATCATTAACGAATGACCATGATGTTGGCATGATACTTTTAAGCTGTAACTATTTGCTTCATAAAACATCTCATGAAATAACGGCAAATGTTCTTCAAAAGCCTCAAACTAAAAAATAATGCACCGATTACATATTTCTTATTAAATGTATTTAAGCAACGATAAAAGCGTTAAAATATGGTTGTTTCCTGTTTAATTCCACCGTTACTAAAATATAACAAAACAATGAAATAGTCGTTACATAGGATGAATTTAAATAAATCAAATATCATTGTTATACAACAAATGATCAGTGTCATTGCTGGAAATATATTCGTAACATACATGTGTGAAACCAGTTATCACTAAGAAGACGTGTTCTTAATATTGGGTCAATCCTTATCTCTCTCTCTCTCTCTTTCTCTCCCTCTCTGCTCGAATCTCCACTTTTGCCTGCAAGCAAAAGTTTGCTACTAGCGTATACATTTCTTTTATTATATTTCCTATTTCCATTCATACCCTTCTGAGACCCTGCTATTTTCCCGTTCCCCCTGGAAGTGTCCCTGGGTTTCGTGGAGTCTACAAGGCTGTACGGATTGGATCCGATTAGCTGAGAACAGTCACCAAACTTGACTGAGAAGGAGGAATGTGAGTCCTCACCAAGCAGACGACTTCTTGCCCATTAAAATTCCTCGCCTCGGATCGATAACTGATCGTATCAACGATATCACCAAAAAGGCGGGAAATGCTCACAGAAAACGCAGAGGGTGGTGATATCCGATGTCGGGATATTATGAAGCAATATTGACAAATCATTCTTGTAAAAGTAGACTGTACTGACATCCCTGATACCATAGACATGATGGATACTGGAAGTTGTGCATGATTATAAAATGACTGAAAATCATCTGAACATGCTAAAGGGGTCAATTGTCAGCTGAACTCCACAAAGTCATACACTGGTTGTTTAAAGAATACATTTCCACAATGATCATGATGATCAGCCTATTAGCCAGAGATTTTGAAGGTCAATGACTACTTACAATTGGTGGTGTGGTCTTTTAAAAGAATAGTCATGACAGTAATCATAATGAAATTTATCATGGTCACAAAAATAGAAGTACGCTAATACTCTCCATCACAAAGTAATTGATTCATTTTTCACTGGACAAACCAGGCAATTCATCAAAATCAAAAAAGTTACACATGGAGAATATTTATCTCAACAAAGTGAGTTACAAACTTTCGGGTAGAAAAGCGGAAAACAACACATGCTTAGCCTTCGTAAATTTAGAGATCTGAAGTGTAAATGACCTAAGAAAATGTAGGTCAAGAGCGATAAAGGTAATGCCAGGATACTTGCAACACCTCCCAGAATTTCAGAAAGCTCCACACGTACATTTTTTTTTTAACAATTCAATATGATTATAATTTACATGCAGTTATATTATCGTCTTGAACAGAAGATACGTTCCACTGTCATCATAGCCATATCACTGCATCTATGGCACTTTAACGGACGTACATAAATGTCTGAACATGGCCAAAACGCTAAAAAGAAACATACAGCGCTAATGCAGTAAGACATTGACAACCAGTCTTGATCACTCCTTCACGACAAACCTACAAGCTTATACACCCTCTTCGTAAATATATAAACGCTCTGCGCGCTTTTCGAGAAATGAGGTTATTACCGCTGATTGAATGACAAGATACAAGTTCATCGTTTATCAACAGATGAGTTTCTCTGAATTATGTGAAATGCAGATGATGAGAGGAATAGTGAGAGTGAGAATAACAGGTAAAACAAAGGGCCCTGCTCCGGTCTGCTTGCCTGATGCGCTAACCATCCACTTCTTCACATTTCTTCACATCTTACCACCTGTAACGCTGATAGTACTTGGAAATGGTTTCAAATGTTGCTCTGGTGCTTACTCTACCGACACAAGACATGACATTTGCAAGAACAAGAAAGGAAAAGTCAAGTTTACTTTATTTCAAGCTATGTTTAATAATTTTATAAGTTTTAGACAAAATTTGTGTTTTAGGAGGAAGTTCAAACAGGTGGTCATGTCAACATGAACATTTGATAATATAAAGTGTAACGTGGTCTACTTGGAAAGCACTTAATTTTTTTTATTTGTCAGATTAATGTAGAATTATTCTGCCAGACAAAACAAGGCCCTTCTCCTTCAATTCAAATTATTTTCTAAAACCAAAAATCCGAGGGAAAATACCGAGGTATTTTCACATGAAGACGTGATAATATATGTAATAACAATAATAATTATACTTGTATATAAGGCTTGATACCTCTCTATCGGAAGTCCTCTATCAGAAGCACTCTACGATAAAATGCAGCATAATTACCCTGGCTTTAGCCGAGCTACTGTTACGCGCTCAAACGTACCCATTTACCTCACCTGGGTTGAGCGCAGCACAATTTTTTATCTATTTCCCACTGAAGGAAACAACGCCATGACTAGGGAATCGAACACAAGGTCCTATGTTTCAAAATTAGTCCCATCAAAAAGGTGTCTGCATCTACCCGACTACCTGAACCGAATTATTCATGGTTGCACCTCGCCTTTAAGAACCTGATTCGACATTAAGTAGTATTGTAAACTAATTTTGATTGAGCTTAGCGTCCATGAGACCGTGACCCTTTGTTTAAGGAACGGAAGCGAACTATCAAAGGTCGTTGTTGAACCAGCTGCCACCAGTGTCAAATGTTCAAGAATCGTAACGTTTGTTTTCAAACAAGATTTAAATACCGATACCTTCAGAAATACCTGTATCGAACGCTCTAGAATCTTGAATGCTTTGAAGAAAATTGCATTTTCTGCACTTCTGGCCATGGTGGCCACCGTACAGGTACCAGTTACGTATTACTTGCCTATAATGGCAGCACCACCCGTCAGATGCTCTAAATATCATTCAAATGTATAATCCCCAATGAAAGGTCCATGTGGTCTAGTCGTTAGAGCACTGGGTTCACGATTGTGGTGTTGTGAGTTCGAATCACCGCTCGGCCTTTACCCATGCTTTCACCAAAAAGGCATGGGAGTAATTTATGTCGTCTATACGGTCAGTCATTATGACTGATTGTCTTAGGTCGTAAAATTATACAAGGGTGGCGTTAATTGGCGGTGAGCTGTGGTTCCAAGTTCCTACGGAAGTGAATTCCACAAAACCATGACCAGAAGAAATTATACGAACGAAGATGGTGCTAAATTTGGACATCATCACTATCCCATGCACATGATGCACGACTCTGTGTCACCGTGGTCCTTATTTGATTGTGAGGAAGTGCTTCATCTACAAGGCCTGTTGTTTGAGAAACCAACTAAAAGTTATGCTTCCAATCACATACTTGTATACAAAATAACATATTATACACGACCCACTATCAGACCAGCAGAAGAAATATGAATTTGTAACAAGTCAAAATGACTCTCCCGATTTTTAATTTGTTTACTTTTGTTTTGCTTCTCATTCCTGATTTTAATCTAGAATAGAGACCAATATAGCTGTGGGACTTGTACATTTCGGTTAATATCAGGCAAGCATCCTCCATGAGATTTGGTGCACTATCTTCCATAATGATGCTCCAAAAGTTTCAGATTTCATATAAGGAGTGTACAACTCATAGTAAATTCATTGCATTTTTTTCGAATGGGTGCGTAAAATTAAAATAATTTGTCAAAAATCCACTTCAGCAGGTTATCAGACGATTCCCTGCTTTTTATTCCCCCCACGGTTAAGCGAGAGCATTATTACTTGTCTATTCACGGCAGTTCCTGCTCTGAATATAACTTCATTATTAACTCAATTCAAGGTCGTAGATGTCAGAATAATTGATTGCAATATTTATTTTACGATCTTATTCCTTGTTCTTGGTATGGCGTGGAGTATACATTCGTCCCCAGTGAAGTGGGCTTGGGAATCTAGAGCAAAGTGACACGCTACTGCGAGAAAAAGATCTATCACATGTATCCGATTTGTTCCAGCTTTTCTATGACATGTTTACCGAAGGACAGATATTCATTTACAATCCAGACAAGTTTGGAGACTTGATTGATCTTTTTTAATTAATCCATATTACGGTGGACAAGAAAATTCTACTTTATTTATCTTGTGTCTCTTTGGAAGTCGAACCGAGCCCTCCGCGGATGACGGCTGCCAATTCTTCAGAGAAAAATGGGGCAACCTTTCATGAAAAAGGGCTGTCAGATATAAATAAATGAATAATACAGACGGCAGAAATTTGACGGATTGATCAACGCTTGTCAGAATAAATACCGAAAAAGAGAGAAACTGATGTTTGTTTGATATAGATATAGCTGCCATT
Source organism: Lytechinus pictus (assembly GCF_037042905.1). Taxonomy (NCBI): domain Eukaryota; kingdom Metazoa; phylum Echinodermata; class Echinoidea; order Temnopleuroida; family Toxopneustidae; genus Lytechinus; species Lytechinus pictus. The sequence goes on from NC_087256.1 coordinate 24,351,199, forward strand.
CCCACATGGTAGTCTATTCTTTCGTATAGAAACTTTGGAGAAATCAATCTAAAACTTTTGAATCATTCGATCGGTGTACACGCATTATAACGAATTAGGAACGCTATTCCCAAGGTTCACCGTTCCAAAATGTCCTTACTCAAAAAAATTACGTACTCCAGGATGTTATTTAATCTAAAATAGGGTTGGTGATTCCGAACATTTGTGTCATTATCTAAAGGTTAGCAATTTCTAAGGTTTGTTAATCCTAAAAGAAAATTTGTTTGTTATTTCACAGGTTCGAAAATGAAATATACTCTCTAAATGCAAAGGAGCTAATCTGGTTCCTAATCACACACCTATCAGAGTGAGACGAGGAACCATTCCTGATGGAATGAGATTTCAGTCTTTCAAGAGTGATTTTTTACCTTTTTGGAGTGAAAGTGTGCATACTTTTTATATTTTCACTCCAAAAAAGGTAAAAATTCACTCTTGAAAGATTACATTCTCATTCCATTAAGACTGGTCCCTCATCTCACTCTGAAAGGAATGTGATTAGGGACCAGATTAGCACCTTAGCATTTAGAGAGTAGGTTCGTTTTTCATGTTGGTATGAAAGTAACTGATGAAAAGTTATAAAAACCTTTTCGTCATTTTCGGTCTATCGGTCCTTCGAAAAAAATACACCTTATTTCGTTTTGTTTTCGTATCAACGAACTTTCGTAATTATTTACTTTATTTCGTTTTCGGATATCTGTCCTTCTGATTCACAAACCTTCTTTCGAATGAGCTATCGGGGTATCATTGTTACGGAAATAACGAGCTGTATAACCGTTCGATCAACCGGACCAATGAACGTTTGGTGTTAATCAAGGGATCGTTCTCACTACAAACGGTAAAATTAATGTAACATGTGCTCGTTTCGTAGAGTTATTCTTAAGAGTTACTCTTGTGGTTATTCTGCCATCCAATGGTAACTTTCACGAAATCCTCGATTCTTATTGGCTTCTGAGACATCTTACATTCTATGTTTATTAGATTATCAATGGTTGTCTTAAAATATTTATTCAAACGTTTATTACTGTCTTAAAAATGTTAAATAAAAGGCATCCCTGTGGGAATCCCTATGGGATTTTTGTTCATAATGTGAGGCATAACAATGACTTTAACCTTATGAGAATGGTATTTGTATATTGATAATTATGTAAGGGCGCCTGTTGACATTGCATCAGCGTGGCTTATTATGACTTGTGTGTGGCTTGTTCGCGTACGATAAAGCGCAAGTTTGGCTTGTTTCTGTATGATATAGCGTCAGTTTGGCTTGTTTCTGTATGATATAGCATTAGTTTGGCTTGTTTCTGTATGATATAGCTTCAGTTTGGCTTATTTCTGTATGATATAGCTTCAGTTTGGCTTGTTTCTGTATGATATAGCATTAGTTTGGCTTGTTTCTCTATGATATAGCTTCAGTTTGGCTTGTTTCTGTATGATATAGCATTAGTTTGGCTTGTTTCTGTATGATATAGCTTCAGTTTGGCTTGTTTCTGTATGATATAGCTTCAGTTTGGCTTGTTTCTGTATGATATAGCATTAGTTTGGCTTGTTTCTGTATGATATAGCTTCAGTTTGGCTTGTTTCTGTATGATATAGCGTCAGTTTGGCTTGTTTCTGTATGATATAGCATTAGTTTGGATTGTTTGCGTATCATATGGCGCCATTTTTGGATTGAATCTGTACGATATAGAACTAGTCTTGCTTGCTTGTATTCATACCCCGACGTTGAACTTGCAAACGCAATATAGGTGTATTAATTCCTGACGTATTTTTCACCCTTGATTACGTCCAGATAGCTAGGGACTAGCTCGTTGAACGCAAGTGGGAAGAAGCAGAATGGACAATGAGAAAATCTCAAAACATTCCAGTGGACAAAAAGAAAACCGATGAAGGAAGATTAATTGATACATTTAGCTAAGGTCAATGTTGTGAAAAATGCTAACTATTGATCAACTGCATATCAATTGAGATATTAGAAGTTAAATAACCCTGGTTTATTTTCAGTTGATTTCCAAATTTTGATAGCACCCCATCCCCCCCTCCCCACCCCCTTAAATGAGCTGGTCACAAATAGGGAACTGGGATTCGTGGAACGGGGTTGAAAGTGTGAGGGAGACAATGTTACGGCACAGGTGAGAGGTGAAAAAAGGTCTCAAATACATGCAGGACAAAGCTGACACGATGTGGGTAGCCTTCAATATGCTCGTACGTGTGTACATATTTTAGGGTGTGAGGGTGGGTGGGTGGATGCATTCATGGAGGTAAAACACAGATGTGTGTATTGAAATGTGTGGTAAAGAGTGCCACGGAGAGGTTGTTGGGTGTGAGTGGGACTGTAGCCAGTGCGGGTGTTGGATGTGTGTAGGTGTTTCTCCGAGTGTGAGTTCGGGTGCTGTGTGAGAGGATATGTGTACGTGGGTGATTGTGTGTTTGTTTCGGTCTTCTGTGTATAGCTGCGAGTGTCTGGGTGTTTGTGAATGTGTATGAGGGTGGTATGGGTGTGTGTTTATACGTCAGCATATGTATGAAGGTTTTGCTGGTGTTTTGAAGGTGCGTGCGGGCAGATGCGTGCATGTGAGTGGGTGCGTTGTAGGATGAGTGGGTGTGGGTGGGACAGTGGGTGAAGACAGTCGGATGAGAATGAGAGAGACGTAAGGAGAGTGAACGGGTAGGCATTTCCACCTTGCGATTTTAAGAGAAGTGGCATAATTGGTATTGATACTTTCATGGTATTTTAAAACTTTAGGTCTGTACTAACCTCTGCATAGAGTAACCGGCGCTTTGCCGCATTTCATTCATTATACAATCAATCAAATCTGTATCGCATTTGGAATCTCAACCCTTATGAGCTATACATGGATAAGGTATTTCAACAAAGATTTTTCATCAATGAATGAAGCCTTCTTTTTTGTGCTAATGGTCTTTTTGCTCCGTGTGTGGCAATCGGAGAGCGTTCCTTCATTTCATATGTTATTGTTGCAATGAAAGACCAATGCACTATACCGGCCGAACAATATTAATTTAAACACCCGTCTATCAATTAGATAGATAAGAATAAAGTCTTTGGCACTTCAAAATTGAAATATATCACATTCCATAAATTTATGTTTTAGTAAGGAAAAGGGATTTCTTTCTATGTAGGCGTATATAGGTATTTAGATGACCAGGTGCTGACGTCAAAGAAGGTCTATACAATATATTCACGCTTGAAAGGACTTTCTTCCATATGAATGTTCAGACGGAAAACATCATCCAGGTTATAGAGTTATCAAACAAATAAAACCCACTTTACACAAAAGAAGTATTTTGAATACATACTGTACCGACCAACCCATAGGTTGACATCATATAACATTAAGAATCAAAAGGTGACAATTTTAATACACATGAATAAAAAACTATCTACGTTTTCAAACTCAGGCTTGAATTAAAAAGAAAAAATATCACAAAAGTTTTAAATGGACGTACTTGGCCTAGAATTATTTATTTATTTATTAGAACATCTTTATTCAGGTACAAAAGATCAGCATAAAACTGTTTTTCATCAATGACCTGATAAATTAGGAGTACAGAATTGATAGTCGGGAATGGGTATTCGTTGAGACACTTAGAAGGTCATCGTCGAGTACAGTCCCTGCCCCCTAACTGGCCGGGACAAACTCTGATGATCGTCACCACGTAAGAACGTGCCTCGTTTTCTGGTTGATTTGTCATACGAACACCACGCAATTGGTTTTGAAGTTGATGATCATTCCAGAGTAAACTGTGCCCTGGTATCAGCTGGAATCTACCTGGTCGCATCAATGACAAAGGGGGGAAAAGTTGAGTCACCCCCAACACCACCACCACCCGTCTCGAACCATTCTTTATTCTCTGCGAACGTAATGTAACTAATTATATTGAATATTATGCATGCTACGGCAACAGCGATGTTTATATGAACACCTTCATAAACATCCTATAGAGACGACCTACACCTGTACACAAACTAGAGAAACCAACGGGCGGGTGTTTCATAAAGCTGTTCGTAAGTTAAGAGCAACTTTAAGAAGACTGGTGATCCTTTCTTGCGGTAAATGGTATTGAATTGGCGATTGTTTAGCGCGTATAAGAAGGGTTCATCAGTCGTTCTTAAAGTCGCTATTAACTTAAGAACAGCTTTATGAAACGCCCCCAGGAACAATTTGGACTTAGAACAGTCTAAGAAACGGGCATAGAATGGAATCAACGATTTAGACAAAACGATTTATATAATTAGTTATCACAAAACAGAATGAATAAAATATATCTAGGGTATATACACGATTTCAAGATGCATGCCATGCATGATGAGTTTAAAGACCTATGGACTTATAAACTAGCTTTTGAGAGAGAGTGATGAGTTTAAAGAACTATGGACTTGTAAACTAGATTTTGAGTTAGAGAGTGTCGTTAAAAACCGGGTTGAATTCTAGTTCAAATCATGAAATAACGAATAGCGATATTCAGACAACTGGCTGTGGCAGCAAATAGTTCATAATGATATTAGTATATTTGTCCGTTTGTCCATGGTTTTTACAACACAGTTTGACTTATAATTTTATTTAAACTAAGACAGAATTGTAGACTTTAAGACAGTGTTTCAAGGTAATAATTTACATCAGTATCTACACTGTATGCGTTGAAATTCAAATTGATTTGAAGAAAAGGGATTGAGAAACCCATCTTTTCCTTCCACATTCCATTCATTCAAGTCAGTCGCAACTTTATGACATTTGCTCCTGCGACATTTGCTCCTGCCTTCATATCCCTAAGGGAAGAGGGTCAGAGTTAGGATTGTAATAGAGTTTTTGGTTGAGAATTGGTGTTTATGTAGTTTTGGAGCTAAGGCCTTAAGTTCGGCTTGACGTGCAAATTTTCCATCCGAGCAATTGTCGCCGGAGAAAATGTCATGGAACCGGTTTTTGTCGGATTCTTGCAAAAAGGGGTTTTGGTGGCAGTACGTAGGATCTTCTTGTATTGTTCGAACCGACTATGGCGGCGATCCTGATCATATGATGTTCTTCCAAGAAGGAATCTTTAGCGCCCTTGCAGAACTGATCAACTTGTTCAGACTTTGTTCGGCTCAAATTTAACACCCTTCATCCCGATCAATGTAATACACGATTTTGGCAGATGACGTAAATCCATGGAGGATATATATATATATATAAAATTTCCCTTCGTTTGGGATCCATTCAAAGTAAGATCATCTTGCATTGCACGTTTAATGGTGTGTCGCCGAATTTTCTTTGAACGCAAAGTTAGTCACCTTTGCATCTTGTGATTAACACCCTAAGTTTACGTCATCGGTCATGACGCTCTCATTCTGTGATGTGAAGAACAAGGTGTTTACCCCTCTCAATTTAGCTTTCTACCTTAAATTCATTAGCCTGTTTTTTATTCCCATGCCTAGCCTAATTACACTGAGACGGTGATCACTTTGAACCTGTTATTCTTGAAATATAATTATGCTTTGGTAATTGGAAAAACTTGAACGAAACGGGTCAATATCCCGTTCACCTGGGCGCCGCGCAGACAATGTTGGGGCTTGCAATTGATGATGGATGGGTATGGCACTTCGATGGGAATGCCTCGGTAACAGTCGTGATCGCGATCATGTATGGTGACGACTAGAAAAGTGATGCTACTGATGATTATGATGATGAAAATGACGACAAATGATGATGGTGGTGGTGGATGGTGGTGATGGTGATGATGGTGATGGTGACGATGGTGACGATGATAATGATGATGGTGGTGATGGTGATGATGATGATGATGATGGTGATGATGATGATGATTATGATGATGGTGATGGTGGGTGGAGGTTATGGTGATGATGATGGTGGTGGTGATGATGATGACAATGGTGATGTAGATGTAAAGGATAAAGATGAATGATATGCATGATATGCGGATAATAATGTTGTAACTTCTTATGATAAAGCATCGATGGTGATGTGACGGTAGACATAGTAGCAGAACCTCCCCAAATAATTTTCACACAGGGGATTACAAAAGACGACAAAATTGGGAAGAAAGAAGAAAATATTAAGACAATCTAACTGAGAGGTCTCGGGGGTTAGAATATTGTGACGTCGTCTTTAGGTCGTCTTGGAACCACACCCCCCCCCCCCCCTCCCCATCAAAAAAACTCAGCGATAGCCCGTAAACGGTAGACCTGTGTTTTATGACCTTCAACTTTTGATAGGGGTTTACTGTTTTTCTACAGGTGAAAGTCTTTTCTTTTCGTTATCAATTATTCATGATTTTGACCACTTATCAACCATTGCTCTGCAATGACATATGGTATACGTGCAAAAGAATAAGCAAATTGATAAAGCTCAACCTTGAAGTCGTTAAGTAATTTCTTTGAAATCAGAAATAAAAAAATGCGTATAAATTATTCTAAAAATGATAATAATGTATTAGACCACACGTAGGTTGTATTTGGGGCAAATGTCCTCCTTGCTCCCTTCCTCTTGATATAAGCCATGGTGCTGAATAACATTTTTATTCGATAAATGAAATGTAATGGTTTGGGTTGAGACACTAGTCTACTATACACCACTTCTACACTAGGGTGATATACCTGATTTTTCCAAGGCAGTGGACAGAAACGACATACTTCCCCGCCATGTCTTATTCATAATTTTCTCCATCATAATGAAAGAGAGCATGGATGTAATAGAAATAATTATCCTACATCTGTCTTAGCGTGTAATTGAGTTGACTTGATCGCTCCTTCGCAAATAAGATTACAAACTCGCCAGTTAAAAAGAAGAAATCTGGGTCGTAGGATAGCTGTATGGCCCATTTCAAAAATTGACTTCAGTGAGGAGAATTCCATTGAAACAATCTGCAGCATGGATTACACCTTTTTTGAGGCTATCCTAATCGGGGTAGGTGCTAATTATTTTACCCAATGACATGCGCACGTGGGCGAGGAAAATTACACCGATGGCATAAACACACATGAGCGGCCCTGGGATGACGTCACAATCTTGTCGCGTTGAATTGGAGAGTGAATGGAGGGAGATATCTTATTAAGATTGTAATACAGTGGGTGTGCAGTTATCAATGAATTCATCTCTTTCTCTCTAACTCTCTCTCTCTCCGTCTCTCTCACTCATTCATACCTCACACACTAGATAATAAACCAAATCCTCTTTTTAGGAGTATTCTGTCATTTCATCATTAGTATGCTTGAAACATTTATCCCTCATCAGTTCTTTTACGTCCGAAAGCGACTTCTACACATATCAAAACGGAGAATATCTTCAAAAGTTACTAAATCCAAAACTTACATTTATTTTAAAAATAGAGTCATATTAATACAAATTCTCATAATCACGTGGATTGGATGTTTAGTCATTAGTTAAAAGGATTATGTGAAACTTCTCTATAACTGGTAAAGACAGTATTCGACCTAATCATAGTAAAATAATGTTCCCTGTTACAATGTATGCATTTATCCGGTTGTGAAGAATTATTATCCTCGGACTCTGATGATATGATCAAGCGGATTGCCAATTTTAAGATTTAGAGCGATATATATACTCAACACAAATGCTCTTAAATATTGTTCAAACGTATACATTGTTATGATCGTAGTATCATTAATGGTAATAACAGAATACATATGACGGATGCATGACATGTTGGTTGATACGGCTAGTCCTAGATGCAAAATGGCTGCCTTTTGGGGGCTACAAAATTGCTTTACCCTGGAGCTGTTGTTATGGACTTTGCACTGGTGCATTTTGCATTTCTACGCGAAGTTATTCGACTCACCTCAAAATAACCCACATTGTAAGGGACCACAAACAGTAAGCAACTCCGAAACAAATTACGACTCCAAAAGGTGCCTTAGTTCTGGTGACACAATCTTATCGGATATAAATCAAATTTTGTGAAAAGTCGTACACATTTAAATCTGACTTGCAGGCATGTTCGATGTATGTACTTACTTCAATTACCCTAAGCCCGCCCTTTTACACACAGAAAGTTCCCCTAAAATATGGTGTTACACGCACTTACACCATATAGTCACAACGTATGGCGCCCTGTATACATGGTATAGATGGCGAGTACGTGTAGTACAAGAGTTATCTATATGAGATATGAGATGTGTTTCGATTAATGATAGATATAGCATGTACTCAAGCATCACCCTTTTCGTTATAAAATAGGAAGTACAGTCAGTAATCACAAGAAGAAAATAAATGACTAATATCTTAGCTTCCATGAAGGAAGAATCTTGCATCCGGGTATGCAAGAGAGGAGTGACGCAATCTTGCGTGGTTATTGGATCGTGAAATAATAGTAGTAATGACTGCAGTCTTGGCATGTCAAAGACTTTTTAAGGGTGGGGTGGGGGAGAGTGCGCATCTGTCGATGTGTGGGTGTAACTTTTAAACAACGTGTTCGTCGCATGTTTCAACAGCATTCGAGAAGCGATCGTACTTGACATGGCATTGTGACGTGTTTCCGTTCTAAATCCTCCGAAATTCACGCCTAATAGATAGCCACTGGGACACATCTTAAGACATCGTCCATAAATCATCCCAATCTACGTATCGAAATGAGTATAGGGTTACGTTGGTCCGCTCTGTAGGGGTATACCATAAACTAGTTTCCTTTGACAAGATGATGGGGAATTGTTACGTCATCTGCGGGGTCAGGAAAGCCTAAATTTATCAACTGTTTTGATGAATGGTCGGTTAGGGTGCCGACCAGTGGAGGGATGGAATTATAAAAATGGATTCCACGTCCGGATATTTGCCACTTCCCAAAGAAACCGAATGGTTGTTCAAGAGCTCATCATCAAACTGTATAGGAAGATATCTTTTGTACAACATATCCTAATATCCAACATATTCATTACACTGAAAATTTTATCAAGAATAATTTATTAGCCATTTTATATAGGTCCCAAAGCAAAGCCAAATCCCATTTGATCCAAGATGATCATGTTGCAAAAAGAGTAGCCACCCAGGGTATAACTTTGCCGACGGTGCCAACACAATTCACGATCACCCTCCCTTTTATTCATGTTTTCCACGAAAGTATACCATTGGCATTGAGAGCCATCTTCACTTTTGCAACTGAATCAGTAAGACCTGCTACTATGGACAGTTCCATATTATATGAAAGCTGTCTCTTATAAGTTTCTAGCCTTGCATAAACCTGCCATACTTTGTGTGTTCCCGGATTTCTATAGGATGATATATTATGCTAGCTAAAATATCCTGCACTTGTACAGCTTCCTATAGCTGTGGCGTTTTTATATGCCAAGGGGTGACATGATCGGACCATCAATCGTGCGTATAAACCCCGTGACGGCAAAACAATAGAATATAACTCTGTCCTAATACACATCAATACTCAATTTGTAGCCTACAGATCATGGGGTGACAGGTTTTCTATTGTAATGATCCTAAATGTGTTTCTAATGTGTCATTTGGTCCAAGGACACAACATCTTGCGGCGATTCTTCTGGTTCCCTAACCGGAGGTCCCACGGGAAGGTCGTGTTAATGTACCCACCCGTTTATTACAGTAATTGTATGCTTGATATTATGATTGTTATTCACCCACCCTGTCCAACAATCATCACTATCCCCTAAAGCCTAAGATTTTCAACAACAAAAAAGAGAGATTCGATACGAGAAAATTTGAATAAGTAATTTACCCCGAGAGCGTGTAAACAGCCCTTTCGTAGCTGGGGGTAGAATGGTTATAATGATATAAAAAGCGGCCCTCAATTACGCCTCGAAAATGACTGGTATTCATCCGTGGGGTTTGGACATTTTGCTTTCTTTGCAGAAATAAAATAAATCACGCAATTAGTGTTTTTGAAAAGGGAAGGAACACCTTGGGTGTCATTGAGTCTAGGATCAACAGAAATTCGTCAGGATACAACCATGGACCTAGGTCCATGATACGACCAACTCCGGCTTCAGACTGAGGCAATGATAACAGGATAAAACGGGGAAAAGAGTTCAAGTGGTTCTCTCTGAATCATTAAGATTTTATCGTACTTTCATTAACGGAAATTATAAATGTATGAAATCTTTAAAAAGTCATCACTGACATTGTAGTTTTAAAACGTCGATCATGACGATCAGTAATCTGAAACGTTTTTTTTTCAAGTTCACGGAAGAGGACAACGACCACATTTTCTTTATCTTGACGGGGGGTGGCAAAATGGACAAGGAAAAGTTCAGTTTGTACTACGGTCAAAGTTTTTAATTACCTAAGTTAATTCTACGACCCAAATCATTCCGAACTTTATTTTGTGATAAAGTGAGTTAAAGATCGTTGTTCCCTGTCTTCTTTTATTATGATTAAATTTTTATTCAAAAAAACGATTATGGATATGGTGACCACGTAGGCCTATATGAATACTCTTTCCTTCTCACAAAGGCACCAGTCTTCTTCCAAATTAGTCTCAACGCTGTCATGTTCAAGCTTTTTTTCATTCTGACACACCTGAGCATCAACAGTATAAGCATCAATCCTCGCAGTCTATACCCCGCCTGACTATCACATGAAAATTGATTTCGAAAAAAGAAAAATGGAACACAATTGTCAATCAAAATCATTGGCAAGGTAGATGGAACCCACTAACAATCCCCAAATCCCATTGAGCCCCTGTTTTCAACGCTTGAATCGCCACAAAAGACCCTAAAATTCTTCCTTTTCATTCGCCTTTCAGTCATTATCAAAAGTTTGGGAGCCCCCTTATAATAATTCGTGGCAAATAAAGTAGCAGACCTTTTTATTTGTGTATTGAAACTCTTACAATTGAGATAATACGCTGAAGAATGTCCCAAAGCTCGGGATAATATTTAGAGGTAATGCATATTTCTCTTTAATCAGCGCAGGTGGCCGATCTTCCTCAAAGATCATTGATAAGAGGCGAAGTGTACACGCGAAGCGAGAGGCATTAGTATCCAAGAAACATTTATCAATAAATAAATAAACAAATAAATAGAAACAAAATTAAATGATGAAGAACTTATTAACTACACGGTAACGTAGGCTACATGAACAAAGTATGAATGGATATATAGATTGATACACTATAAAAAAATAAGTGCTAAATTAGCACTTACAGTACTTGTATAGTGACTGCACTACGAGTGCTGATTTTTTAGTTCAAATTTAAACTAGAAAATCAGCACTCGTAGTGCAGTCCCTATACAAGCACTTTAAGTGCTAAAATAGCACTTCATTTTTTACAGTGTAGATACACAGAACGGGCCTTGTTTCAAGATATTTTGCCACATGCTGATGCATTCAAACGCATTTTCGAATCAATTGAATTAAATACCATACTATCATTAACATGAAATATTGTAACTTTATCTGGAGAATACGTTTAGATTTTTCTTTTTTTAGAAAAGTAATGTACATACATGCATTTGTACGAGTACGAGTTTAAATCGCTAATAGTCATTAAATGACAAGATCATAAAAAATGGAAAATTGCTTCTTTAATACAATATTGTCGTACTTAAATCGATTTAGGAATGTTTTGGGGGTTGTAGTACAAGTCGTAATAGAAATATATATGCATACATATACATATATAAAAAAAATATATATATATATATATATATTTGTAAAGATAGATCGCGCAAAACAAATATGCCTATTATTATTAGTCCTATCATCTGAAGTTTAGTCTTGGTTTAAAAAAATTTGCTGCGACTATATCGGCAACGTAATTCATGTAGCATTTTTTATTATGTAGAATTGGAATCATTATTATCGGGGGGGGGTTTCATGTTCATTTTTTGTTTTCCTCATGATTTGGAAGTATCATTTTATTCTGAAAACGAAGTATGTAAGCCTCAGTCTGACTTTCATGGATAAGGAAAGCTCAGAGCATTGAACGTGTGGCTATCGCCAACCATCTCCTTTCCTTGGAAGTTCAACGTAGGATGAATGGCCAATTTAAGGATTAATAGCGATGTTTACGCTTTACTAATGACGTTATAAAATCAAGTAAATTACCCGAGTGGTTAAGGTAGCTGCGCAACTACCATGCATTGCTGTGAATGTGTGATTTAATCTTCTTGCGCTTTTTGTTCCCGATGTATAGAATAAAAACCCTCAGGTTATGTGGGCTGGGTCATGTTCTTGACTAGAAGCCATCACCCATGGCGAATGACTGGTTTTAGGCATCACCAAAGTGATACACTCCTCTGAGTCCTCTCTATACACAGCGCCAAATTCTTTATCGTTAAACAATGCCCTATCCAATTTGCGGATCAGATTCCTTTGTTAGTGATCTCCGCGGTTTTACGCGCATAGGCCGATTGTAAAGGTGCGTGCCTCGTGGCAATAAAAATATGGTCTCGAAATTTCACCAAAGATAATTGGTTTTTAGATACAAGATTAGCAAGGACGGGACTCCTGATCAATCGGATGAGCTCTGCAGTCAAATGGGTTCGTATTTAACTGTTCGTAATGAGATCATGGTTTTTAACCGCTATGAACCCAGATATCGGCGTGATAAGGGTAACATCACACGTTATCAGATGCATACTTGTACAAGTACACACTTACATTCCGCGGAACTTTATTTTGGGTTGCGGACATTCATCAATAGGTATAAACATAACATTTCATTCGCACAATTATCTTCAGGACAGTTTGGAGATCTATTTTCAAACATGAAAAGGGAAAGAATCTTGTTTATTGATGCCGTTTTGTAGTAATTGATTCTCTGGTTATTTCAAGCATTATCCGCCCATGAAGATACAGCCAGGACCTTATCACTTTCCTTCAGCAACTGTAAAATCATTCGATATAAATGCAATCAATGAACTGCCAGTATAGTTCAACAGAACTACTGTCAGTCACTGTTTTGACCCGGTTTATCCGGACTCTTCCTTGCTCCTGCGAATCTTAAGACTTTAAAATTGCTCGAAGGGTTTATTTGGTAAACACCTTTGCGCCAGTGAAAACGGTAAGGCTTAAAACAATCAGCGCAAACGCCGAGTGTTCTTATCCTTATCCATGTTTTGATTAGAGGGCCGTTAAATGGCCATTTTGAGCCTAACTCAATCATGCTAAATATTATGAGAAGATTTGGAAAAGGCCTTGGTATTTGGTGCTTCCACCAAATGACTACGCAGAACTAACAAAGGCCCAAAGGCGACAACCTTCCACCCCCTCGAAGCACTTTTCTGGAATCCTGAAAACAGGAGTGAACGTTTATTTTAAATAAAGGGATATTATCTCATTCTATGTATTGGCATCGTTTGTTTATGTTACACGATTTTAGTTCATCTTGTGTTTTCATCAGTTACGCGCGGACAGTTGTTGCATATCCCTGGTTATAACAAATTGGAAGCACAAAAAGTTTCCCTGTTTAAAGGCAAACGAACTTGTTAATGGTCAGTGATTTTACGATCTTATTTCACGAGCCACCTGAAACGCGTGAAAAGATAAACACTGTCATTTGACATTCAAAGTTTTCAAGAATTCACACTACAACAGTTATATATACTGGTATACTGTATATGTGGAATTAACCTTGATGATCGTTAGACTATACATTAAAAATTACCACTTTGCCCCTTTATCATAAAAGCAAATATTTTACTCTGCTCTTCACATACACATACATGACACAAAATAGAACTGGTATTTTATTTCCTGATGCATTCATAACATTCTCGAGGTTTTCTGTATACGAGTAAGCACTAGTATACAGATGGGGCTTTAGAGTTTGAGGCTGCTGACCTCAAAGAAAATTAGGTCCTTTTTTGTTCAAAAGTTATATCTACACGTTCCCCTTTGGCCGTTTGCATCTAATTTATTGAATGTCTTACCATCTGGACCTATAACTAGTCATGTCATAATTATATTCCATTTAAAGTTTGGGTTTCGGCTTGTTCGCCCCTGTTTGGGGGGGTATGTACAATTCATATTCATTTATAGAGGGAACAAGTATTAACGGCATAGATCAATAAGTGATCTAATCTATCTCGCTCTTTTACCTATTTACATATTTTCGAATCTACTGCATCCTTTTTATGTTCCAAAGCATAATAAATAGTAAGAAGAATTATGAAAATAAAATGGTAATAATAATATTCATAATCACAATAGTAATAATAATCATAATAGCAGTGACAATAATAATGATGATAATAGGGCCAAATACTTAAAATGATAATGAAAAAAATGTCACAAAGTTGTCATCGCATTTCTCCGAGTTAAAATGTTCAACAAAGTAAATAACTCGCAAACTTAAAACGTAACGTTATATGTTATTTTTATGGTTTGCTTTTATAAAATCACTATGATGTGGTCGTTATGATTACCAAGACTACCCCCTCCCTCACCAAATCATAGAAAATTGGGATGTTTGTATGAATCATCTCTTTACGTTGTACAAGTAGGAAACAAAAGATATCTGACCAAATGAATTCATAAAGGTGACCAAAACCAGGTTAACCAAATCGTTTCACTCTGCTCACTCTCTATTTTCATTAACTTTAAGATGACCTCGAAATATTTGAAGTGAACTTTTGTACTAGTATCATATTTTTGCATCGCCTGTCCTTAAACAATTACGGAAGGTCATGGCTAACAATACTGTTATTTTTCCTGCCTATTATCCTTATTTTAGTCTGCCTTTTTTAAAAAGCTTCTCATGCACCACCAGTTATGCCGGAAAAAAGCAATTAAGAAGGCAACTATTCCTTTACAATTATGGAAATACAAGTCTCGGATCATGTTATTTTGGGTGCGTTCCTGCCATAACGAATGAATGAATTATCTGAAAAATATATATCACAGTAAAAAAAAATAATAAAGAAATTAATAAATTGATTTATTAATTTTCAAACAAATCAGAATTTTTCAAAAATAATCATTAAAACTGTCGTTTAACAACTGAAATGAAATCTTTAAAACATTATACGGAAAAATATGAACAGAGAAACTATTAAATCAATCACCCGAAAATGTATAAATAATAAAGACACACCAGGAAATATTCATAAAAGATTACTTACTTCGAGGAGCTACGATCCACGTTGTCCACCCGATATCTTCAAAATTGACTTCATACTGTTCCAGCTGACATTTGGTCCTCCCGGGTCTCCCCGAAGCTCGATTCTCGGCCCTCCGTTTCCTCCTTAAAGCCTTATGCTCCCTACCCACTCCGCTGTTATCAGTTCTTGAGTTTTCCTCTACCGCGGCGGCTACTTCCAACCGCCTCTCTAATTCTATGCTGTTTTGTAACCGCGTCTCTAATCTGTTTGACGCGGTAAAATCTGAATGTGTTGCGAGTCTGTTCATGGATGACCTCCGGGGTGCCACCACACCTTCTGTCCCAAGAGGCATTGCAATGTCCCGCCTCTGTATCATATTGTCATTAAGATACAACACCAAAAGGGGCTGCTTTTCCGGCCTGTTATCGGCGGGAAATTTAATAAACCGCACCATTCTTTTAATGAGTGCGCTTCGCGCTCTGACTTTGACTTCGAATGTTCTCGTCATGACACTCGTGTTGTCACTAGTTAGTCTTACACTTTGTGCTTTGTTTAAGAACGCCGATGTGACGTTAAATTGTAATAATCCTGAATATGACAAATGGATTATTCTCTGATCAACAAGGGTCTTTCGTCTCCTCACGTCACCTTTCCTCTCTAATCTGTACACGTGGTAGACTTCAATAATGGCTCGTTTGTCTTCTGATGGTATAGGTTCCCAAGACGATGTTCTTGATTGGCGTTTGTAAAGAACTATCTCAGCAGACACGATGGTTTCACGATCCAATATCCCTCTGATTTCAAACTCGAACGTCTTGCGACCCGATGAACGAGATCCTGTCAGAAAAAGAAATAGAAATACTGTCAAGAATTTTCGAAGTACCACATGACCAAGTTGTCTAAAGCTGTGAATGGGGGATTCAACCCAGGACTGAAACGAGGTCAAAATACAACCCAAGAATTGTAAAGTGTGAAATCTCTCCAATCTAGGCCTACCTTTAATTTATCATCACTTTGGGTTTCCCAATTATTACATGTTGGGACTAATTATTAAAGCAAGTTGGTAGACTTTAGAGTAGGAAAATAGAGGTCCAAAGAGTTCAAAGAGCAGGACAAAAAATAGAATGCTTAAGTTTTGTAATGTATCTGTCTTTCGAAGTAACTTTCTTAATTGACGGTATTAGTATTAACGCATTGGCTACGAATTGTTTACTTTCAGTCGACTTTTAACAGGAAACACCTGGTTTCGGTAGACAGCGCGGGTTAAGTTAAACCTTAGAACATCATCTCTAAGGTATAACTATGATAATCCCCAGGGTACAAGAGAGGAGTCTACTTTATGTTGTTCGGATGACACTGAATTAGTAGTTAGTGTCCGAAGTATTATCAGGTGCCCATAGTCCCCATACCTTCCCTGACCGAAAGCTCTGTTCAAGGACTCTCTCTCTCTCTCTCCAGATGAAGATTTGGTACTTCGTGTGGTCCACACTTCCACAATGGAGTCCTGAAATCCAGACCAGGACCCGTAACAAAAAAGGTTAGCGATTAATCGGCTAAATGAAATGGCCTGTCAGGGCCATCGTTGCATCCGCATTTTGCTCAGTAGACTGACTAGGAACCAATCAGGATTGTTCTTTCAATAGTCATTAACCATTGTGTTACGGGGTAGAGCAAACACTCCAGCATTGAACGACTCTAACTAGAACAGGACCTCGTTACCCTGGCCTATTACACAAAGGCTTGCGATGGATTCCAAATAATTTTGAAATAAAGATTCTGATTGGTTCGTGACCGGTTGTTGGTGAATATTGGCCATCGTCATGTAGGAATTGATTGATTTCAACCTCTTTGAGCCAAGGTCAAGTTGTCCAAGAAAGGATACTTTACCGAATTTCTTGACCCACTTTGCCGGTGATCTAACCTTCCACCCCGTTCTTGTTTGGATTGTCTCTTATCTGTTATTCTCACCATTGTTATGTCGGTATATTCTGAAGGTATGTCATTATCTTTAGACCTTATGCATTGACGTCTTCACGAAGCCATCTTTAAGGATGAAGCCGTTGCCTTGCATGCCTTTGTGATATGCAGCTGGCGCATCTCTGACAACTCCGTTCACACGTATTACTATATACTCTGCGGGAGGGCGCAATAAGATCGTGACTTCCTATGCATAAGGTCTATTGTTCCTAATTGCGTCTGCAAGGTGCGCTGTCTTCGTGTTTAAGAGTTATGAAAATCCCACTGGAATAATAGCGTTTATTACGGTTCAGCTAAATGTCACCAATTCACAGCTTAGTTCTTTAAGAGAATGACTTAAATCTGCATGCCACATGGCATTGAAGAATTGGTTCAATAAACAAATGCAATCGTTTGACGGTTTGACGCTTAATCGCAGATAGCATGACATAATTAGAACTGCCCATGCGGAATGTACACGGAGATTTCATTGACCACATTGACAATTTTTTTGGGAAACCCGTCACAGAGCCTAAACAAAACTAACCTTCACCTTCTCTTAAAAGTACTAATATGATCTGTATTGCGTAGTATAAACATGAATTCTATGAAACATCGAACAAAAAATCTTAAAATTTCGGTTAAAATTTGAAATTTGAAGAAAAGGTAGAAACACAAACAGTAAGAAAATGATAAACTTTTAAAAAAAGGTCACGAAATTCTTCATTTTAATACTTAAAAGTACAAGTAGATTCCCTCTTCCAAAACGCAAACACGATTAATTCCAGGAACATTGTATCAGATTCTTGAAATTACTTTGGCTTAATAATATCATGTCATTGGCCATTTCGTGTACAGCAGTATAGACCGGCTAGGCCGGATTGTCTCGTATGGGTTCTTACTCCAAAGCGATTCAATCATCTGTGGTCTCGGTTTTTTCCTTTTGGACCCTGGGATTTCATGGTTGGGTTTAGCTGTATTACCTATAGTACAATAGCATGCATGATCTCAGGTCCAAAAGCTGACATTCTGTATGCCATATAGACCCTTGTGGATACCCATATTCCATCGCGCTCTCGAGTTCATACACTGCAAAAACTCTGGTGTTAATTTAACCCCAGCCCGGAATCTATATATGTCCACACCAGAGAAGTGTTAAACAACACCAGATTCATTTTGGTCTAACACTAGATGGGTGTTTATACAACACCAATTAGTATTAAAACAGCATCGGTTTGATTCCAAACTGTTGTTGTTTCAATACTTCTCTGGTGTGGACATATATAGATTCCGGGCTGGTGTTAAATCAACGCCGGAGTTTTTGCAGTGTATCACCTGATGCATTGAACTACTGGTGTGTACTGTGTTATCGATCTTTTTATGGCACTGGGATAATGGTTATAATTAAAGAGAGCTTGACCAAGACCCTACTCATCAAGGGATTTTCCATAGATGTCGTAACTTGATTTGAATATAGCGAGTTTTCGAAATTACAAAGGGGGTGGATTCCACAACATAGTAAATCTACTGAAAATGTCCGTCAAATCGCAATGAACAGTGTAGAGTTCTTTGTCGAATATTGGTGAACTCGGAGAGCTGATCGTCGTAAAATTCGGAGCTGACGAAAAAACAATTACAAACATGACGTTTGTTCAGAGTCCAGGACGACACTGCTGTTTTGAATCACCTAGCTTCGCCAAAGGCTTCTTTGTCATGAAGGGCTTTTGGCAGATTCTCAAAGCTCCAAAAAGCGTCTACGTAGTGGTTGCGGAAACTACCTCTAAAGGCTTCGCGGACAGTGAGCGTTTACGTAATGCAACGCCACGCAACGCATCAGTAACAATATGACCACCGGTCGCGTATGTCAGTAATCATAGTACAGATTGAATAATCTTACCTTACACGTAGACGGATTCACATGGAATTAGACGCTATTATTCCATTATACTGCTATAGTCGAAACTGAGATTTGGGAACTATATTTAGAGCGAGTTAAGCATTCACTTAATATGATAACTTGATGTATAATGGAAGAAAGATACCAAATAAATTAATTCCGAAAGCTTTGGAGGTCATGGTTCGTGAACAGTGTCATTAGAATCAGCTCACTGGCTTGAACTCCATTAAAGTCCTAAGCTGGACCCGCTGGAGCTTGTACTTTTATTTGCATCCGTGTAATAGATGGGTTTTTAGTTCTTCGTACTTCGACCCGATGGTAAAATTTCACTTTCTTAGTGATAAGGAAAGAAGGTCTCTAGATAATAAATCTTGGATGGAGTGACAGATGTTTTGGATAGTTTTTGTTCCAGCACCTTCATGAATTAAAAAGAAATCCCGAGAAACGAGCATGATCTTCAGTAGAAGACGCTATCAACAACACTTATTTACTGAGCAATGCTGTTGTGATTCATTTTTTTTAATCCCATGCGTCTAAATGTATCGGAGGATCGGATCGGATCGGATCGGATCGGATCGGATTTCAGAATACAGAAATAATCCTGCCCGAAAGACACGATTTGTCACTTTTCTTGTACAAGGTGAACCTGAAGGTCTCACAATGGCTTAAGTGAAACTTAAAAGGGAAAGTTGATAAGGTTTAATCTATTATGTTTCAAAGTGTTTTTCAGAGCAGAAGTAATGGGTTCCATGATGGCAGTATCCTTGGTTATGATCAAGTAAATTAGTTGCAAGCTTGTGTTTTATAGGGCTTAATGTGTTGTTTTCGTGTAAAAAAGGTTGTTGATCTTTCAGGGTCCAGTAACTCAAAGAATATCAATTACTCGTAGGCTTGATTTGTACGATCAATTGTACATTGTAGTCAATGCAATCAATCGTAAAAGAATCTTGTACGATGATTGCTAAGCTTTAAGGTTCTGGGCCCTGGTCCTTGAGGGGGATTTTCATCATGTTCCTGGATAGTCTATACATCGGGGAGACTTGTTTTCTACCAATCTTAACAATATATATAGCTTTTTGATAAGCGCAACGGGATAATTAAGAGCGCGAATTGGGCTACTTAGCAAACTGGTTTATTGTTATTTACGAAAGCTGGATATAACCTAAGCGTTTCATCCGCTTCCATTTACTTTCAAGCATGAAAAAGTCGAGGAAACCCAGTATATGTACCGACTTTCGAATTTAATACCCGACCTTGTCCATACAATTTTATAATCTCAACCGATATTTGTTAGATGACGATTTTTCGACACAGCTACCAAATCTTGCTATACCAAGAACGAAATGGATTCCAATTAAATTATGAAATCTAAAAGAGATTGGATTTCGGTGAACTTTCAACAAAATTCCAAACATGAGCGCTTAATCAACGAATGAAGGAATAATGATAGGAGAAATCAATTTTCAAGTGGAATTAATTTCTGTTGACTGAAGGAAGCATAATCAGTGTCCACTTTCTCGCCAATTACCATCTCGGTCGAAAGTGTGACAGTTATGGCTAAACATAATTGTGTCATAGAAACCATGGTTTCTAACCAGGATAATATATTTTGTATAAACAAAATTCGACGCCTTGCTCCTCTGTTCAGTCAACGAGACGTCAAGTTCATAAGGAAATGTGAATTCATGTGCCTTTTTAAAGTGATTGATTTAAAAGAAATCACAGCGAAGTCAACTGGGAGCACTGTGAAAAGGCTAAATCCTGGAGTAAAATTCACAGTTTTTTTTGTACAAAAAGCGGTATGGACGCTCTGTCGATGACAAACAAATTTCAGGTTTCCTTTGCGGTACCGAACTGCCTTTATTCTGGAAGATCAGAGTCACTCAAGCCCATTTAGCAAGTAACTGAGAGGGATAATACTTGATTATAGGGTAAATGACATCTTAATGATCTTATTCTTTCTGGTTATGTATCTCTGGGGGGTTACTCACAACAAATTTACAACGAAAAACCCTGTTGACACTTTTTAGCAGAAGTCAATAAACATCTCTTTTTTTTTAGTCTCACACGCGTACGAATCGATGTTTTGACTACAATATTCATTTAATGGTTATCGAATTTCAATTAAACTGCATGTACAATAGTTCAACTATTACAGAATAGTAGAAAAATCATTTCACTTTATAAAATTCATGATAAGGCACTGTTGGGATTCAGTGGTAATTAAAAACGAAATGTTTAGGCTTTTAATATACATGAATATTAATTAGACATATTTTCAACAAGTTCAATTACTCTTTAATATTGTCAGCTTTCGAAAGGAAAGCCAAAAAAAGAAAGAATGCCAAATTAACCCATTAACTACTGAATTATGTTATTCCCATAGGCTTTGTACAGAAACCAAAAGGTTGCAGTAGTCAACGGGTTAAATAGTAAATTCCTTGAAAATGACAACATTCTTATACTTAAATAGATCGAGCTCTTTCTTGGTACTTAAGTTGGTAAGTGTTCTTTACAGTCCTTATCTTCCCTCATGCTTCCATTTCTTCAAAGAAATAAATACCCTCAGAGAGTTCAGGCATTTCCTCCGATTGCTTTATTATGTGCTTACAGCAATAGATACATTGTGACTCTTTCAGTAATTGCAAGGACGGCTTTGTATTTTACAATAAAATATAGATAATTCCATTCATAAGTATGTTAACAGTGAAGTAGGGCAACAACCTTATCATTTGATATGGCATGTCTTTGCAGCAGAATATTCACGCTTTTGTGCCACCATTGAAACTATCAGCAGCCAAAAAAATCGCAACTTTTAAAATGAAATTGCTTTCGATCTGAATTTTAGAGAAAAGCTGGCGAATGACCTTTAAATTTTGCAATTGTTGCGATACAAAAGCTGAAATATTAATATCAAACTTTGATAGAGTGCTCTTGAAATTATCCATGATTGGTATGGTTTTGATGATGTTGTGTGGTATAAGCATATCGTGTGAGTAATTAACCGTGAACTATACCATTATCTCACATCAGATAAAACTAATTGATACAAAACGATTAATGGTCTTGCTCTTTCAGAACCAGGATCGTAACGTGTCAGGAACCATCACAGCTATCATCCACAACCTCAAGGTTGACCCCAAGAGTTCATAAACAACCTCTTTTTCAATCGTTCTAACCAGCGCGATCAAATGAATCAATTATTATCCCAAAAAGCATATCAATTGGTGTAAGATTTTATCTGGGGTTGGCGCTCAATGGGTAGAGTCCTAATTTGATTTTATCGTATGTTCCTTTTCTGTCGCAGCAATTTTCAATCTTGGTATATCTTGCTAATGGCTATCATTAGCGAAATTGACCCTAACAAGAGATCTACTAAAAACTTTAGGTGGGGATTTTCACGTTTCACCATTTCATGAATAACGTGCAAATATTTCACACACCTACAATGTGTTCTCGACTGGAATTTAGTGGAATTTAGTATTTCCTTAATATCAAAAATATTTTGTTGCTACCGTTTCTATTTTAGGGATAGAATATGCATTGTAGTTTCAAGGAGTTTGACTATGCCAAAACAACTAGGAATTCACTTACGAAAACTTTACAAAGACGTATTGCACTGTATACAACTGTTTAAATGAAATGTAAATTCAACTCATTGGTTAGATAAGTGGTTAGCCAGTGGTTGATTAGTTGATTCGTTTGGAATATGTCACCTGTACTAAAGTAGTTTGGTGGATTGCCATGTTGTTTCATTGATTAGTTGGCTGGTTCCATCTTTCGATCTTGATAATGAGGGTCGGATATCTTAAATAATAGTCACATGATCTGTTAGGTGATTGGTTGGAAGGTTGGTTTGGGAGATCATATAAATGGTCAGATGGTATGCTGACCGCTTTATTAATTAATTTGTTGGTAGGATAGTTGGCTGGGTGACATGTTAGATGATTGGTTGGATTGTCCGATGGGTGGACGGATGGTCAGTTGGTTTCGTGATTGGGTTGCTGGTTGGTTATGGTTAGATGAATAGTTAAGATAGATGTTTGGATGGTAGATAAACGGATAGTCAGTTGGTTTCGTGGTTGGGTTGCTGGTTGGTTATGGTTCAATGAATAGTCATGTTTGGATGGTAGATAGACAGATGGTCAGTTGGTTTCGTGGTTGGGTTGCTGGTTGGTTATGGTTAGATGAATGGTTAAGATGGATGTTTGGATGGTAGATAAACGGATAGTCAGTTGGTTTCGTGGTTGGGTTGCTGATTGGTTATGGTTATATGAATAGTCATGTTTGGATGGTAGATAGACAGATGGTCAGTTGGTTTCGTGGCTGGGTTGCTGGTTGGTTATGGTTGTATGAATAATTAAGATAGATGTTTGGATGGTAGATAGACGGATAGTCAGTTGGTTTCGTGGTTGGGTTGCTGGTTGGTTATGGTTGTATGAATAATTAAGATAGATGTTTGGATGGTAGATAGACGGATTGTCAGTTGGTTTAGTGGTTGCTGATTGGTTTTGTGGTTAGGTGAATATTTAAGTTAGATGGCTGGATGACAGAGATGACAGAGTTTTTTTAATGGTCGGTTGGTTTCATGAATTTGTTGGTGAATAGTTACATGGTTGATTGGTAGGGTTGCTGGTTGAACGGTAGGGCTATTGGTACGTTCGCATATTCGTTGGATGATTCGATATGTAGAGTCGGTTGGTTGGTTGGTTCCATCCTTCGTTGGTTGGTTTGGTTGATTGGGTTAGGGGTTGGATCGGTGGTTTCGTGACAGGTTGGTTGCATGATTGTTTTGACAAATAGTTACATGTTTGATCAGTAGGATTGTTGGTTGGATTACTAGTTCGTAGTGTTATCCGTTCGTTTAATGGATGGTTGATTGTTTTGGAAGGTTGGTTGGTTGGTTCGTTGGTCGGTCGGTCGGTCGGTGGTTCGTTGGTTGGTTGGTCGGTTGGTTGACTAAATCAGTGACTGGGTGAATGCAGGGTTGAATTATTACTTCGTTTGTTACTTGGATAGGTTGGATGCTGATAAGTTTGTTGGTTCGATTGTCGGACGCTTCGTTATATGGTTGGTTGATTGGATGGTTTGGGGATGTTTGGATGAATATTGTATGATTTGCTGGCTGGTTTGTCAGTAAGTTTTATTGACAGGATACATTTGACTTGTTAGATGATTGGTTGATTTATATGAAGGATAAATTTTTCTGTAGTATAAATTTGAGGGTATTTTGGCAATGCCAATTACGAATTATTCAAAAAAGCCTTTCTGCAACCTTGAAATGTCTTTGGAAATATCAATAAAAAGATACTCTCTTTTTATCCTTCGTTGGCAATCTTGAATGACCAGAACGTCGAAAAAACATGGATCCAAATTATTGCAACTTAACAAATCAAATGCAGATTAACTTTGACCTGATAGAGAAGCAATGAAATTAATAAGCGATGCAACAGACCCACATTCTATTAATCTGGAGTAACAAGTTTTAATCAATTAGAATTTCATTTCTGAACATCGCCCATGTTAGCCAAACGTCACTCAAATGCAAACAGCATACCATCCAGGCTTAGCTTTATCGAACCAAGAACATAAAAAGAAAAAGTCTTCCAAGTTTTCGAATAAAGTAAGAAAACCCGTTTGTTTTAATAATTCTCTTAGACCGTTTTGAGAGGGAAGGAATGGGATTTTGAAGCAGAGAGCAAACATAGCGGAGACGTGCCGTATGACAGCTCAGTACAAGCTCGGCGCCAGGTTTGACATAGGCAACATTTATCTCAGACTCTGGTCTTATGTCTCTCGTTTAAGAAATGCCATCATCATATTGGGAATAACAGACCAAGGTAAAACCGGAACAAAGTAGGGGGCTAAAAACGGCATGAAAATTTTACGAAAGTAGATTGATTCTAAGACGATGCTATTTAGAAACCCTATTCAGAACGGGCTTCTATTGTATTTTATTAGTCATTTTACTCGTCTTCAGTAGATAGAGATGTATTGATAATATTACCATTTACAACTTTAAGTTCATGTATTTGCTTATTGTATTTGCTTAGGGAGGCAGCGTAGCTCAGTCGGTTAGAGCGCATGTTTCGGATAAGATCGTAGATCTCAACGTGAGGGGTTCGAATCCCGCAAAACGCGTCTAACAAAAAATCTGATGCTATAGCGTTGTGTGTAAGCGTGCCTCACCACTGTATTCAGTGCAGGTGTGAATGCAGTTGGAAAAGACTCCGTTTATCGGAAAGGACGCAAATGTTGGTCCCGTGTATAGGAGAGTCACACCCTATGCACGTTAAAACCAATACACTATTCGTCAGAGAGTAGGGTGTTCACCCGGTGTATTGCACCTGCCGGTCCCCGGTACTACAATACTGCAAGAAATTTCAGGATTGAAGGAGGCAGTCAGTGTAGCTTGAAACCTTATTGATTTCTATTTCCGATTTGCATTTTGAAAATCTAAAGAAATCAAATCAAATTGATTTCACATTTACTATGAAACAAGTTGATATCAAACACATCATCGGTGAAACTGTTAGAATTACACGCGTTCCTGTTAGAACTGTTAGAATTACAAATGTTATCATGAGATGCGCGATTGTTGAGGCTATCATTTAATCGCATAAGCTGCTCTGCTTCTGCAACACGACAATGCATCCCCTAAAACATGAAAAATATCATCAAGAAATTCTAAGCTGGGAGCATCTACGTATACATTACGTAAAGTCCAAAGAAAAGAGTATTACTGTTTCTTGATGATACATAACTATGCGAATCCATTTAAAGCATATGATAAATCTAAAGTAGAAAATTACTTTGAATTATATTTCCTTAAAAGTTCGTAAATTACCCTAAATGTTATCAATCATCTAAACCTCCTATTCCTACATTTTTCAATTTCTTTTCGTCAAGTGAAATCACATCCCTCCCTTTTTCAAATTCTTAAACAAAGAGAGATACATGAGTTACATCTTAAAAAGATAAGTGATACATTTTTTTCAATTTACTTCATTTAGTTTGGAATGTTAATATAAAGCTACCTTTATATCACAGAAGAAAAATATCAATCATGAAAAACTGGCCCAACCATCGATCTTCCCAAACGACATTTTTGGGATACTCTACCTTTCCAAAATCTATTATCTGGATAAACCTAGTCGATAGAGTGATATATTCTTACCGAAATCACATGAATATAAGGTCTCCTTTTCATTACAGATTCGAGGTAAGCGTAAAAACGGAGAGACCCAAAAAGATCACCCTTTTGAAATGAAAAAGGGACAAGAAAAGAGAAGACGCACATTAACGACGGTATGAATGGGGTCACTTTCTCCGATAAATCCTTTTTTCATAAATGATAGGGAAAATACTGAGGGAAGGGTTGTATTTCAATAACCGAATCAATCTGTCAGAATATTCTTCTTTAATCTCTTCTATATACACACACTATCGAATATATCAGACTTACATTACCTTGGTAATTACAGTTATGAGAGTTGGTCTGAATAGATCCTCTTCACTGGGGTATTATGTTATAATCATGAACCATATTCTGTAGTTTATAGCCCTTTCCTTGTATTCATTTAATGTCGCTCTCTCTTTCTCAAACGCAAATACACACACCCACACACCATTTTAGCACATACGAACTTGATTTCTTTCTCCAGTATAGCAAGGGGTACTTCCGGCGCAACGAATAAAACCATTCAAGAGATTCAATTATTGTCCTACCACTTTGTATTTTCGATGATACATCAACTTTCTTTTATCTTATAGGTTGGTGTTTTAATAAGCACTTTTAACGCTTAATTCCATCGCGTTGCATGGATGTAGTTTACAAACTCAGACGAATGTGTTCGAATGAGTGCGCGAGCAGCAGAAAGTAACGTCGGCATGTATAGGTTGACTTTGATACCAGTTTTGACCTACAATTCGCATCCCAACAACATACACACACACACTTTTTAACCGCTTTCTCCCATATCCTTTGCCCATTGTGTGCACACGGTGGTGACAGCATCCTCGTGCTTTAAGGCGCCTTGTTGAATGACGTCTAAAGGAAGACTTTGCTCGCTTTTAACATATCCAGAACAGCTTTAAATACACTTGTTGACAGGGAACGGAGACACGGCTCTTCCTTCAGATGTAAAAGCGGTGTAAAGCAAGAGGAGGAGAGAGGGAGGTGGCAATAGGAATATAAACAAAATGAAAGAAAGTGAGATGGGTACGAGAGTATGGAAGATAGATTTAAAATATGAAAGGAGAAGAAGGTTAATGAAGAGAAAACTGCTGTTCACAAGGAGAGGCATGCAGGAAGAGAATGGGAAGGAAACGTATTTTACGTGTAGATGATGAAGAAAGCTAAGATCGAGATAGAGTAAAAGGGAAGAGAAGAGAAGTTTGTTTTGAGAAGGGGTTAGGGCACGATTTGGGTCAATTACAAAGAGTAAAATATTTTCAGAGAATCCAGGGTTGGGTTTCCTGGTTTAGACCCGCGGGATCCACGGTCTGCTACCTCCACAGGAATAATGGGAATGCAAGAATTTCCTTTCTTTTTACTTAACTTTAATTCAGTCCCACCCCTCCCCTCCACAACTCCCTGCTTCCTTAACCGCCCAATAAACCCTCTCCCTCCCATATACACACACACACACACACACTCATTCCTCATCACTCTTTTAACTATTATGTAAGCATGTTGTGTACAACCTTATCAACTTGTATCAACAACTCTCTCTTTTTATTTCGTTTTAAATCATCTTGTAAGAATAAACACACGCACACGCACACCTTTTTTGATCTCCCTCTACGCACACTCACAAACACAGCACACACCCACGCACAAAGTTAAAATGACATTTTGACATGCTGCCCCTCTCCTTCCCTTTCTCTCTTTTCTTCTCTCACTATTTCTCCATCTCTCCTTCCAACTCTTCCATTCATTTCCATTTTCTCGCTTTCACTCTCCGCCTTCTCTGTCTCGTGACCTACATGGAAACCCAAAGAAGAAAGAGACTGAGAAAAAGAAAGTTTCAGGTCTTCGGAAGACACGTTGTAGCACTTAACAATACCATCGGGATTACTTGCCTTTACTTGTCAGTGATATGACAGGATTCGTTCTACACAATCCTGTTTTCATTACTAGTCTTTGTTTATCGATATGGTTGTCTGTGTCCTCCTATAGAAACAATATACTGGTTGTTATGACGTTTTCCCCGTCATACCACATCATACGGTATTCTCCATCACAACAATCCTCCTTAGCCATCGTTTTCAATTCAACGGCTATAATTCCCCTTTTCGGTCATGATAATTCTGATAGCCTTTTTCTCAATTCCCGTTAAAAGGGGATTCAAATCTGACGTTAAGATGGTTTTTAATACAAGTGCAAAATTACACATACCTAACAATTCAAAGTTTTGACAATCAAGCAAATGATAATTAAGTTATTATTGTACTCAAATTTTCGATCTTGCGAGTTAGCATCTGATGGAGTGTGATTTTCGATGTCGTACGCTTCATCAGCACTTTATTGATATATATATATATATATATATATATATATATATATATATATATATATACATACATACATAATTTAAAGAGTTCTGCGTCGGCGTCAAATGTAGAAACAAATATTAAGAAATGTAGAAATTTAGAATATGTAGAAAAAAATTATTTCGCGGCGTAACGTCACGTGAGAGCTTTACCCCAAGCTGTGTATCAAAAATTCTATAAATTGCAATCGTTGTGGTTCGTGGTGAATGAATATGTTTTTAATAGAAAGGTCTACGAGATAATCTCTCTGATTTAATGAAGGTGAAATCATCTCACTTTTCAAGTTCATTTTGTGGATATGTGTAATATACAGTGATTGATAGAATGCATAAATTAAACACGTTCCATGGCCACTATGCATTTGATATTAAATTTGAATGATGAAGAAAATATAAAAAAATTGATAAAATTTAGATTACAAGATTGTCGACTTCACTAAGTCTCTTTTCTCTTCTCCTCATCATTCGTTTGATCATAAAACACTTTTAAAGTCAGATTGCTCATTCAATTCTGAAAGAAATCATTAAGATATAACAATTTTTATATGTTTACAAGTTAAACAAAGGAATCTTTTATGTATACTCGCGTTTTCTAAACTGTTTACGTCATAATAATACACGACAATTTACAGTATATATATTTTAATCATCTATTCTCAATTATCATTCTAATTGAAAATGTATGATTTTACAGAAGAGCTGAAATGAAGATTTCACTTCATGAGTAAAAGAATTAAAGAAATACTGATATTTTAATACGATTATATGCATACCTAAGCATTGTTCTCTACATTTGTACAAATAACAACAAATGACCAAACCCGATCCCTATCACGTGGCCTGTAGATTTTAATTAATTTCGTATGCAGGCAGATTGTAAATGCACTATATAGCTTATTGGCTAATCGTCATGCACGTGCTTTTAATATGGGACTTATAATGAATAAATGATAAGGTAATAATCTATTTGGGTTCAACAGAAGTTCAAAGCAATATAGTCAACATTAATATTTCAACTCTCGTTGAAATCTGAAATTTTCTCCAAAGTTACCGGGTTAACGGTAAGCCTCCTCACAAACAATTAAGAATTATGATCTTAAATGTGGAATTGGATTCATGGTGATAAGTAAACCTACCGTGGAATTTAGAGAATTTAGACGAAATAGTGTAAAAAGATATTATTTGCGGTGTATCTATTCAAAATGAGCGTATCATCTTTAGTGATCAAATTGCAGATAGTTAAGTATGTCGATACGAAATAAAAAGTAGACGAACTCTTGACGCAAAGAATGCACCTTACTCATAATCTGAATTTCACGGATTGTTGTTTCTCCGTAGCATGTTACAAGCATACCACGCAAATATTTATCCACACTCTGTGTGAAAGGATCAATAGCAGATTAATACATTTTTTCTAAATTTTCCCCCCTTTTCTATACCCGTCTCTCCCAGTCATATCATTGATACAATTTCAATATACGAAATGCCTTCGTTTGTGTCCCTCGTATCGTGTGATAAACTTGCCCAGAGCAAGTTTCCACAAAAGATCGAGGGATTTATTCCCTATTTTTCTCTTACGTCTCAATCTTCCATAACTGTTCAAAATCAATGACCTTTGAATGATCACGACAGAGCAAAACGTCCACGACTGAGCCTGGGCAAGATATTTTACCCCCCCCCCTCCCCATCCCACTCACCGCCATGTTAATCAACTCTTCAATTGATCCCAAATAGCATCCTAATTATTGTTTCACTTGCTTGTCTGTTATCAAAGCGCTTAAAGGGCCCATGCCATACGACCAAATGTAACTATGAAAAGGGGAATGTATTCGTATTCATAGCAAAGTAACACTAGATAAAATTTCAAAGCTACGTGATAATAAAAAAGAGTAGTCTGTTAATTAGACAAGCTTGCGAATACTCAATTAAGACATTAAAATTTTCACAAGAGGGCATTAACTCGAAAAGAAAATGCTCACACGTGCCTGTTATCACATTCATAACTATCAGCTTCAATTGGATTTATCCACACTGTAAAAAATATTTGGTGAAATTTTAACCAGCACGAGGGTAATATGTGTCCAAACAATTCGGGGAAGTATTTTACCCAATGCGGGAAGCATATTGTCCTGTGCGGTTAAAAAATAAGCAGTAATTACTTTAAAATGGGCAAAATTTTCATCACACTGGATAAATAAAAATGCCCGAAAGAAATGCCCAATGTTGATGAGACACGTAATTACCCTCATGGAGCATTTTTACCCAATATTTTTTCGAGTGCACTGTCCAGAGCGATTCATTTCCCTTTTTTCGCCTACTATAACTCAAGCACTTTTAGCTTATTTTCAGTCGGCATCTGTATTATTTATCATTATATCTTACATAATGTATTTATGTAAAAATTGTGTTATCCCTCATCTTTCATAAAATTGTTACATATTACTTTATTATGTCCTATTTTGATTAAGTTCATGTATTGTAAATTCATCTTCACTATACAATAAATGCAGAAACTCTTTCAGAAAAAGGGATATCCCCTCCTCTCAACCAATGTTACTTCTAAGTATTAGGATAAATGTTGTCAAATTCAATGTATCGAGATCCCCTTAAATCAACACATCATTTCGACTCTTTTTTGTTCAAGAAAATATAAGTTTGCAACAAGGCTTCATTGAATAATACCTTTTAATAGAAAATGCAATAAAGGATTATCAAAAGCTTTAATCGAGTCTTCATTAAAGCAACATGACCTGATACTGTTATGGTAGCCTGTAATAGGAGTGACATTTAGACGAATATGTCATGAAGTTTCATTAGATGAGAAACCTTACACAATAACCTGCATGACCAGCCAGGGATGTCCTATTTATGCATAAAGCGCTAATTTCAATTTGGTTGAAACATGGACCTATAATATAGGTCCATGGTTGAAATAAGAACCAACGTGTGTTACTCCCCCCCCCCCCCCCCCCCGCCGCCCTTATGTGTTTTGTTTGGGGAAAATAACCGTTTGTGAAAAAATCGTTTTCGGCCGTAAGGGCTTATACAATATTTGAAATAGGTATTCTGATTGACCCCCGGTTAGTCTTGTAAACAAAATGTGCATGTTACAAAAACCTCGATCGTTCATTGCCATTTTGCGACTGATCGTAAACCTGTGTTGCACACAGTTCCCCAGTTATTGTCCGAAACTGTGAAATCGAGGGAAACACCATGTTGAACCGGGGACTATTTTGGTCTGACACCGCACTTGCTGGTTGAATGTTAGATGCAAATGCTCTTTTGTATATCTCTCCAGAATAAAGTAACTAATTCCCTCGGTGGTTACGTGTGTGAGGTCTACCTTGTCTGGTGACTGTAATTGTAGTAATTTGTACGTAATTGGGCCAATTTTCTTTTGTTTGGTAATGCTGTACACCAGCAAGCTTGGCCTGTCGACACGGTCTTACACACAAATAGTGTCAGCCTTTCAGGGTCTTGGATGAACTTATATTCTATAAATCATACCTGATATCACTTTTGTTGTAGTCCTCAAATAATATTTGTTTTCAGCGATGATCTGTGACAGATTGGACCTCAAAAGAAAGAGGAAAACAGATGCATGCTTAGTGATTTGTACACAAATCAAGTGGAAATAGAGTTCAGTCTTACTCCATGAGCCAGCCTACTTTTGCAGTTGGTCCCCTTCGACGTATTAATTAATATGCACTGCATGGCAATGGTGGAGAGGGAAGCTATTTATAAGCATTGGCTTAAAACGACCATTGACGCCTAACTAGCAATGATAACCATGCTGCTGATTTTTATTATCAACAAATCTTTCCCATTATCCGTTTGAAATAGATCGTAATCCAGCTATAGTAGTGTCAGTAGAATGAATATGACGGGTAAATGAATATCATTGGTTATGGACGTCAGATATATAGGGTGCTCTGCTATTTCAGACATGTCAGCGATAGAAGCATGACTGATGTAACGCAATCTAAATCTATAGTTTAGAAAGACAGGAGGACAAATATGGTGTATAGTGAGAATAGAAAATTGGGAGTATTTGATTTCTTTTTTTTTTCAATTTACAAGATCAAGATTAAAATGCATGAGTAGGGGAGTAAGAATGAATAACCTTCATAAACAAAGTATATTAAGAGCATCACATAATATCAACAATGGTTTCAAAAATAAACACAAAAATCTTTGAAGTCTTTCTAAAAGTAAGAAGAGAGCAAAGTGAGGTATGAATTAAATTGTAACATCCGATCCGTAACATATGGACGAACACAAAAATACATACATAATCATTATTTAAAAATGAGAAACTTTGAGAGAACGTGTTGTTTAACTGAGATAAACTTGTATTGATGAGATAATTAAATTGAGTGTAAGAATGAAAATTAATAATCAAAAGTAGCTTTCGCACCATTTAATTCATGAATCTTCCGTAGGTTTTTTTTTTGGGGGGGTACTTTCTGATCAATTATGGATTGCCAATTCTAATAACAGATACCTAATAGCAGCTGATGTAAAAGATAATTTCTCAATTTTTTTTTCATAGGCCTTAGCAGAGTATTGTATCTTGCAGGTTACCGACGTCTGTTCTGCAAGGTTATATTAAGGTTATGGAGTCCCCCAAGGCTCCCTACTTGGTCCTATATTATTTAAAATTTAGTTTAAATTGTCTATTTCTATTTAAATGTAATGACTGCCTCTGAAAAGGAAGTATTTTTAACGGTTTCGCCAGACAATTTGAAAATACCACAGGAAGAACAGTTTTGTTTGCTGAGTGACTTTATATCCAGCCACTTAACTATAAGTAAATTGAGCTTAAAATGTGATACATTTATACTATGCTGGAAAATACCACTATAAATAATCCACTTAAGAAATTTACTACTGATAAAAATTTCAGGTTTGAATAATAGGTGTCAAATAGTACGATTGAAAATAACCCTCACATTCCATCGGGTTTCAAGAATAGTATCCAACCTGAATATTGGATAAATCACACTGGATAACGACGATTAAGCAATAATGAATCATTGCGTCTAAACCCCTCTCGTATAATCAGCTCCCCACCAATGAATCGAAAATATGTTCATGTCGCTCGAACAAAAAGTGCCGAATTTTTGGGTGAAGTTTTGATTAATTGGCCACCATGATTGTTGTATATACTATACACATTTCTACTCCATTTTGAATTATTGTACTACGGGATGTTATAAAAGCCTGAGGTCACACATAATATCACCTGCGTATCCACTGGCGGATCCACGGGGGCGCAACCGGCTCGTGCCCCCACCCCCCCCCCCCTTGAGAGGCCTAATTAAAATTTGTAATGTAAAAATGCCGTTAAAACTCATCTGTGCCCCCCCCCCCCCCTTGAAAGTAAGGATCGTTTTTTGTTATGTTTTTTGCTTGTCAAATTTTCATCGGGAAAATGTGCCCCCCCCCCCACACACACACACTTTTGGAAAATCCTGGATCCGCCACTGTGCGTATCGTTATCTTCCACCGAATAAGTGTATTCTATCTATGAATCTTTTGGTGTCATGAATGCGCAAGAGAAAATATTCTAATTTTTTCAAGAAGGATTTCGAATTGGACAATTTATACCATGCGTTACCGTTTATGTGAAAATGGATTGCATTATATCAATCAACATTTTTTTTCATTTGCATCCATCATTAGATATATTTGCTTATTCATCCATTTAGCCATTTATACATTCATCGATTCCTATCAAATACTTATACATTCTATATTTGTTCTTCTTAAAAACTTAAATGACGCAACAGCAGACACACAACATGGATAGAAAGTACATTTTCAAATCTCCAAAGTTGGGTCAAGTTTGTACAATAAAAAAAAAATCCATAAATTTATGTAAATCAAGACTGGCTTACGCATAGCAGTCATGCGGTGGTTAAAATCTGCTCGGAAACGAATTATGATTTGTTAGAGTTTTTCAGATACTTGACCAGTTCATTTGCCAGTTAGTATACTGAGTGTCGTGCTGCTGCAGGTGAACGAAATTAACACTTTGGTCCCATTTCAAAACTATTCAGACGATATTTCTTGTAAATAAATGCATGATTACCGTGGCGATATGAAAAGAATTTTAAACAATTTCTACCCGATGACATATATACATTATATGTTGTTGTTGTTGTTATAGATTTGTTGTTGCATTTTTAAATGTTACACGTTTTTTATCAACAAATAAGTCAGTGAAGTGATTCGAGCGTCGAGATTGCAATCACTAGAATATATGTGTCCAACAATTCATTTTTCAAATAGAATACATATAAATGTATATTCACCAGTAATTTGCATTTCGATTCTTTCGTAATTCAAATGCAACTTTACTGATCGTTTCTCATGGATGAATGAATGAATGAATGAATGAATGCATGAATGAAAAACGTGATTATGAAGCAAACAACATCAAAGTCACATGGCCATTGTTGAAACAATAATTGATGTGAAATTGCATGTGTTGATGACTTCTGGGTACCCCTATGATTGCTTCCAAGAAAAAAGTAATTCACCGTACATTTGGGGTGATAACCTTTTCTCTTTTTTGGGGCTTGTCACATTTTCCTGCCCCTGTTTCCCCTACCTTTAGGGAGAGATTCCCCTCCCCCCCCCCCCCCCTTTGGCTGGGTGCAACTAATATGTCTAGATAGTCTAGTCACATTTCTGACGTATATTCTAGTCAGGAATAACTCTGTTTACTAAAATACGACTAGAAATAGTCAAATATGACTAGAATAACAGATGTTTTGAGAGTGTAAGGGCTTCATATTTTGTCAAACAAAATAAGGAACTTTTCCAAGCATAATACATTCAATACATAAAGCACGTAAAGCATGTTGAGTGATCTAAACAAAGTTTTTATCATTGGTTTTGTGAAATAGTTGTAATGAGAAGGAGGAGTTCCATGTGAGGCTATATGCTACGGTTATGAAAATGATGAGATGCGTGATGTGATGATGTTTGCCTCATCTTTCGAGTTCGATGCGATTGCATGAGGACGAGTCATGAATGGGATGCATTCCCATGGGGTCTGTGATGACTGCGTGAAATAATGAAGTCCCTCCCCACTCCATTACCCATACACAGTTAATCATTCCTTTTCAAAGCTTCCTTGACTTCACAGAGATGTAACCTTGGTGTCCCTTTTCTCTCCATCTCACCTCCCCCTCACATTCGTTCGAATTTCTATTTTTTTCGATCATCTGATGAAGGCGTTTGTATTTAAGAATCCCCAGATCACATGATGGTGCCTTTTCCACTAAAATCTGACTATTTCGGGACTCAATAAATTGCGCTAACACCCACCGATAAGAACATAGATCATGTTAGATAATGCAATTAGAAAACACTGGTGCATGATATTGTTGACACGTGTTATTCTAGCATTTATTTATGTTAATGTGGTGATATGGCTCGTGATTGGCTGAAATATATCACGTGACTAGTAATTTATGTTAGCTAACCAGTACTAATGACTAGTTATATTGACCAGTCATGATTTTGAAATGAGAAATGGTTTATCGATAATTAAGGATCCATATCACTATCTTCACTATCGTATAAAACATATAATGCACAGGATTTTTCCTAAGCGTTGTAATAATTACCCATATACATGCAACGTTTGAAAAGCTGGTTTAAAAAGGCACTTACAGCAAATACACAAACATAACTATCCTTAAAACTTTAAAGTTTTTTTTGTTAACGGAGTGACATGAAAAGTGACAATTCATTAAATTTATAACTACTTATTCAGGATATAATCTGGTGACCCCTGATTTTCAAAAACGTTGCAATATTGCAATATATACACCGGAATACGCTTTTAAAAAAATGGGCAAATATTTATCTTTACTTTTGATAAGCGTTCTTGAGTGTTTTTATTTTTTCTCCCTTTAACTTATTGCTGCATAACATCCAGAGTAGGTTGATAACCATGTCATAATATGATAATCATAAGAAGTAGAACATTTTGTGGTTCATTTTATCTCAACTCTTCACAAATTTCACATTCGAAATTTCGTACTACGTGAAATCACATCCAATACCGAGTTTGATATTAAACTCTATTCACCAAGGGATATACACCGTTGCTTTAAAATCACCCTAACATCGTGTTATTAGACTGGCAAGCGTAATACTTATTCATTTCATCTGTCCGATGCAATGTTAGTTTAATTACAGCTTCGCCATGTGACTGGACATTGATATAAATGTAAGGTCTCCTAGTGAGGAATGTATGGTGTCCGAGATCTATGCAACACCATGTTGGCTTAATTTTGCCAGTGGCGACACGGGTCGGGTGGCGCCGTATAAGTTAGGGCTGGTTCCGAGCCCTTTTCAGGCTTTCGGAGCGAGCTTTACTTGCCTTGGAACTCTTATCAATGCATTGCTAGATTGATGAAAAACAAACATGTAGAAAATGAATGGAGACAACACTTTAGTATGTGTATACACTGAAACATCATGTTCGACAGTATTTTAAATGTTAATAACACGATCATTAAAGATGATTAAGATTATAAACCCAAAAATGACAGCATTCTCCTCTATTTTTGGTTCTTTTCCCCCATGTCTTTATTTAAACGAATAGTACAATGATTCAATCTTACCTCTCTCAGAATAACTTCTGACTGTGTTCGCTGCTGGTGTTGCATCGTCAGCATCGTTAAAATCCTCCGAGGTTTTATCATTTTGTGAACCTTGTAACTTTTCATACAGATCCAACATGAAGGAAGGGGCCTGTTTCACCGCTTTCTTATCAAGCTTCGGTAATTTAGAGAGGCCAAATGAAGTCAGTAACCTCCTTTCGGCATCCCCTTCTACTTTAGGTTCTGAATAATCCGAATAGTCGTCCTCTTCTTCCGTTTGTTCGTCGTCATCGACGTCGTTCGACTCCTGGTCGTTTTTCCCGTACGGTGAATCGTTTTCACGCCATGGAGGGGCCTCCTGTTCGGACCGTAAGCCGCCCGGCGGGCGTCGCGATGCCGACCCACCTCGCCGCCTCTTCCCATACTGGTCCGTCGGGTCGAGGGGCGAACTTGTAACCCGTGATAAAATGACAAGAATAAAAGAGATCCGGATCGTGGCCAGGGCAAAGTTGGGCATCATCATGTCGGATTCGTTCGTAAATAACCACCAAACGACAGCATGAATGGATAGATATCCCTGCTCGACGATGTCAGCGAGCTAAAATGACCACCAGTCTACACCTGCGACGTCGTTTTGATTATTCTTCATTGAGAAGCCCAGAGCTTGGTGATGCTATTGGAGAAAAGTGTTTCAGGGAGAATCTTGGATACGAGTCATCCTGCCGGGGTATGATGGAAGAGAGACAGGGCTGGGAAAATGGAGCCAAAGTTTATAAAAAGGAAGCCAAGAAATTTTGTAAACGAGTCCCCGGTACTGGTCTATATCGGTGCGTAAACTCGGCTTAAAATGAGCTTTAGAATCTCGTACGAAACGCAATCGGGCGCAGAGGTTTTAGCGCTCCTCCTTTTCTTTCTCTCTGTCTCTTTTTCTCAGTCTGTCGCTCTCTCGCTATACTTTTTCCCCCTCTCTATCCCCCGTCGTGCATCAACGATCCTTCTATTACTTTTCTTGCTTTATTCGCTTTCTCTGTGCCCCTCTATCGAATCATCTGTTACTGTATCTGAACAGATAATGGTATCATGAGTGAAGCTCTGCCGGTCCATGCCTGAGCGAGACTGAGGTGCCTTGTGTCGATTGGGCAAGCTTGACGTATCTATTTAACGCACGGGTGTTCTTGGGGGTTGGTTGGCCGCATCAAACACAGCCATCAATCAGTCCTAAATAGGCATACTAGCCGCGATATAACCCCTAAATTGAAGAGCCAGATAATAATTATGACAAAGAGAGCGCGAGGGGAGGGGGTATAATAATGTGTAGCCGAGTATGTGCGCGCGTGCGTGCGTGAGGGTGGATGTGCGTATGCGAGTGAGGGAGAGGAATTGATGAGGATAAATAACAATTTCGAAGACGTTGTAGTACAGATATTGCAGTTATTCAATGCGCGTGAGTGTTTCGATTGACTTCATCACAATTATCATGAAAAGAACAACTTTTTGTAGCGAAATCACTGTGAAGAAATGAGTTTAAGCCAAAGGGTTGTTCGATTGAACATGATTTAAATTATATTGATTTAAATTGGATTTTTTTTTTAAGTGAAGCAGATATATGTCTCAAAAATCAAAGCAAAAATGACCAACTATTCCAAGTGACTAAACTCATCAGCTAAAATGCGACGGTTGAAAGAAATCTAATCAATGTAGGCCTTGTGTATGATTGATTTTTTCCAAGAACATTTAGGGCAATACTTTCTCAAAGAAATTCTGAATTCAATAATTCAATGGAAGTAAGGAAGTAATTTTTTGAATCCCCAACCTCGAACATAAGGTATAATGTCGAGCAAGGAATTTTAAGTTATTATTAATTAGTTCACCGTTTGAACATCACGTCCTTTTTATGCGTGACACCATTTTGAGCTGTTTCTTCATATTTCCGTAAATTTTCCGTTTTGATGGTTAATAATAAATGAACAATTACCTCTTTTTCTTGATAAACATATGTGAATAATAATGTGTCTGAAAGTAACGGAAGCTTTAAAATGCCATCCCGGGGCGTAATGAGCAAGACAATTAGGGGCCTGGCGGAGCGATCGAGCAAAAACGGCATTTTTAATACCAAAAATCGAATTTCATGACCGATTTTTGCATAATATTTAGAAAATATAGTGAAATAATTTACACGTTGTCCTTCCATTTTATGGGGGTTTATGGCCCCCAAGCCACCCCCCCCCCCCCCCATCTGTACACCAGTCTGCCAGTGGTGCCTTCTACTTGAGCTGGTGTGCCTCTTGCCAAGTTGACTTAAAAAAACTGATTTGCCGTCATGTTGGTATATGATATCTTGTGCAGTCGACTTCTAAAAAAGGTGCATGTCGTCATTGAGACATATTAAGGTATCACGACAAGTCGACTTCGAAGTATTTAAATGTCGTCATGAAGACAGTTTAAGGTATCACCATGACAAGTCGACTTCTAAAATGTTACATGGCGTCATGAAGGCATTAAATACCATGGAAAGTCGACTTCTAAAATGTTACATGGTGCCATGAAGACATATATGGCAAGTCGACTTCTAAAGACTGATTTGTCGTCATGGTGACATATGATATATTGCCAAGTCGACATCTAAATTGTAACATGTCGTCATCAAGACTTAAGGTATCTTGTGCAGTCGACTTCTAAAAAAGGTGCATGTCGTCATTGAGACATATTAAGGTATCACGACAAGTCGACTTCGAAGTATTTAAATGTCGTCATGAAGACAGTTTAAGGTATCACCATGACAAGTCGACTTCTAAAATGTTACATGGCGTCATGAAGGCATTAAATACCATGGAAAGTCGACTTCTAAAATGTTACATGGTGCCATGAAGACATATATGGCAAGTCGACTTCTAAAGACTGACTTGTCGTCATGATGACATATGATGTATTGCCAAGTCGACTTCTAAATTGTAACATGTCGTCATGAAGACATAGTAAGGTATCACGCCAAGGCGACTTCTAAGAATGTTGACCATGTTGACAGGACCGCTTAATTTATCTTATCAAGCCAAATTGATAATAAATTATATCTGCATGACGACACGAAACCTGTATCGATATGTCGCCTTGTTAATTTGTACAGCAAAGTGATCCTCATATCATCACTTCAAGTATATGATACTTTTAAGCTTCCGTTGAAAGTGTATTCGAGGCAAAAGTCAAGAAATCTGTGGAGTGTTTACAAGGTATGAGGAGAGAGCACATAGCAATGAATTCATAGACAAAAAATGGGAATTAAAGTTCTGATTTAAGTTTAAAATTTCCGAACATATTTCTCTCTTTTTCTTTATTTGTTTTTAATTAAAAAGCATATACAGGTCATATTCACTGTGAATGTACATTCCTTCGGAACTTGTTGATCACGTCTGCAGAATGTGTTAGCATTTTTACGTTAAGTTGATGAACTTGTTGTGTTTTGAAATCAGTGTTACAAACATGACAAAAGGGAGCAAAATTACCTTTCTCACTATTTCTTTCCAGTCTTGCTGCGTAAAATTAAACAATTACTAACAATGAACCAGTATCAAACTTCAAAAGAAACGATACCTAAACAGATTAGAATTCGGAAATGGCAGTTTGGAGAAAGTCTTAAATCTTTAACGTCAAAGTCTTTCAAGAGTCAAAATCTTTTAAGACTTTGACTCTTTTAGTTTAAATGAGTTGAAGCGTGTCGTTTGATTTTTATACCTGTCCACTAAAACTGTTTTTGACCGTGCTTATCAAGGACACAAAAGGAAGCGATTGCTTCTGATTTTCTGAATCCACGAGTATTTGATTTCTGTTAGTCATGGGTTAGGTATCAGATATGAAGGATAGGCCCTATTAAATTGAGGATATACATTATTTTAAGTGGTCCGTTCGATGTGGTCCCACTTCATTATCTTGACTTCATAAAGAGGTCATTCTCCGCCTGTGTCATGATCTTGCTGAAGACCCCCAACAATCTCAAGGGAAAAGACCATAGCGTTTTTAAATCAAAAGAGCCTAGTAGAAGTAGGGGTCTATTAGAATACTTGTGTCAAACAACGGGTATTGTGTTAAGATGTAAGTGAGACACAATACGGCGCTCGAAGACCTCTTGAGCAAAAGGCGCCCGGTCGAGTTGAAACGATCTCGGACAATACACGGTGTTTTCATCAAGTGTGTGCCGCTATGTCTCTCCTCTCTATGCACGCAATGACGGTACAATCGATAGAAATTTCAGTTTGATAGGTTTCATCCGAACTGTCTTGGTCTTAAATTGGGAGATCAGTCTCTTTTCATGAGGTCATTTAGCTCACAAAATGCCGCTAAAACGGGGCTTTTGCGATTCTACCGCTATGGACCCCTAATCTGTTAATTTGGATTAATGGCTTTATCCGAATAGGTATTGGTAGCGCCCCACAAAAGGGGGGAGTATTGATCCCCGAATAGGGGTATTAAGAGAGAATAGGGGTAAAGAAATGACTTTTTCCTCTCCCCTTCTCTCTCGCTCTTA
The DNA here is from genome assembly GCF_037042905.1 of Lytechinus pictus. Lineage (NCBI taxonomy): Eukaryota > Metazoa > Echinodermata > Echinoidea > Temnopleuroida > Toxopneustidae > Lytechinus > Lytechinus pictus. Next base: position 24,392,822 of record NC_087256.1, read on the forward strand.
AGAACATGTAGATATGTCACTATCTGAGCTTCGTTTGAAATTGAATAAAATGGGATTGCAGCGGATCTTATAATCGCAAAAATATGTGACACATAAATCACAGAAAGGCTATTCAAGGTATTTGGTTGGACATATGTCTCAATAATGGGACGAATACATTTCAATCTTAGACCGCATTGTTAGACCGAAGACCATTCTTTAAAATTGGAAAATTGGCCATCTGCATCTTGTCATGTTAAGCTTGAGGTGAATAACTTTCTTTTCGGGATATAAATGTTCTCACTTAATTCCTAAGCAGTCTTAATGTTATTCCCAGACATAATTGCACAATTCCGTCATTGTATTTGCTTGATTTATGACTCGTCTTTACTGTTGCTGTTGTTGTTGTTGTTGTAGCTGATTTTGGGTTTGTATGTCTAGGTAACATGAAATATGTCACAGGTTAACTATATGGGCTCCTATTGTAGTATCGTTTCGGTTTTATCTGGGTATTAAAGTAAGAATTTAGACTTATACTTAACCAATTACAAAACAACTCCTCTAAACATGACAATGCGATCATGGAACAGGATTTATAGAGGGTACGGATGCAAGTTAAAAAAACTATCTAGCAAGAATGGGGACTTCATTTTTTCAGCCCAGAATTTGCAGACACTATAAAAAAAAAAGGAGTAAGCACAGGCGGTGTATATTTGTACGTATTTGTAGTGTGCTGATATGTATACTGTATACACTGTCAATACGTAAATAAACACACATGATATAAAAAGGGTGCAAATTTGCACCCTTCCATTGCAAGACGAGGAGATCTTTTGGGGATGCAAGATTGCGGCACCTTAAGAAGCCTAAGTTTCACCCTTAAAAGGATGGTCCGGGTTGAAAATATTTATATCTAAATAAATAGAGTAAAATTCACAGAGCAAAATGCTGAAAATTTCATCAAGATCGGATAAGAAATAACGAAGTTGTTGAATTTTGAATCAATATTTTGTGAAAATAGTTATGTATGCACATCGTCATGAATATTCATTAGGTGGGCTGATGATGTCACATCCCCATTTTCCTTTTTCTTAAGTTATTACATAAAATCATAAATGTTCAATTTTTTCATTCATGTGTAAATGATGTGTCTCCATTATGATGAAATAAGTTGTGACAATAAATAACTAGTGCACTTAATCAGTTGTCAATCTAATTGTTTTAGTTCTTGGTAGAAAAATTTTGAATAAACCTAATTTCATATAATAAAATACAAAATAACAAGTGGGGCTGTGACATCATCAGCCCACCTAATAAATATTCATAAAGACATGCCTAGAACTGTTTCACCGAATAATGCAAATCTTTAAAATTCAATAACTATTTTACTTGTTATCCGATTTTGATCAAATTTTCAGCATTTTGCTTTGTGAATTTTACTCTATTTATTGAGATATAAATATTTCCAGCCTGGACCATCCCTCTAAGGGTGCGATTAGCAACATTTTAAATCAATTTAGGGTGAAGAGCTGTACTCTTAGGAGAAGGTGCAATTATTGACCTACTGAACGTCAGAATAAAACTAAAGCACCCTAAAAGATGAAAAGTGACACCTGGTTGCAAACAGGAACAAAAAGGTGATTTTCCCACTTTTTTCAGTTAGGGTGCATGGGCTACCGGTGCTGTATTGGGGTGCAATTTTTGACATTTTTACCTAAGTGTGTAAAAGATTGCAATGCCATAAAAATAGAGGATTATCTTATCAGGACATTGCAAAACTATACCAAAGAGTACCAACCGCTCAAAAATAAATCAATATTAAGTAATCATAAATGTAAGCACCTATGGTGTGCTATGGTACATTCCAAAGGTTACATGGTTGTGTTTCATAATAATATTAGTGTGTTACGTGTGATTGATGACTCTCATAATGTCTTGGGTGCTGAATTTGAAGTCAAGCCTCCATATTTTCTCCGTTCATTTTATTTCTTAAAAAAAAATCCTCGATAAAGGGCCCGCCCCCTCCTGCCACCCCGACCCCTTTCTGATACGCCACCACTTCGTGTTTTACATTCTGGAAGGCAGCAGCTGGAAAGAGAAAGGGGAGTCTGACAAAGTTAGGTTGGTTGTAAGTGTAAGTGAAGTAGCAAGGAATTTATAGCCATTTCAGCTTAGAATAATGGGATCTTTTCTTTCCTGTAAAAAAAAAGAAATATCATAAGCGTATTAATCAGTTGGATCAACATATTGAGGGGTGATCGACATGGCTCTATTAACTATGTATAAACAACAATCATGACAAGAGGCAAATGCATTTCTTATTCTTCCGCGTCACAGCGCATGGTTTAGGGGCAACTTAAGATATCATGAAAAATATAGGTTTCAATTTCCTTTTAAAGTAGGACGAGATTGTGAGAGGTTCTCAGAAATTTATCAAAGGCAATTCCATATAGTGGTTCAAACTCAGTTGATTCAATGTTCTTGCTAATTTCATATTGTTTTGTATTTAGTTTGTTACCAGATCAAGTGTTTCGAAAATTGTATACGAAGTGATTATTACCGCATGTGGTTTGAAAATAGAAGATAAAAATAAAATACTAATTTGTTATAGATGAAACAATTGGGTATGATATAGGAGTGATATTTGTGACGATGTTTATACATGTATATGTGCAACATATTATTTGGTTGTTAAATGTTTAACCACTTGCTTGTTTGCTTAATTATCTGCACCTCCACCCCACCCCCCCCCCCCCCCCCCGTTTCTGTCACGCTGGCGCTCCCCCTCTCTCCCCCTCCCTCTTTCTCTCTATCTCATTTTATTTATGTTTCTTTCTCTTTATCCTTTTTTTATTGTTCTGTAAATGTCATTCATCTACTTATCATAATATTTTTTTCTTCTTTAACCTCCCAGATAAATATTGTGAAGGTTTTTTTTTTTAGAAAGAAAATCGTCCTAATGAAAATCACGCTTGATCTGCATTACTCGCCTCATCGGACCCGTCTAATTATTAGTCATGGCTCATTACCAGATAGCTTATGTCATTGATAAGTTCATTTTCAAACAATTTTATTCGATACATTTATTTCGTCTGGCTTTGACAATGGCCCTTTACCCAAGGTGTAACGTCTGACTGAGTTGTTTTGTGGCGAGGGCAAAATGGGTACTATCTCGTTGTGATCAGGATCGGTATTTTTCAACACTTTACAGACAGGTGTGCGTTCTTTCTTTCTTTCATTTATTCTCTATATTTTTGCCGTAATCGTTATTTTTGTATTTAATTTTGTCTGTATCTTTTTGTAATCTTTAAAATTTTTGAATCTCCAAAATTTTTACGACAAAAAGGGGGGAAACAACAGGAATGGAAAGGGAAATAAATATTATCTTATTCTCTGAATCCTATGTCAACAACTTTTTTTTTTTTTTTTATTAGTAAAAATTTCAAAAGTTTTGCGCTCTCGCTCGCGCCTTTTACAAATTTCGCCCCATACGCCATGCCTGCCCCCTTCAATTTTTTTTAGGTCATTACGCCACAAGTTTTATCAAGAATTGTCTACAATGGCGCTCCAGCTAGGTTGATGACTTTATGAATTCACAAATCCACCTACGAATAAACACAGAAAAACACAACGCCCTCAAAAGATGGCAACTTTTGTTTCTTGTGGTGTGTCCCTATTCTTGAAATCAAATGGACGGCTGAACCCCAATCAACTGAAACTAAGTAAGTAGAGGGATGAGCAACCACTGTCACTGAATGTCAACAGAGTTGTGACGTCAGCAACCATTTAAGGGTGGTTCAAACACATTTGTTTTACATCAGGGTCAAAACTCCTCGAAAAATTCTCACGATTATAGAAACTTACTCGTAGATTGAAATAGTTTAAGTGTGTTTTAGAGCTTGTAACAAAGGACCCCCCCCCCCCCTTCGCCCCTGGTCTACATCTATACGATTACACTCTAAAAAATGAAGTGCTAATTTAGCACTTAATGTCCTTGTATAGTGACTGCACTTTGAGTGCTGACTTAGTCATTCAAATTTGAACTAGAAAATCAGCACTCAAAGTGCAGTCACTATACAAGGACATTAAGTGCTAAATTAGCACTTCATCTTCTAGAGTATATGCGGGGTATTTTTCGTTATTCAATGTGCAATATACCGTGACCAAAATATGGTCTAAGAGTGGGTGATTCATAACTTAAAATAACCATACTGTTACAAATATAATATCGCAAAGGTCAAAGCTCTATTTGGAAAATATTTTAGTAATTACCTATTTTTCCTATCATCATGGCATTGTATCAAAATTAAATTAGTACACTGTAAAAAGTGAAGTGCTAATTTAGCGCTTACAGTGCTTGTATAGTGACTGCACTACGAGTGCTGATTGTCTAGTTTAAATTTGAACTTAAAAATCAGCACTCGTAGTGCAGTCACTATACAAGCACTGTAAGTGCTAAATTAGCACTTCAGTTTTTACAGTGTATTTGGAAGAAAAAAATGTTCGTTCTCCTCGCTGTCTCGGTTACATATATGATTTCGAACTTATTCCAAAAATTATGGATTAAAGGGACTGCTGACCTGTTTTATGTTGTTCTTTAAGAGTTTTGAAATAGACTCATCATATAGCTTCAATTTTACATCCCTCGTCCTCATGCTTCTCATGAACATTCAGATTAGTTTAGAAAATATCTCCTTTTCAGTAGAAATTCGTAATAGGTCAAGGTGACCGATTTTTCAGGGATCGAGTCGGTATATACAGTATATATAGCCTGTATGATGCATAGACCTCGAAATAGATGGCGCAACATCAGGGCTTAAATGACGAATGAATCATCAGCTTTAATTAAGAAAGGGTTTTGTCTCTCAGCCTTTCTTTGGATCATTAAGCCTATCAATATTTCATCATCCTCAAAACGAACCAAAGACTTGGAATTCTTTTTCCGACCGGCTCGACCTTCACACAAAGTTATAAATTATATGATAATCATTATACGCTGATTATTTGGAGAAATGAAACAGAATGCTCGCTCTTTCACCTTTCCCTCTTTTCGACCTTCTTATTTTAAGAGGTCGTACAAAATTAAAAGAATTATTTAGGCCCCGATTTAGGCATTAATATTTTTCTGTGACATGGGAAAAAGCACTTCTTTCAAGATATAATTTTGACTTTATAAACATGCCACAAAAATTTACCCAAAAAATGATTAATTTGAAAAGGGTCAATGTAACCAAAGAGATTAGGCACGTGCATGGCAATATGAGGCCGAAAGGGTGAATGAGTAGGATATTTTCCGTCCTAAAACCTCTTCAGAACTCGTTTGACATAATTTGATAAGCGGTTCTACTTGAAGGCCAAAAATTTAATTCTAAAATCAAATTTTACAGACTGTCCTTTGGTTGAATTACTTTTGTGTTGTTCTATGTCGTATTGTTTTTTTTTTCCTTAACGTAATATATTTTATCAGATTCTGTTCAAATCATGTCCAAATACTTCCTAAGAGCACATTCATACGATTTTACATAATTATATTTATTTAGGTTTTTTTTAAATGATAATGATAAATAATTGCCCTAGAATTCAAATGATCATACGAGCATTAATAGCATCGACGGAACCATAGCAACCATTTTGGTGACATTTGCTCCGGTGTTAATATCTTAGAGGGCATAGGGTTAGAGTTGGAAATTTAATTGAGTTCTGGGTTTGAATAAGGATTAGAGTTTATTCAATATTGGAGGTTAGGTTTTATGTTTGGCTTAACGTGCAAATTTTCCATCTGAGCAATTGTCGCCGGAGCAAATGTCATGGAACCTCTATTTCATTAATTTTGGTTCACTTCTCCCTTGTTTTTACCCATGTCTTCCTACATGACCGAAAGAGGCCAAATTGTCTCTAGACATGTTGGGGTCGCCATTTCTTATGAATAAATCTGCCCCATGCATTCCCCCCATCCCGCGCACCTTGAATGTAATTATAACCATATCATACTTAAAAACAAACAAAAAATTATACAAATATGAATTTTGCACAAGCACAAGGCAGTGCTACATACCATTTTAATTGATGAATGCAATAGCCTAATATTTTTTTTAGAAAAACTGGTTTCAATTCTCCCTTTGAAAATGTATATCAAATTACATTTTTTAAATCATTTGTAAGATTAACGAGTGTTGCCAAACTCATATCGTACATTGCGTGTCAGCATCATTCAGATCCTCTTTTATAATAGTTTTAAGTGAATATTCACCAAAGAGGGGATTTCTTTTTATACGGAATTGATTGTTTCCAAACTATTTATACACCTTTACTGAGAAATTCAAAGATATGACATATAAAGAGTGATAAATGGATTTTGTTTTGTGTGAATGTTGTGTGTACACACAAAGTCAACGTTCTTTATGGAATTTGGTTCACATAAAGGACATTATTGTTATACCCATATCCAAGTTGGTTTGAATAATACGAGCAAACTAAAAAAAGGGTTAATATATCGGGGCTAGCTTATTAAAATTTTAACGTTTTAATAAAACCTTTTGACATCCAATTTGGGTGAATATTTTACTGTTGTGCGTGTTGTTAATTTTGCTCTTTTGATTCAAATCAAGATAATGTTGGGGTGGACAAGGCCTTTGAAAATAATCATCTGCGTTTCTAGATGAATGCCTAAGTGAAACACTAGCTAAGCAATGGCAATGATGTTCTACTGCGTATTCGCATTGAAAGCTTCAATTACTAATCACTACTCTATCGTTGATGGCGCTAAGTATAAAAGTAGAGAAAGTTATATTCATCTCGAACTGTTCTTTTTATTTTTGTTCAGTTTTGGAATAGTTTGACCTGGAAATCGAATTTACACGTTCAATATGAGTTCAAGTTTATGAGCCCTCAAATACATACATACTTGCTAACACTTGAACATTTATATAGCGCTTCTTCACGTATAAACATGCTCAAAGCGCTTTACAATATAGCACAGTTAATAATTTTATTCGTTAATTCAGATGCTTACAACATATAAAGTGTTTGTCACATAGAAAATAAATGTGTTTTTAGCTTGTTTCTTATCTTAATTATACAGAAGGATACAAACGGATATTTTCAGGGAGACTATCCCAAAAGCTGGGACCAGTGAAACTTATAAATTGTTGACTTTTCTTGGAGTTCATTCTGGGAGCATGTAAAAAAATGTGAGTCTGTTCTAGAAGGCAATGAGTAGTGACTTTGTTGAACTGAATAAAGCAAGGTTAGCATGAAATGTATAATTCATGAATTCAATAGTATTTTTAGAATAAACATTTATAGTCAAGTACCCTAGGGTGTCGGATGGTCTTTGGAAATCGTGGCCCTAATAAAAAATGGCACTTCTTGGAGTAAAAGTAGGGCGCCTATAGATGCAAACAATGCGGAAATACCAATTTGATAATTTTCGACACTTATTTGTCCTGGTTCCAGATAAATAATGTAAAATGATGCCTTCCAATTAATGTGATATACAAACGCCCATTCCACGTTGCCGTAGCTAGTTTGATGATTGGGGAACAAGAAGAAAACCAAAGTCTCGATCCCGTGGCCTTACGCAGCGGGCAGCAGGGGACAGTTACCCCCCCCCCCCCCAGTAATTTGGAAAATTTCTTTCTTGAAAATTCTTCACAAAACTCACTAAAAGTATGCACAAAATCTTTCAATTTCACTTAAATTACAAAGTGCAAAAAGCCCTAATATACAAGCTCGGTGGCTTCGCTCCCTCGTTTTTATTAGTTGTTTTTAAAGTTTTTTTTTTTTTTTTTACGCAGCCTGCCCCCCCCCCCCCCCGGTTAAAAATAAACTTATAAGTACGGCGTTGTTCAATCCATTCCCTTTAGACCTTTTCTTTAAAAAGTCAAAAAGGGGCCTAAGCTTTCGATCCTAGCAGAATCTTCGTCGGAGGCAAAATGACAAACATATAAAGTGGAACAACCATAATATAGACCACAAACAAGCTACAGCAACACTAGAAACAAGGAGACAAAAGGGGCATTAGTGAGTAGAGAAGACCAATCAGGTTAGTGAAGGGGATGAAAGAAAAGGAGTATAGAGGCAGACACAAAGGGGAGTTAGTGTAAGTAAGGCCAAGAGGGATTAAGATAATGAGGCAGGCAACATCAAACAGGATCTGGAACAAAACAGTGATAGAGGGATGAATAACTAGAGAATTAGTGAGAGGTGGGTCAAACAGGTTACAAAGAAAGGCATAATAAACTGGTGCATAAGAGTGGGGGGAAAAGGGAAAAGAATGGGGAACAACTGATAATGTGCAAAAGACAAATAAGTATATATGATAAAGCATTAAACAAACTAAGAGAAGAAGGTAAGTGTAAATATGTATCTATAAGTGATATGTATATAAATATATCCAAAAAAGAAATGTATATGAAAAAATATAAATGCACATATGGTGTAACTGATATTGTAATCCGCTAGGTGTGACGGGAAAAAAACATAGGACTATACAGTAGGAAAAAAAACACCTGTATATGTGAAAAAGAGGAAGCAAATTGCCTAAAAGGTAAAAGCAAATATAGAAAATAGGGGGTGTATTATGAAGAATCCATAGTATACATGTAAATAAGCAAATGTGGTAAATCTAAAAGAGGTGAGTGGAGAAAAAAATATATATATATAATAATTATTATATCGCCTGAATAAGAAAGGAAAAATTGGAGCTGAGCTTGTATGAGATATGGGAGGAAAGTAGAGGAAGAAACTATAATGTAACTATTCAAAAGAGCTGAGGGGAAAGTGAACTTTCTGACGTAAAATTCAATGTTTATGTGGGGGCGTCGTGGTCTTGTGGTTATGACTCTCGTCTTTTAATCTGAGGGACGTGGGTTCGAATCCTAGCCATGGCGTGATTTCCTTCAGGGCATTGTATTGGACTCGATCAACCCAGGTCCGGGTGACGGAATGGTTACCAGGTAGGAAGGAATTCCTTGAACGCTTGAGCGCCTAGCTAGCCTAGAAAGTGGCTACCCTGGGTAGATAATCAGTTATTATTAATATCAATGTTCATTATAATGCTTTATATTCCCCTTCATAATAATTACATTTCAACCGGTCAAGGAATTTGGGGTGAAAGTACTTCCTCGTAAGGCCATATCACTGTCCCCCACACCCTCCGTGGCCTGCTTCCATTGTCAGTATTTTTTTCTCTCGACCAAGAAAATAAAGAACAGAATAAAATGAAATGGAAAAGGATAAAATACGATTTTCTGAGTAATTAAAATCTATCACAAAAATTATATTCATTGTATTATAAGGGTCGAAATTGTGGATCGCTGGCTTTGCTCACTCGCAGATTTTTAGAAAAATTTGTTCCATACAACGTCTGGTGCTTTAGAATTTCTGATTCATTACGCCAGTGACGTACAGATGGGGGCTTGGGGTGCTTGTCCCCCCCAAAAAAAAATGACGATTGAGAAAAAAAATGAAAAGGAAAGAGAGAAGGATAAAATATGATATTATTTTCTGAATATTTTTATTATGTCACAATCACAAAATTTGATTTTTGTAATAACAATGTCAAAAATTTTGCTCGCTCGCTTCACATTCTTGCAACTTTTGATAAATATTGCCCGATACGCAATATCTAGCCCCCTCAAAAATTTGGCTCATTGCGCCACTGCATTACGCTTCTGGCTGCAACTGTTAAGGAGTCATATCACATACACATGTATGAAAATATGAAATCATTATGATTTCATGTAATAACATAAGAAGAAAGAAAGTGGGGACATGACATCATCAGACCACCTAATGAATATTCGTGACAGTGTGGATATAACTGTTTTGACAAAATATAAGTAGACTTAAGAATTTAATAGATTTTGATGAGGTTTTCAGCATGTTGTGGTCTTTTTTTTTCTTTATTTAGATTTGATTATATCAGCCCAGCTAGAATACCCCTTTTTGTAAAGAGAAAAATTAATATACATAATGGCTTTTACGAACTACCGTTACTGATACTTACGAATCTAGCTTCTTCTTGTTGTTATTCTTTTATTGGTTTGGTTGCATTCAACTATTATCGCCATTGCGAGCGGCAACCTTGCTGAAAATCTCCGTGTGTTTTTCCATTTTTATTTGCATGCTGCACAACACCGTGAACATTATTTATAGTGGACTTCCCCCGATGGGAGCAGTCGAATTTTAGATAATGAATGGTTTATAATATTGTAAGTTTTAAGCATTTGTTTGTGAATATTTAATATCTATAATATTTGGCATTCAGCGATGCTGAAGTATAATCATAAATTCGAATAGTTTAGTCGAATTATTGAAGTGAGAATGTTTCTGTGAGTGTGACTGTGATCAGTGCAGTGCCACTGCCAGCAGTGTGCTGTACCGGTACGTACCGAGCAGGTGCCAGGCAGTAGCTGCACCATCCGCTGTTGGGGCGGGGCTCCGTTCCCCCTAACCCAGAGAGCTCCCGCCCGCGCAGCGGGCGGGAGCCCAGAAGCTTACCGTGTATTTTACCATTGTCACCGGACTAGGGTGATTTATGGTCTAAATATTTCTCCAAATGAATTGTGAAAACAGAAAGTATACAATTACCACGATTATATGGATGAAGGTCTAACGAGTGGCAGATTCCTGACATCTGGGCACAGTCTGGAACCTCAAAAAAACGAAAAGTTCTCTCCTTCTACCCCGTCTCGATCGGCCATTTTTGTTAAAAATCGTAACAAAATGGCCGATCGAGACTGGGTAGAAGGAGAGAACTTTTCGTTTTTTTGAGGTTCCAGACTGTGCCCAGATGTCAGGAATCTGCCACTCGTTAGACCTTCATCCATATAATCGTGGTAATTGTATACTTTCCGTTTTCACAATTCATTTGGAGAAATATTTAGACCATAAATCACCCTAGTCCGGTGACAATGGTAAAATACACGGTAAGCTTCTGGGCTCCCGCCCCTGCGCGGGCGGGAGCTCTCTGGGTTACGTTCCCCCGTGATGTTCGTGCAGGCTCCACGGGCCCGTTTCTCAACACCGTCATAAGTCTAACTTCTTGACTAAATCGGAGATAGTGAGCTACTTGTCCGCTTACCGTTTCACGAAGCCCTCTTTGCCAATATCGGGGACAACAACCTGACCAAATATTTGACACCTCCGAACCTGTCATAACTTCTTTCTTGATGACGTAGTCGTAGGTCGTAGTGATATCACGTGGGTAGACTATGACATGCAATAGTGCCTGGAAATTTGAAAATTATAATCTTACGTAATCAATCATAGAGGTTGAAATTTACATCACAAAACAAGTGGGATAATGCATTCAATGATAATTGTAATACAAAGAAACTATAAAAGCTGTTGGTAAAATGCCATGTTGTTGTTGTTGTTCGTTGTGGGTCGTTTCCACACCCAAATGATCTCCTAGTCGGTATACTCTCAGTGTGCCACAAAGGTCAAAGCCATTCACTTTGAAATAGATAAAGATTCTACCACGAGTCACGTCAGGCCATCCATAACTTGACTCGTATTTGTCGTTTTCAGACCCCTATTAACATCTGGATAAATTCTATCTCTAATTTATGCATATAATATGTCAAATCGTATGATTCTGTATCAAAGATTTAAAAAGATATTGTTAAACTATATTTTGATGATGTTTGGAATCGTAAAAGACCGTATAATTATCATCATTTTACAAAGAAAACCGTTATGGTTTACTTTCGTAAACTATTAAAATTGGATATCCCGGGGGTACCCATCTCAACGTCCACATGTGATTTTTAGTCATGAAATGAATTGTTCATAATTTAATTTTCTCGGCAATTGAATGCTCCAGTCTTCATGGTTTAAGTATGTATGATGCATAATTTACCTGCGCTATTATTTTGAAAAGATGTATTTCCAAATTTATCACAATATTTGCAATTTTTCATAATTTTTCTTTTTGAAAATTATGCTATTTTGTGACTAAGGCTACGTCTCGTCTGCTCTTTTTACCAATTGTATCGATATCAAGGTATTCTAGTTAGGAAGCCTTTCGTGAAACGGGTTTAGTTAGATTGGAACTAACTCCGTGGTTAGTGGATAAAGATACGACTAACTTGTCCAGGTGTTGAGAAACAGGCCCCACTTCACTACCGCTACACTACGCTCCACCTACCCCGAACCTCAAGTCGGTGAACTCGTTCGGATACTCTGAGTGGCAAAGGTGGGAAAAAAAGCATATTTATTGTAAAAATTATCCCCAAAAAGACATCAACAATAAATAAAAGCTTAATTTCTTACTCTACACCCTTATTTCACTGCATATCCATCCTCCGGTTATCCTCAAAACTGGTGATTTAGAGCCAGTATCTAATTCCTCACACGTATTATTCACGGCCGAATTCAAAACATCACATGCGAGGGTCGGAGGTCAAACAGCATGAATATTTATATTATATTGGATGGCTCAGAATGGAATACCAGAAATATTCCAAGAGTTTGGGAAAATATTCCACGAATCAGTGGAATATTTGGGGGTTAGGAGAATTTTGGTTTAGAACTAAGGTCATCAGAAAAAAATTGACTTCAAAATCTAACTTCTACTTGCATAATCTGACTTTAGTCTTTCAAACAGAAGGTTGTAGGGTCAGATCCTAGCCATGGGGCACGTTTTTCATCCAGCAAGAAATCTATACACATTGTGCTGCACCTGACCCAGGTGAGATGAATAAATACCTGACAGGATTATGTCCTTAACCCTATAGCACCTGAACCGCCCGAGACCGCCCTTCCTATTACACACTGAACCGCCCGTACGTTTTCTTTGCGCCATAGTATCTCTTGTCTATGATTTACCGTGGTAATATTGCGTGTGCATACCGTATAGGTTGGCTGCTATATAGATCTGCATAGAAAAGTGTATGCTCCTATTGAGTATAATAGAGAAAAACCGATTGACATGCATCGGTGTATAGCAAGTTCCAGACTGTTGCGCAGTCGATCTCAGCAAAGATGGCTGCGTCCATGTCTCGGAAAACCACTTACTTCGCCGAAGAAGCTCTGGCGTTGCTATATGTTCATCAAAACGTTGAATATCACACAGAGTGACATCTAGATGTGAGTTGGAATTAATTTTTGACATATTTGATCCAAGATTTGGCGAAAACTTTAGTATTCTGTCAGTGATACTTTACATTTTTTTGAAGGCGTGGGACTGGGGCGGCTGAAACCCGAACTTTTGGTTTTTTTTCTTCTCGCTCTGCAAACGATTGTCAAAGGTCAATATTCGTACATCTGATTGAACTTTGCCATGTACCATTCTATTCAACAGGTCCTATGCTACAAAATAAATATAACTTGTAATGAACAAAAGTAAATTTATAAAAAACTATTTCAATTTGTTTGGAACAATGCCTACTTATTACCAGTTTTATTGTTTCCTCCAGTGAGTAATTGCCATTATGCATAGGAATCTGTAGGTGCTATAGGGTTAAATGCACCAAGTGCTGCTGGAAAAGCCATAGCTAAAGCCGGGGTACAGGTGTAATTATATTTTCGCTCTGGCAAAAGGCGCTATATATTTTTTTTATTATTTTTACTATTATTAGTAGTATAATCTGTAATTGTGATTATCATTTTCATGATTTCATCAAGGTACACAATGAGTGAGGGATCGTCAGAGGGCGGGGCGGCAAAGTCTCGGAAGAAACACGGCATGCTGAAGATGTACTACGGTCTCGACGACCAACAGGAGAAGCCGTCCAACATGAACCCTACGGACATCAACGGCGCTTACTTTAATCCAGAGGTATATCTTACAATGATCATGAAGGAAAAGAGACTCAACGATCTCATCGATAAAGAAGCCGAGATGGTCAAACGTGAGTCTGTCTATTGAACATCATTCAATGAATTTTAACCTTTTTTTTTTTTTTTTTGGATGATCTGCCATGTCAAAGTCATTGAAGAATTTGTTGTAACAATAACAAATTGAAAATGTATACATAGCTAGAAGTTCCTTACACATAATCCCACCAGAGGATCCAGGTCTTTATGAAGCAAATTTGTAATGGTAGTTGGGGTAATTCTCACTGACATTACTCAACAGTATTTTATGTTTCTTATCTTGCCTTCAAACTGTTTAGGGCTTTGAAAGAATATCAGTTCTAACTTGGTATTTCTGTTGTTAATTCCCTGCAATTATTTTTCCAAAGTTTTGTGAAAAGTTACTGTGTGTAAAAGATCTTTTGAAATCTGAGCTTACATTATTTTCTTAAATAGAATTGAAACGCCAGAATTTTGTGTCATTTATCGATACACCTACATTTACCTTTTTCTCCCCCCCCCCCAAAAAAAAAAGAATGTCAACCAACATGTTTTCTACTCACATGTATTATCTACATTACATGTAGATGATTCACAGGAAATATGCAGTACTTTTGAATTTAGTTTTTGGGGTACAAATTAAGCATGCATTACATTTCATCCTCTTTCCAGAAATCCGCTCATTAGACAGCGACATGCAGACCTTAGTCTATGAGAACTACAATAAATTCATCAGCGCTACAGACACTATACGAAAGGTAACACCAAAATTATCACAGTAAAGCCCATGGCACAATACGCAATGCGATCGCACTGAGACCCAATTACAAGTTGAAAATCGCATCTCAATGCAGTCTTGTTGCAGGCCAGCGCAATGTCTGAGATTCAATCTCCGATCCTACTGCAAAAAAAAGCAGGTTGCATTTGCAGCACGCTGTAGTTTGGTGCACACTCTGTGATTTTGTAGCTATCGGATCTTGGTGCAACCATGTCGCATAGCATGCGCTGGGCTTAAATGTCTCTTTGGTGAGCAATATGAATATTGATCTCTTAGAGGTGTTTGTGAAAAACAACAATATGGAGGAACCTGTAATGCTAAACTCTATACACATGGGCCCCATCTTACAAAGAGTTACGTTTGATCGAATCAATCGTAACTCTGGAAATCCATCAGTGTCATAATTTTTTCTACCGGAAATTTGCACAATGTCCTTTGTTAACAAAGAGAAGCACAGTTAATTTTCAAGAAAACAATGAATGTATGAATATACTTCATAGTTAGAAAATATTTTGAACAAACATGCATAAAAGATGTTGACCTTGCTGGCCGTCCATAGTTGTGATTGATTGGATCAATCACAACTCTTTGTAAGACTGGGCCCTGGTCAGCATTTCATGAAACGAACAGTCAATGATATTCACTGACAACTGTTGTAAGTTACTGAAATCCATGCATCTGATTGGCTCAGAACAAATAATAGCTTCATTGGTATCAAATTGTATGGTTTTCATATTATTAGTCTTGAAATTTATTGATTGTATTTAAGTCAATAAACTGAATGGCGACTGACTGGAATATTCCCCAGGGAGTGGAGGGTGTGCACATATTGTGTGCGGGAATGACTGATGGAATTCGATGACCCGGGGTAATAATATATCTTTAAAGCGCTTAGACACCTCGTTCCGATGTAGTAAGCGCTATATAAAAGCGGATTATTATTATTATCATAATTAAGTAAAATTTGATGTTTGGGGTGTTGGATTTCATTGTGGTTCTGGTTCTGATCTTAGATGAAAACTGATTTTAAGAAAATGGAAGAAGAGATGGATCGCTTAGCAACCAACATGGATACCATTGCCGACTTCAGTGAGAAGATCAGCTCGACGTTGCAGGAAAGAAGAGCTCAGATCACCAAGTTGAGCGGTGTTCATTCACTCCTCAAAAAGGTAGGTAACCATTTCTTGTTAAAGAGGTAAAAGAAAATAATTGCTGCAAACTATGTTTTCATGAGGTAGCTTTTAATATCAAGGTTAATTACCACCATATTTTTATAGATCTAGATCTGGTACATTGAAATCAACTTATTTTTTTAAACTCATGAAATCTTAGCTGAAAACCGATAATTCTGATGATAACTAACACAAAAAGAAATATGTGGGACAGTGCATTGATATTGCTTGGAAAAATATCTGACATTTTATGGAATTTCATGCTTATTTTGCTCATTTCTCAGCAATTATACATATTTTCCAATTGGCACATATTTTTTTATTTATACATACAAACACTTGGGTGGTCATTTTATTAGGTTTTGTTCGAACTCCTTTTGAGATCGTTACCACAACTGGTATTTATCTTTAATTGCTCATTGAATACATGTACGTTATTCTTAAAGGAAGATGTGTTCACCTCAAAACATTGTGTGCATTCCATTCACAACAGATTATAAATTTAGTTTCTAAATGTTTTTTTAAAGCTCTTTGTTAAACATGTTTTCATTTTCAAACAGCTAAGTTTATAGTTACTGGACAAATGCAATGTTTACGAAGTGCATCGTTACTATGCAGTATATAAGCTCTGAAGAAGTGATATGATGTAATATATTTCATCCTTTGGTAACAGTGTTTTATTGTTATTTAAAATAGCCCTTTGAGTGCTTACTAATAACATATTTGTAATTAGATATTAGAAAACTACCTACAAAGATTATATCCTGAAATTTGTCATCTCATTATATGCCTGATATTGCAGATATTGAGCACCCAATTGAAATCAACTTAGAATGAAAATCTATAAATTACTTCAATAAAACACACTTTTAAATTACATCCTTTCACTTTTAAACCATACTGTTCTAGGGCACATGCATTCGCATTATCTTCTTATGAAGTGGAATATATACCTGCACTTGGATTTACCAATAACGATAAGCTTTAAACCAGTGGCCATAATATTTGATATACATTGTCAGTATGTGATACTATTACATCACTGTAAGCTTCAATGGGATTTCCAACAATTTGCAATTTATATCAAAATTTTAATTCACTCCACAGTTGCAGTTCTTATTTGAGCTTCCTGCCAGACTCAATAAATGCATCTCAATGAAAGCTTACAGTCAAGCTGTCAGGTGAGTTTATAACTCAATGGCATTTTAACATTACCCATTGACCGGCTAAATGTGATGGTCCTTTTATTAGGCCAAAACCATACTGAATATTGTACCAAAGTGTGATATATATTTATTTTTTTTAAGAAACAGGTTGGCATTTCATTTTTTTATATCATACAACTAGTATCTTTGGGATGAAAAACGTCCTCGACCCAAATTAGGTTAGAAAAAAAATTAGAACCAGGTCAATAATATGTGACCTGCCACCCCAAAACCAGCAATAAGTCGACCCAAATGAATATTGAGATTTTTATTGGGCTTGAAAATTCATTTTCTAAGCTTTGAAATGATATATGATATGTTAAAATTGACCAACAATAAGGCGGGACGTCAATATCCGGGAGGGGTGTGCAAACGCGTTTGCACGCCCTCATTACTTTTCATGCACGGGCTTGCACGCCACGAAGTTAATGAGGTTGAATTTGCATATCAATAGAGCACCCTTGCGATCATCGCGGAGTGACATAACGAGCCCGTGCAGTCGCGTTCTGGCACTTCTATTGTTCCCGGGCATTGGGCTGGCAAGCCTAGAGGAATTTATTGGCGCGTGTAGAGAAGTTCCATACCTCAATTGTTTGCCGTGAAATGTTGTGAGGGTGCAACTACTATAGTATAATGAATGACGATGTGTGCCGTAATTAATTGGTTGGAAGGCGTGACAAGTATTCAAAGGGACAAGAACCTGGACGCAAAAATTTTGCTCCGGCGAATCGCTTATTCATGCTTACACCTTCGTCACATTTGCTATACGGCGGCCGTACGGCGAGTCAATAACAGCCGTTTTAACATTTTATGTACGAGCTACATAATGTGGTTTGTATAAAAATGAATAAAACGGCTGCATTCGACTCGCCGTACGGCCGCCCTAGAGCAAATGTGACCAAGGTATTAGTACCTGATGATGTGAGCTTCCAAAAATATGTATATAATTCCCGTAAATTCCTGACAAAGATGGAAAGGGAAATAAATTTTGTTTGGGCTACCAGCGGAAGTAAAATGCGATCCGTCAAAGCGTTCGATCAACCGCGGCGACCGCGCACAACGTCTACAGGCGCTGGACCCACTGAATCAGCTTGCAGAGCTCTGTTCGCTCCTGAAGATGTGACTACAACCGTGCCTATAATAATTCAAAAAGCGCTGACAAATACGGCCGCATTGTCACTTGTACGTGATTCCTCCGAATTAGTCCTCAGAAAAGTTTAGTCACGACTCAGTATCGTTCTTGCGGTATACCCGCACGCTTAATATCAGTTTAATAGATACCATGTGCGCGCAAGCATACACAATACAAGGTACTTGAGGCAGAGCTTTGCCGCTATGAAACAAAATTCTCTTTACGCTACGTATAGCTCCAATAGCTCTAGCTTTTGCAGTAGCGTACGCAGAATTTTTGAAAGGTAGAGTTCGAGTTCAATGAAAATTTGACAGAGGTTTTCACTCCCCCCCCCCATTAGGTCTTTACATAACAAAAAAATTACAAGCAATTTTTCTTTAATCTAAGTGGAGGGGGGGGGGTGAACTCCTGCAACATTCCCTGACCTTACCTCGGTCATTAGTGGGTTTTCGCCCAGCGTCGTACGACGCTATCTACGACGTAGAACGATCTCTTTGTTCGTGCGTCCGTCGCGCTCAACTCTCGCTTGTAAGCAGTTTCGCAAATCGCTGAACGCGGCCGGATCGACCGGCTGGCATGGTTGGCATGTAATGTTGACACGCCAACATGTGCATTGTATATGTTCCTACTATGTGCACACAACTGGCAGTGCCATGTGTCTTGCAGTCGCGTCGTCGACCGAGCCATGCAACGGCTTTTCAATCATATTTCAATAATCATACTCGTTTAAACTTCTACTGTAACATTTTGAAATTATACTTAGCTTGATTTTAGTATAATTGAAATGGTACTCACCGAAAAACTCGCATTCGAGTCCATGTTTTGAAGCTTTCAGCTATCAGTGTAGTCAGAGTAGAGTACAACATGTGCATGCACGCGATGGGCGAATGTGTTTACATCGATCGGCTCAGCTTGCTCGCTCTACAAGCGATCTGATTGGCTGTTGACGGCTGTTGACAAATCCTACGTTCTAATGCGGACGCCCGCTAATTTGCGGAAGAACCGTCCGTGATTTGAGCTCAAGAACGCTCGGGCCTCTGTTTCCATGAAAGTTGGCGATTTTTGCACACGTACGTTCTACGTCGTACGACGCTGGGCGAAAACCCACTATTTTTGCTCTATGACGGCCGTGCGGCGAGTCAAAAACAACCGTTTTAACATTTTTTTTTGTAATAGCTACAAACACGTGGTCTGAATAAAAATGGATAAAACAGGTGTTTCCGACTCACCGTACGGCCGCCGTAGAGCAAATATGACCGAGGCATTAGGAACGCAAAATCATGAGGATGGAAACTTGGATAAAGCAATGTTCATTATTCAATATTTGTTATGACTTCTCTTAATATCATGAAATGGCTGAGCAAATTACTTGTATATTTCTTAAAATAACTCAAAATGATGAAGAAACGAGTATTGATTTGAAATTATGAAATGATGAAGATTGACTTGCATTTTTACATTACAAATTTTTATTTTGCTTCTCAAATGGGGGCATGGACCGACTGTGCCCCCCCCCCGCCTGCATCCTCCAATGCTCATGGGTACTAGCATTCGTATTTATGCATACAACTTATTGAAATCCTCATCCATTCCCATTTCCCAGTCATGTTCAGTTCTTAATCTCCTTTGTTATTCGTTCTTTGAGTAGTTCGTAGTGGTCAAGAATTTGTTTAAATTATTCTCAAGACCCCAATGCACTTGAGTTACTTCGTTTTAGGAAAGATAACTCTTAAAGTCCCTTTGAAGCTTTGAAGTGAATGCCCCGGAGCGACTTGAATGGGTTCGATTAACTACACCGTCTCGCACGTGTTGCGAACAAAGAAGGTGTGAAAATTACAATTAACAACTAACAATAGGAAGAATCCGTTTCAACTGAAGTTACGCAACGATCTCTGATAATCTCTAATTGTGCTTTCTTGACCCCAATGAATCCTCCCAAACCACATTGTCCAATGACGGAACTACTACAAGTAGTCAGCGTTTGTGAAAACGGAATGATGATCGAGGATGATATAATGGTGATGGTAATAATGATGTTGGTGTTAATGAAGAAGGATAAGGAGGATGAGGATGAAAGCGGTGGTAATGATGATGACGATAATAACATTTTTTTGTTTTTTAATCTATAAACATAATGATGTGTGAATAAAAAAAGACATTATGATCGTGATGATGACATCGAAAAGAAAGGTAATGATGGCTGATTATGATAATGGTGATGATTATGATTGTAATCCCAACGATGATGGCAATGACAAGAATGGTGATAATAATAATTATAATGTTGTTATAATGGTGATGGTAATAATGATCGTAATTGATAACGAGAATATTTATTACGACAAGATTGATGATTATGGTAGCAATATAGTGATGATCAGAGGATAATATTTTGCTGTGGGGGACAATAATGATGCACCCTATGAACAAAGGATATATCCTCTGCTCCGCCGCCCGCGGTGATGATTTATTAATGTTTTATGATGAATTTATTAATGTTTTATGATGATGACGGTGATAATGACAGTGATGAAGGTGCTGAGATTAATTATGATAATAATCCTAGTTTTGATGATTACAATGATTATGATTATGGCGATTGTGATGGCATGACAGTGGGGGAAGGGGCATGCTTGTCGAGATTGAATTTCATTTGAAAATTAAAAGTGTTTCTCACCAAGGCGAACTTCTACTTCAAGCTAATTACGGAGCTGCAACTCTCTTTAGTTGGTTCGAGATTCGACCCACGAACCTCATATACAGAGAACGAATGATCAATAACCAGGTAACATAATGGTATACGATGTCAATTATGGACGAATTTTTCTCTTTTATTATGTCTATTTATCGTATGGTTGACATCACAATGAGGCAAAATTTGATTGCATGGTGACTTCTTAAAAAAAATCCTAAGTTTGGGATTTTTAAGGGGAAGGTAACACTTATGCTGGATTTTCCCCAACAAATATGATTTTTGAATCTTGTAAGAATGATGGTTGAGTGAACAGGAATTGTAAATTTAGTGTAGCCTATTCATCTTGTAGACCTAAGCAGTGTGTTTTGTGAGTCGGAGTAATGTGATGGTACCTTTTACAAGCGAGAGGGCGAGATATGGTAAGACTTGGTTGAAAGGGCATTCATCATCTTTTTGTCATTTTACAAATAAAATTCTTATGTATCTCCACCCCCCCCTCAATTTCCCAGACCCCTCTCACTTCCTGGATGGTAGCCTATTCAAAACTTATTTGCCACTGAAGTGACCAGTGGCTGATAGTCATATTTTTCTTCTTTTTATTGAATGATTACCAAGAAATTGACTTGATTATAATTTATGAAATACTTTATTGAAAAACTGAATATTTGATTGATTACATTGCCCATTGAAATAGTTGATTTATTGATAAATTGTTGATTGATAGGAAAAGTTGATGCCCCAATTATCATTATAATTAAATTAACATTCTGCTCTGGACTTCACGCGTACATGACAATAAAAATCTCACCCCCTATTTTCCTGACTCCAATGAACACATTGCTGAGAGCCACATGATAATGTTGAAATGTTGCCCAAGATGTGTAATTTTGTGTAATTTTTGTTCAATTTAATAATTCATGAAACTTGCTTAAACATTCATAACTGGTTGATCAATAATTTATCACAACGCCCTTAACATTGCAAGTTCCAAAGCCAAATTATTTGCCCCTCAAAAACTGACAAAAAATGGAAGGCTAATTCCAGCCCAGCATAATTATCATACCATTTGTTTCAGTAAGCAGTGTTCGCTCAATCGTGATAGTATTTCAACTTTTTGGTGTCATATGAAAGTTGATTTTAATGGCTTCCATAACATGTAAGTCTTTCCCCCCAAAGTGATATCTTTTTTATTTGGCAGCCATTTCAAAAGTGTATAGTTTTTTGTGGGGGCGCACTGTGGTAGTAGAAGGGAATAGTTATAATGCCCGTAAAAGAAAAAAATTATAAAATAACCAGAGAACCAAATAAACGAAAAATCCATACTCCACAACCCGAGCCTCAAAATAGAGGCTCTTCAAAAGTCCGGCAAATGCAGAACTTGCTCTTGTACAAGTGACTCGACCCTGGCCTGGTACTTCTCCAATACCCAGTAGAGTCGAGACGACGCGTCGCGACGGTTGGCCGTGGATCTACCGGTGGTCAACAGGATATAGTGAGATCCAATGCCATCAAGAGGTCAAAAGGCCAATGATACGAATCCATAGGGTTCTATAACGATGACCCAAAGGACAATCGCCCCCTGACATCTACTTCAAGGAAAATATTATCCCCATATTTTTGTCGTCAGGGACTGTTACCCCCTCCCCCCTTACTCTCTTTTTTTCTTCTCTTTTCCTCTCTTCCTCTCTCTCTCTCTTTCTTTTCTTATCTTTCTTCCCATCTTCCTCTCTCTTTAAATATTATTCTCTTCCTTCCTCTTTTTTTCTTCTTCTTTTCCCCCTTTTCCTTATTCTGTTCTTTTCTTTCTTTTCCCTCTTCCACTTTTTTCTCTTTCCCCCTTTACTTCTCCCTTTTTATTTTTCTTTCCTTTCCCTCTTTTTTCTCTTTTAATTGTTTTTTCTTCTCTCCCTCCCCTTCCTCCCTCTCTCTCTCTCTTTCTTCTCTTCTTTCCCCTCTTCCTCTCTCTCTCTTTTTTCTTATCTTTCTTCCCATCTTCCTCTCTATTTAAATATTCTTCTCTTCCTTCCTCTTCTTTTTCCTCCTTTTCCTTTCTCCTTTCTTTTCTTCTTTTCCTTTTCCCTCCTCTTTTTTTACTCTTCTTTCCCCTTTTCTTCTCCATTTTTTTTTTTGTCTTTCCTTTCCCCTTTTTCTTCTCTTTTTTTCTTCTCTTCCTTTCTCCTTCTTACTCTCTTTTCTATTCTCTTCTTTTCCCATCTTCCTCTTTTTTTATTCTCTCCCTTTTCCCCTCTTCCCCCCCTCTTTTTTGAGCTGGGGGTGGGGGGGGTGAGGCAGTTCCCCCTCGGCCCCCCCATGGATCCGCACCTGATAGAACCCCATGGCCTCGTATCATTTGACCTTTGGACCTCTCGATGACATTTGATATATCTGATCATAATTTTACACACACTGCGGACTATCGGACCCGCGGTCTATCGGACCCGCGGTCTATCGGACCCGCGGTCTATCGGACCCGCGGTCTATCGGACCCGCGGTCTATCGGACCCGCGGTCTATCGGACCCGCGGTCTAACGGACCCGCGGTCTATCGGAGCCGCGGTCTATCGGGATGTCCCCGACATTTCAGAAACTTTTTAACATTTGCTAAGATTTGAAGTACACGAGACGACACTCAAAACTTCTTTTCTAAAATCTTGTACCATTATTTGAGAACTCGGTGTAAATACCAATAAATCATGTAATGGACCTCAGCACTCTTCATGTAGTCAGCATGTTCGATTGATACACGTTTGTAAAAAGTAAAACACACACATTAATTATACAATTGATTTATTTGTTTTCTCATGTCTTAAAGATAAAATAGACCTATGTTTTTATCATAAAGACCAGCCGCCATTAACAAATTTAATAAATATCATCCCGTGTCTTTTATTTGATCATGTAATGTTTAGAAACATAGCTGCTGCATAATTAGTGTGATTCATTTTTGTTTTGTCAAAATTATCTCATCGGCGATTCCGTTAAAAATGCCCTATAATGGGACCTATAGAGTTACATGTATATTTGTATTTTACGTGCATTAAAGCCACCGACAAGCTATGAATCGGCTTGGAGAAGACATGCACGCAACTATAATAGAGTCTATAACCATGGACCTACTAGTACACAGTAGTAACATACAGACAATGAGGCATTCAGCATGTTCAGGGTTTCACATTCAAACCGCTATACGCAATCTATAGCGTAACTTCAATTGAAACGGATTTTTCCTATTGTTAGCTGCTTTGTGATTTTCACACCTTCATCCATTGTTCTCAAAACGTGCTAGACGGCGTAATTGACCCAATTCAGGTTCAAGGGGTCGTTATATAGGATCGTTGACTTCAACCAAGGACCTATAGATGTACAGTGCAGGCACATTATGGCCCACTCTAGACCGTTGCATGAAATCACCCGAAATATGTTAAATATTCATGAATGCATAATGAGGGCGCGAAATCTGATGATATTATGGCCTGAAATCTGGACATTTCAAGCACCTTTGTAACTATAAATATGATGCATCAAGTTAATATATTTAATCATTAATGCGAACGCAAACCGTGAGCCAATTTTTTTGATAAACTGTCATGAAAAGGGGATTTCAAGTAGTTTGTTGTATAATCAATATTGAGACATACATAACTCGCCAATCAAAATGCAAGCGTGCAGCGCTAGCTGAGGCGCGATAGCTCAGTCGGTAGAGCGGGGGTTTCGGATTCCGGTGAACCGGGTTCGATTCCCAAGTGGTGCGCTAGTGCCCTTTGGTAAGGCATTTATCCTCATTACCAGGTCCCTCGGAGAGGACCTTAAGCCGTTCGTCCCCTGGTTGCTTGCTCACAGGCATTCGTGCTTTCTTAGCAGTCAGGTAAAACAACCTCGGTATAACCTTGATACGATTTGTCACCTTCAAACAATCTTAAAAGATGTCCTGATAGATCGCAAATAATTATGAAAGGCTACCAACTGACTTCTATTTTGTCTTATTTACGTTTCCAACTTGTCGAGAAAATGCATCTTTAATATTTCTTAACGGATAACAGGGGATCATAACGAAAGGTATATCAAATCTATTTTAA
Source organism: Lytechinus pictus (assembly GCF_037042905.1). NCBI lineage: Eukaryota > Metazoa > Echinodermata > Echinoidea > Temnopleuroida > Toxopneustidae > Lytechinus > Lytechinus pictus. The sequence continues at coordinate 24,417,661 of NC_087256.1, forward strand.
CTTGTTGACCCCTAAAAACAGCTTTAAAACATGTTGTGATAGATCGCACACCCATTTGAGACGTTTGTGACTTCTATTGTTTTATTTACGTTTCCAACATCGTCAAGAAAAGACGTATTTAATATTTCTTAACGGAGAACAAGGGATCATAACGAAAGGTATATCAAATCTATTTTAACTTGTTGACCCCTAAAAACAGCTTTAAAACATGTTGTGATAGATCACACACCCATTTGAGACGTTTGTGACTTCTATTGTTTTATTTACGTTTCCAACATCGTCAAGAAAAGACGTATTTAATATTTCTTAACGGAGAACAAGGGATCATAACGAAAGGTATATCAAATCTATTTTAACTTGTTGACACCTAAAAACAATTTTAAAACATGTCCTGATATAGATCGCACACCCATCTGAGATGTGTTTGACTTCTATTCTGTTTTATTTACGTTTCCAACATCGTCAAGAAAAGACGTATTTAATATTTCTTAACGGAGAACAAGGGATCATAACGAAAGGTATATCAAATCTATTTTAACTTGTTGACCCCTGGAAAATTTTTCAATCATGCCCTGATAGATCGCACACCCATCTGAGATGTTTGTGACTTTTATTTTGTTTTATTTACGTTTCCAACATCGTCGAGAAAAGACGTATTTAATATTTCTTAACGGAGAACAAGGGATCATAACGAAAGGTATATCAAATCTATTTTAACTTGTTGACACCTAAAAACAATTTTAAAACATGTCCTGATAGATCGCACACCCATCTGAGATGTTTGTGACTTCTATTTTGTTTTATCTACGTTTCCAACATCGTCGAGAAAAGACGCATTTAATATCTCTTAACGGAGAACAAGGGATCATAACGAAAGGTATATCAAATCTATTTTAACTTGTTGACACCTAAAAACAATTTTAAAACATGTCCTGATAGATCGCACACCCATCTGAGATGTTTGTGACTTCTATTTTGTTTTATCTACGTTTCCAACATCGTCGAGAAAAGACGCATTTAATATCTCTTAACGGAGAACAAGGGATCACAACGAAAGGTATATCAAATATAATTTAACTTGTTGACACCTAAAAACAATTTTAAAACGTGTCCTGATAGATCGCACACCAATTTGAGATGTTTTATTTACGTTTCCAACATCGTCGAGAAAAGACGTATTTAATATTTCTTAACGGAGAACAAGGGATCATAACGAAAGGTATATCAAATCTATTTTAACTTGTTGACACCTAAAAACAATTTTAAAACATGTCCTGATAGATCGCACACCCATCTGAGATGTTTGTGACTTCTATTTTGTTTTATCTACGTTTCCAACATCGTCGAGAAAGACCTATTTAATATTTCTTAACGGAGAACAAGGGATCACAACGAAAGGTATATCAAATATAATTTAACTTGTTGACACCTAAAAACAATTTAAAAACATGTCCTGATAGATCGCACACCCATCTGAGATGTTTGTGACTTCTATTCTGTTTTATTTACGTTTCCAACATCGTCAAGAAAAGACGTATTTAATATTTCTTAACGGAGAACAAGGGATCATAACGAAAGGTATATCAAATCTATTTTAACTTGTTGACACCTAAAAACAATTTTAAAACATGTCCTGATAGATCGCACACCCATCTGAGATGTGTTTGACTTCTATTCTGTTTTATTTACGTTTCCAACATCGTCGAGAAAAGACCTATTTAATATTTCTTTACGGAGAACAGGGGATCATAACGGAAGGTATATCAAATCTATTTTAACTTGTTGACCCCTAAAAACAGCTTTAAAACATGTTGTGATAGATCGCACACCCATTTGAGACGTTTGTGACTTCTATTGTTTTATTTACGTTTCCAACATCGTCAAGAAAAGACGTATTTAATATTTCTTAACGGAGAACAAGGGATCATAACGAAAGGTATATCAAATCTATTTCAACTTGTTGACACCTAAAAACAATTTTAAAACATGTCCTGATAGATCGCACACCCATCTGAGATGTGTTTGACTTCTATTCTGTTTTATTTACGTTTCCAACATCGTCAAGAAAAGACGTATTTAATATTTTTAACGGACAACAAGGGATCAAAACGAAAGGTATATCAAATATATTTTAACTTGTTGACCCCTCGAAAAATATGTATCACCAATAAATATGAGATGCTACCAACTTCTATTTTGTTTTATCGACGTTTCCAACTTTTTCGAGAAAATGCATCTTTAATATTTCTTAACGGAGAATAGGGGATCATAACGGAAGGTATATCAAATCTATTTTAACTTGTTGACCCCTAAAAACAGCTTTAAAACATGTTGTGATAGATCGCACACCCATCTGAGATGTTTGTGACTTCTATTCTGTTTTATTTACGTTTCCAACATCGTCGAGAAAAGACGTATTTAATATTTCTTAACGGAGAACAAGGGATTACAACGAAAGGTATATCAAATATATTTTAACTTGTTGACACCTAAAATCAATTTTAAAACATGTCCTGATAGATCGCAAACTATTCTGAGATGTTTGTTACCTCTATTTTGTTTTACTTTCCTTTCGTCAATTACATTTCGTCATGGAGAACGGGAGTTCATAACGAAAGGCATACAAAATATATTTTCACTCGTTCGCCCCTCAAAACAATTTAAAAGCATGTCCTAATCCGCCACCGTTTTGCTTGCGCGACTCTCGTAAACACGGATTTTTTTTTTTTTTATTGGTACTTTGTACTGGAAGCTAGCCCCAGGCAACCCCTATTCCCCCCTCTCGTAGATCCGCCCGCACCTCACGCGCTGCATTCGCTGCAAAGCTTCGCTGCAAATGTTGATCCGACGTGCACGCCGAACACTGACCTCATTTTATGTGAAGTGTACGCTGGCGCGCTGTGTGTGTGTATGTGTATGTGAACCTGCACTATTCAGTGTATTCTCGTGCGACGCTCCGGCGGATTAGCCAATAGCGATCGAGATAATAATTGCCCCGTTCCCCAGCGTGTACGGATTATGCAAATTAGATTTAATGTAGAATATAACGGTACTTCGTACTAATCTCTTGGAACTCCTTTGCACACTCTCATTATGGAACAATGGCTATGCACGCGTTGGAACGCATTTGGGGTTTTGACGCCTCGCCTAAGCATTACAAGTACTTGATCGAATGCAGAGGAAGTTCAGCAAGAGCTGAAAACAAGGTTTGAAGTTTTGGGTTCACTCAAGCATAAGATGTGCATACTGTGTAATCTCAGTGAAACTTACAAGCAGTCCGAAAAAGTAGTGTCCAAGAAACTCTTGTATCTTTTCTTTTATTCAACTTCACAACTTCACGACAATTTTTTTACAGTATGAAGAAGAAGAATTGCTCTTTCAGATAAGCCATTTTTCTAATTTTTGTTTTTTGGAGACTAAATTACTATTTTGGCTATTTACAGAGAACCTAACCTGGCGACTTATTGGTGGTTTGGGGGTGGTAGGTCACATATGTATTCATGTGGTCATACTACCTCAGGTCTGATGAACCCATTCCTACAAAATTCAAGGCTCTAGATAGAATGACCCATATGTTGCATTCATTTCTGATGACAATGCTTTGTCAGTATCTACTTTGAATTATCCCAGATACTACTCTAAAAGTGCATACACAAGAATCTTGCCACCATGTAACCTGTTTTTATTATTTACATACATGTATATGCGAGCTTCAGTTTCTTATAACTCAATTTTTTGAAGGACCTATTCTTTGGATAATGTACCATATTCTTTAAAAATATGCCGAACCTTCAATTCATTCAAACATTATTACAAATAACATCTTTCAAGTTTGTATTCTTAATTTGCTGTATAATTACGCTATTCTGAATTTACGTGTTAATATTTGTTTTCATTTATGTTATCTGTTTTTGGAATATTAATTATTTTTGTCTTTATAGATGTTGGGTCAACGTTCAATAAGGCTACCTGCTCTTTTTTGTTGGCCCCTCATTCTCATAAATATGTTTTTTGTATGTCATAACAATGTTTTACTTCTATATCTTATGTATGTTTTTCATGTTTGTTTGTGTTTTTTTGAGAATGTAAATGAATTGAATTGAATCTATATGCTACTTGTAGACTTTGTGATGCAAATTCTTTGTCTACATGTATATCTACTTTGATTTCTCTCCCAGATACTACTCCAAAGCGCGTGTTGTCCTACTTCAGTACCAGCACATGCCTTCATTCCACGGTATCCATAGAGACTGCAATGAAATCGTCAATGAACTAAGGCTCAAGTTAAGAGAACAGTTCGGGAACAAAGAGGTAAATGTTCTATCATTCTTAAAAGGCTTAGTCCCACTCCACTTACGGATGCAGAGATGATGTAAAATGGAAAAGAATCTTGCCATCCGTTGGAAAACGTTTTGTATCCGTTGTGTACTCTTGGCATACATGTATCATACGCTCTATATCCATCGAGCATCCATCCACTGTTATTTCATTGTTCGCCCATCTTGTCCATTGTCTGGAGTGGATGAAACCGGATGGAGCCACCCCAAAATTTTGCTTGTCCGCTGTATCCGTTATGAATACGTTTTTGTGTCCTTCGGCCAGTGGGACCAGGCCTTTAGATTATTGGGCAAAAACTTTGCCGTAATACATGTAAACTTGAATCAAATATTCGCCAAGGTCAAACCAATTTTTTCATGCCAGATTAGGCTACACATCTTTTATAGACCTCTTCTAAGGCACATTTCTCATTTGAACAAAACAGATTTGTGGTCCGAATAGATTGGAATTAAGAAGCAAAGTTATCTGCATTTTGAACTGATTGTAAATAGCACTTCTGTTTACACTTTGAGTCGGGTAACCATATTTACCACATCATTACACTTTACTCAGATTGCAAAGTCAACCTGGAATTTTGATTGAAAATTGTTAGATTCTGTGTTATTATCTTTGAATTCAATCCTCGATCATATATTAAATTTTATCTACTCTGTAATTACTTTTACATAGTTATTATTCCATTGTCTGATGCTAAACAGCTTGCTTGATGTGTAGATCTGTTGCTTTTAACCAATAATTGTGTTATCACTTTCATACAATATTAATTTCTTAGTCTGATGCCAAACAGCTGGCTTAATGTGTAGATCTGTTACTTTTAACCAACTATTGTGTAATCAATTTCATACAGTAATTTTTATGGCTAGTCTGATCTAGGCAGAATGTTACACGTGTGTTTAACCAAATATTGTGTAATCACTAGTTTCATACAATGATTATTCCCTAGTCTGATGCTATAAAACCGCTAGCTGAATATGTAGATCAGTTTCTTTTAACCAACCATTGTGTAATCGCTTACAAACAATGATTATTCCCTAGTCTGATGCTAAACAGCTAGCTAAATATGTAAATCAGTTTCTTTTAACCAACCATTGTGTAATCGCTTACAAACAATGATTATTCCCTAGTCTGATGCTAAACAGCTAGCTAAATATGTAAATCAGTTTCTTTTAACCAACCATTGTGTAATCACTTTCATACAATGATTATTCCCTAGTCTGATGCTAAACAGCTAGCTGAATGTGTAATCTGTTTTTAACCGATGTTGTGTAATCACTTTCATATGAAGATTATTCCCTAGTCTAATGCTGAACAGCTATCTGAATATGTAGATCTGTTTCTGTTAACCGACCATTGTGTAATCGCTTACATATACATGTAGTATTTATTTCCTAGTCTGATGCTAAACAATGTGTAGATCTGTTGCTTTTAACCAACTGTTGTATAATCAATTTCATACAGTAATTATTATGGCTAGTCTGATGCTAAGCAGAATGTTACATATGTTTTTAACCAACCATTGTGTGATCTTTCATACAATGAATATTCCCTAGTCTGATGCTAAACAGCTAGCTGAATTTGTAGATCTGTTTCTTTTAACCAACCATTGTGTCATCATATACGTGTAGTAGTTATTCTCCAGTCTGATGCTAAACAATGTATAGATCTGTTGCTTTTAACCAAATATTGTGTAATCTTTCATACAATGATTATTCCCTAGTCTGATGCTAAACAGCTAGCTGAATGTGTAGATTTGTTGCTGCAACTCAAAGAACCACCCGATGAGCTCTTTGATGAGTTTCTTTCTCAGTAAGTATGAGTAATGACTTCTTAATGAATTGACAGCTTTAACTATGTAGACACTTTCTTATTATTAGACTTGTTTCTTCAAAGTAACTGTCATTGTAACTTTCAATATATCTGTAAAGCGCTTAGAGATGTTCCGATGTATTAATCGCTATATAAAAGCAGATTATTATTATTATTATCATCATCATCATCGTCAGGATCATCGTCATCATCTTTTTCACTTCATATTTCCTTTCTTTTAACCGCTTAGAGGCAATTTGTGGTATACAAAATGATTATTATTATTAATTATTATCATCGTCATCATCATCAATCATTATCATTGTGACTTTGCCATTCTATGGTAACAATGCTCAACAACCACTCAAGTCTAGGATTCCAAGGAAGTTACAGATGGATCTCAAAGGTACCATTATCGTGACTCTTCATTAACAGACCCCAATGGCCCGATGTATGAAATTTTACTATTAAAATCATCACTTCACTGGAAAAATGATATTGATTTGTAGGTATTTATTAAAGTATTGTTATCAAGGTAGTTGGCTAGTTGCATTAAAGATACCAAAGTTTCTGTAATAGTAGCTTTTTTAGGAAATTGGCAAGAGGTTATATTGTCCGTAAATGATGATATTGGGGATTTTTGGGGAGTGGGTTATGTTTATCTTTATTGAAGGAACGAAATAATTTGTTAATTTCATGTAATGAGTGTATTTAGACTAAATTTCGTGTCTGTGAATTCACTGACAGTGCCCGACACAAGTTGGATGAGAGTCTGAGGGAGATGTCAAGTCATGTGAAGACTGGTAGACAGCGGACCGCATCCAGCCCTGAGGAAGATGAGGATGGTGTTAGCAATCAGGAGGGGGAGAGACCCTCTGATAAGATCATGAGGTCACTTCCAATGGTGAGCCTAACTTTTGTTTTGATATGTTTCTCCCTCTGGGCCTCCATATCTTCATCGCTCTGCACATTTCTGTATTGTTGAAATAGAATATTTGTGTGTGTATTGTGGTGTTTTTTCAATATCCTGTGTTTATTGGCCTCTCTTTAAAGGAGAGGGACATCTCATAGTATACACATAGAATGCACGTAAGCGCATGCATGCAGGGCTAAATAATGAACGATGTGCGAGAAGAGCCAATGGATATTTGGCGAGTTGAGCACAGAGTTCATTATTTAGGTCCTCTATGCACAAGAATGCGTGCATTGTTTGTTTTGTACAACCCCCCCATGTTACTGAGTTGCCCCAAATGCTATATTTGATCTAAATTCTAGATAATTCCAGACCTCGCACTATCCTGCACTCTGACGTCAGAGTGCAGGATAGTGCATATTGGATGCAATAGTGCAATTCGCTGAATATCATGTGATCCGATTTGGACCAATCAGATCACAGAACACTCTTGGGAGTTGTATAAAAATATCTGTTTGATCGGGAGACCCAAGAAATGAGACGGATGATGGTTTCAATGTATATAGCAGGTTCTGTCTTATCGAACATTAATTCAAACATTAACGCGAGTTGTAACATTCTCCATATGAGTTTGAAAAGAATCCAGTAAATTTATATGTGTGAAAAATCATATCTGTCAAATGATTGTGGTAGAAAATGCGTAATTACTAAGATATTGAAACAATAAACATGGCTTTCCAGGCAATAAAAGCCTGGTCCCACATGTGGTTATCTGTGTTGGTGAGGTTCGGTGTGATCATTTTCAGCATAGATTTCATGGATTCAGAGAGTTAGGTTGATGTAGATGAACCTGATCTAGATCAGTGATGAAAGATGACAGTTAGCCTGAGCTGTAAAGACTTATGTTTGCTGCAGTTGTACTCATCTTCGAGAAGAAAGCTTCCTCAAGAGAAATTATTACAGGAAAATTCTGTGTAATTTGTAAAACTGTAGTTGCTTCAAAACTCACTCTAATTCCCCCACCCAGGCACAGTACAGGTTGATTTCCAAAGGCTTTCAACTATAAACCCAAAGTTAAAATCTACTAAGATCCCTATACAATGCCAACCTCCTATGATAAAGTTGTGTTTTATTCTTTCAGGATATATTGGAGTTTGTTGACAGCAGCTGCAATGGTTTTCTTGAGAACATCTGTTTAGTAATAGCCTCATACAAGGAGCTCTTTGTGAACAGGCAAGCAGGAGAGTAAGTACATATTACTGATATTTTTGTTTCATTAATAAGATAAGATCATGGTCCCATTGATTGTGTTAATAACAAAATGCAAATTTCTACATGTTTATTGTTAGCCAATCAAATGGAATGATTTCAGAAGTTTTTAACTGTTACTGCAAGTTTCTTATTATAACAAGTTCTATGAAACAGGCCGCAGGTTGATAGACGAAGAGGGAAAATGAGGTTATTCCAGGCCTGAAAATAGCCTGAGGCCTTCAGCGCCCCTACTACAAGGCTTCGATGCCCTCTTCCTTCTGATTAAAGTTGAATTTAGGCCACCTGCCTCTTTTAAAGCAGATACGAACCATTAGCGCCATATCGAGTCCTCAACTACTCATACCTGGCCAGTTTCCTGACCCATAATGCCAGTGTAGTCTAGTAATATAGACCCACTTGAATGATAACGTGCTAATTAACTACTCAGTACATTTATACTGCAATAATTATGTTACCAAGTAGCAAAGCAATTACTTTTCCTCTCAAAACATTTTAGTTTCTCTGTACAAATACAATTATAGGTCAATTTATTCTCTGTAGTATTAGTAGATATCTGAAAACATATATTTTAAGACTATGTATTTGTAACACACAGTCAATGAGAGACCACACACAGTTCACTCCCCCTTTAATGTGGCCTTGATCCCCGCTGCTGCTTGCACTATTTGAGAAATGTCTCTTCAACATCCAATTTGAAGGACATGTATAGTTTATTTTCAGCTGAACTACACGGGATTGCTGCAGAAAACCAAAAAAGTTGTAATAAATAAAGAGAAGATTGACAAATTTAAGTATTCATGCTCTAGATTGAAGTCAATTCAATTCAAAAATGGTATTTATTGATGATCAAACATGTTAATAACAATCGCACATAAAAAAGAGCCGGAGCTGGAAAATTCATGTTTACAAGTTTGTGTTGGCACAATAAATTACACAGTAAAAAACATAGTAAAATGCATTAAAAAGGCTATACATTTAAAAAGCTAATGCAATTTTAGATACAACATAAAAGGCAATGAATGAATTTAACATGATAATGGCTAACTTGAAGGAGACTGGCACTTTCTTTTATTCACAAAATTGACTGTAAAGTGGGGAGGGGGTGACCATTTTCCATTGCCTTTCCTAGTGGACACATCTTTTTTTAGTATGTCAACCAAAAAAGGCAATGGAATATTTTTAAATCTTGTTGTTCTTGTGTGAAATTGTTGGTAATTGTTAAATGTATATAAAGAGATCTTGTATATTTGTATGTACCGTACATTCATTCTTATGTCTGATAAACTTCATAGTCAGCAGTTGTTAGTAAGAACCTATTAAAGATGTGTATTATATATTTTACAGTCTAGTGCAATCATCAAGTGAGCTTTATCTAGGTACCCACATGTCAAATGGTGATTTATTGATTTGATATAATTTTTATACCACCACTCACATACTGTATCAAATTATATGTCAAAATGCATTGATTTGAAAAATTATATTCGTTGTGTCTGTAATTGTTCCTAAGTTAATATTGATATATATTTGTGTTAATCTTTATGTCGACATTGACCTAGCCAAAAGACATAGATAATGATAGGAAAAATCACCATATAGCATGGAATGTTGTGTCATTGAATGAATTTAAGATTATTTCATGGTCAAATGAAATTGTTATTTTACCATTGTGTATTATGTAAAGTTCGCAGGAAGAGGAGGAGTTGGAGCAGGTCGCCCATGCCAAGCTTGGTCAGTTTGTGGATTCCAGGATTCAACAGTACTTTACATGTATTCAGGATAGAATACACGCTGAGGTAATTCAGTCTTTTCTTTCTCACTAGAAATTTAATCAATGCTTAATCTTGGGCGATAATTTTTAAGCTTCTAGGCCTCATTGCATAAACGTTACTTTTATTGTAGCTTTGCCATCTAGCCATTTTGTCTTTTTTTTTGCTATTTCTCTTAAGAATATCTTGTTTAAATCGCCCTTTATATAATTTCAGGGGCTGTTTTATAAAGCTGTTCAGTTCAGCAGAACTTTTACAAATGATTTGAATATACATTCATTTTGCTGAGTGTAAAATATTTTCTGATACTTTAAAGGTCAAGTCCACCCCTGAAAAATGTTGATTTGAATAAATAGAGAAAAATCAAACAAGTATAATGCTGAACATTTCATCAAAATCGGATGTAAAATAACAAAGTTATGACATTTTAAAGTTAAGCTAATTTTTCACAAAACAGTTATATGCACAACTCAGTGACATGCAAATGAGAGAGTCGATGATGTCCATCACTCACTATTTCTTTTGTTTTTTATTGTTTGAATTATACAATATTTCAATTTTCACCAATTTGACATTAAAGACCATCTTAACTGAGCCATAAGATGTCATAACAATGGTAATACCACATGTTCAGGGAGGAAAAAATTTTGTCTGACAGGACAATGAGGAGAAAATTAGAATAATTCATATTTCACATAATAAAATACAAAAGATATAGTGAGTGAGTGATGTCATCAGTCCCCTCATTTGCATACCGAACAAATGTGCATATAACTGTTTTGTGAAATTAAGCGAAACTTAAAAATATCATAACTTTCTTATTTTACATCCGATTTTGATGAAATTTTGCTTGTTGGATTTTTCTCGTATTATTCAAATCAACTTTATGCTGGGGTGGACTTGTCCTTTAAGAAAGTATCTATATGACTACTTGTATTTCCAACAATGTTAATTCTTTTTAGACCCACCCTCCCTCACCCCCATGAAAACAATATATATAGCTGGTACTTTGCATTGTAATCAATGGATGATCATAGGAATTTTATTTTATTTCTGCTTATTTCATTTTAAGCAAATGCAATGAAACTCAATTTAAAATAGTATTTTGCATAAGAAAAAATGTTTTGTAAAATAATGTGACATACAGTAATTCAAAATTTCATATCTATGTTCAATTTTAATATGCATCGTTGAATTGTTCACAAGAAGTTGCAAAGTGTCGTACAGAAACAATATGACATTTCTGTTCCTTATATAACAACAGCTAGCAATCAGAAAATTGTAAGCAAGCTAAAAGATTTCTTGCAATGTGCATACCATTCCAGAAATCTTCTGTGGAGAATTCGCTGCTGGTGAGAGCGTTAGATCGGTTCTTCAGACGGCTGCAAGCGGTCCATCGACTCTTACCGGACCTCAAGATTCTCCAGCGAGGAGCTGATATAGTAGCAGCCGCAGCCAAGGAGAGGGCCCAGTACTACGGGGATGGTCTTAAGAAGCACTTTGCAGGTGGGTGACAGAACGTTGGATTATTATCCTGAGTGGCCCTTTTTATCAAGAATAGACTAGATTGATATTAGTCGTAATTATGGAGGGCCGGGGTCCCGTCTTACAAATAGTTACGATTGATCCGATCGAACTCAACTGCATGGAAATCCATCAACGTCAGCATATTTTTATACTGGAAATTTGCACAATGTCTTTTGTAAGCAAAGAGAAGTTCGCAGGAATATTTAGAAAATATTTTGAACAAATATGTAGTTTACATGTTGGCATTGCTGGCTTTCCATAGTTGTGGTTGATCGGATCAATCGCAACTCTTTGTAAGACAGGGCCAAGGTATGCAGTGCGAGTTGGTGCAGTCAGTAAAACGTCCGTCTGTTGAACCAGAGGTTGTAGGTTCAAGTGCATCCCAGGCAGATGACTGAAGCCGGCATTGCATGTTACAGTAGAAGGTAATCTATCCTTCAGATAGGATGTTAAATGGAGGCCCCATCTAGAGAAGAGTAACCCCCTTTGCATGTGTAGAACCCACTGCACTATTTGTATAAGAGTAGGAGGAAACCCCAATGCAGTGGTGCACCTGCACACCCCCAAATCAGTTATGTTGGGAGGAGAGTCCAGGGCATGTCTTACAAAGAGTTACAACTATGGAAAGCCAGCAACGTCATCATCTAAAAAGCATGTTTGTTCAACACATTTCTAGATGTGATGTCCATTCATAAATTCATAGTTTTCGTGAAAATACAGTGTGCTTATCTTTGTTTACGAAGGACATTGTGCAAATTTCGTGAAGAAAAAATTATGACATCAATGGATTTCCATATAATTGAGATGGATTGGATCAATCGTAGCTCTTTGTAAGACGGGTAGTCATACTGATTCATTTTGCTCACTCCCCCCCCCCATGTTCCATGTACAAGTGATGACAAACAACTAATAATGATAATAGAAATAATAATCATTACATTCCAGAAGCTCTATGCACTGTTCCTCTTCATCCAGAAATGAAGGAGTATGTCTACTCATTAAAAATGACACAGGCTCAAATGCACAATTTTTCTTGTGACAGAAATATGCATAGACTACATATTCAAGATAAAAAATTATGGTATCACTTGCTTTCCATTGCAAAAACAGCTCTTTTCTACCCCACATGTATGCCAAATAAAGATTTTTCAACAGTTAGAAAGTCGGTTGTAAATATTTATTCAGTTTTGCTGTAAAATTACAGTTGGATGATTGTTTCATGTTTTTCAGAGTGTATAACCGACATCCGTCAGACGCTGTGTGCCCCGAGAGTGGTGGGCAAGCAGTCCGCACCCAACCTAGCTGAATTAGTCAATGTAACATCGTCATCCGTCATCGATCAGGTCAAACTTGTGCTTACTAGTCTCAAGGTATGCTTCAAAGCGTAGTCAGATATTAGGTCAAAAAGGCAACCCTCTTTAATGATATTGAACCTTAGTGATAAAGTATATGTTTGGAAGGGTAAAATGTTTGCAATAGAATGATGAAAGTTTGAATTCGTTGCCTTGTAATGGTTTTGATTGGTTATAAAGCATATTTTCTTAAGAATCTCTTTTCAAGATCATTTGATGAGGATCGATGTCCTAATATAATTTCTCACGGATGAATAATTAGCCCCTGTTTATAAAACCTGATATCAGTTAGAGATGGTACATTTTAATCACAAATTCCCCTACATGTATTTTCATTTAACGCTGATAACGGTCATTAGTTTGGTGCTGGGGTTTCTTTTTCTACTCTAGACAAGTGCATGCATTGATATCAATAATGCCCATAGCAATTACATTGTTCAAGGGCAGAAGCGGTGTGCTAGGAATCTATCCATGGACTTTCGTATGTTCAGTTTGTTCTCAGTAATTTCACTTCTCGATCCAATGTAACCAAAAGGATCTCAACAAATGGGATAATATAGAAAGTAGAAAGTGCCTCACCCAAAGTATAAATACTCTTCACACGATGCTTGATGCAGAGCTGGATTAGCCTCTAGAGAATTACATCCAGAGGAAAGATCCAGGAAGTAAAGGGACACACGATAAGCAACTAGCCATCTTCCCATGCTCAGCCACACCATTCACACAATCCCTCTTTCCTGAAGCAGTAAAACTCTGGAGTGACATCCCCGACACTGCTGTGGACATTAAATCCAGCATGGCTTTTAAATCTGCTGTCTAAAGAAATAATTGATTTTTTAACTCATCATCTTGTCGAGCCCCCTCACCAACTTCCTGTTCCTCATGAACATTTTCGGAAGTGAAGAGCACAAGATGCAAGGTAGTCTGGCACCTCAGACCACTGAACCTCCACAGTCATTACAATTTGTGTTTTTTGACAAGTTTATGTAACAAGACTCTGATCTCGATTATATCTCTTTATATCCTTGCAGTCATTCCTCGGCCAAGATATCACGTTTGCTCAGTCTTTGTTCTTTGCTACCAAATATCCCACCAAGACAGTGAGAGAAGGGCTCCTAGTCGACTTCCTCAGGCACATCTTCCAGACCTGTACAGTAAGTATGATGAGATATACAAATACCAGGCTTTGAGTAGGTATAGCAGGAATTACTATTTTCCCGAGGGGCAAAGCGCCAAGGGAAATATAGTAATTATGCCAGTTCAACCGAGGATGAATAATTCCCTCTTTTGAAATAAAGGCCTGGTATGTTTGTATTATATCCTACTTTTAATAAGTTAGGACAATAGATCTCGATAATCTAGTTCTTGTACTCATAGTTCATCCTTTTTTTAATCTGGAGCCAAAATATAGATAATGTGCTGTTTTAACCAATCTCTTTAGAGATCCTATTTGTGGAACCTCCCTGAAATCATCATCTCTGGTTTTAGTTCATATAAAAAAATATGATACTGAAGCAGTTCACAAAGTGGAGTGCATGTAAGTAATTTGGAAAAATAGGGTTAGACATGCTGAATTAAGGATGATTTCATGCAATCACTGTCAGTATTCAAGCAGTACTAAAAGACTATTAGTATATATTTTTTGAAATTCAATTTTAGCATATTGATAACAATAGCCTACTATATCATAACTGTTTTCATGAAGATTTCTCTACTCCAGAGTTTTGTGGAATTATTACTTGGGACTCTCAATTTAACAATTTTCAGTTCAAAGTACTTTTAGTCATGATTTTCAAAATACTGTTCTCAAACTTTAAATTATGATTTGCTGTAGAATTTGTCCAGAATTGGAAATTAGAAATTACACCTGTCCTTATTTCATCCGCCTTGTCTGTTGTCATCTTTCCTATCATCACCAAATAATATTAGAAAACAATGTACTACATTTTATTATTGCATCACTACGTTTTTCCATGTGGTTCTAAGTAAGATGGCATAAATCAGTGCCGCTAAGTAGACTGTATAATCTCCATTCCTATACGATTTTTCTCAATACTTCATGATTAATGCTGTGTTTATTATTAAATTATTATTAATAATGGTTTTATATTGGGATTCATTTTTGTATTCATGAATGAAACTCCTCATGTGTTCTTTTCTAGAATCTTTGTGAAGGAGGAGGAGAGAAAGGATCAGCACCTCATACACTCATCTTGATCCTATCCAGACTTCTAGTAGACTTTGAAACAACTCATATCATACAACTGGTAAATATTGAATATATATTTGTTTTAAATCAGCACCTCATACACTCATCTTGATCCTATCCAGACTTCTAGTAGACTTTGAAACAGCTCACATAGTACAACTGGTAAATATTGAATATATTTTTTTTTTTAATCAGCAACTCGTACATTCATTTTTATCTTATCGAGACTTTACAACTGCTCACATCATCCAACTAGTAAATATGAAGAAAAAAATATCATCAGCACCCCATACGCTCATCTCAATCCTATGTAGATTTCTTGTATATTTTTAAACAACTCATACTGCTAGTTAGTGTGATTTTTTTTCATGAGCACCTTGTACACACATCCTGATCAAATCCATTTCTTTTGACCAGCTTGGTACTTGCAATGCTCAGTTCTTGATCGAAGATAGTCGAGGCCTGACCCAGACATCGACCCTCTGCTCGGAAGCCAAAGATTCTGCCCAGTTGCTTCTCAATCACTACGTGCAGTCACAGGGTCTGCAGATATCCCAAGTGAGTACATCTTTCAGTAGTGAACATCTTTTATTCTCTCCAACAATAGGCTGACTAATGTTGATTGCTACATTCAACTTTAGTCACGAAAGGAGTGTGTATGCATCATGGCAACCCCATGCAATTTGGCAGTCATGGTGGATCTTCATAATGATGATGATGATGATGATGATGATGATGATAGCGAATCCTCATGGTGATGACGGTGATGATGTTGATGACGGTGATGACAGTGATGATGATGATGATGATGGTGATGATGGTGATTATGATAATGATGTGATGACGGTGATGATTTGATTTGATTTTATAATATTTTATTTTCTCCTCTCTTGTTTTCATTTACAATTCATAATAATACATACATGATAAACAAAGAATATCGATGATGATGATGATGATGATGATGATGGTGATAGCTCGATTTATATATCACTTTTTTCCAGAGGATACAACATAACTATTAGTACCCTGCCTTAAGCTCAAGCTACCAGAAATTGATCATACTGGACCAAAAGTTGATTGTATGACTCATTTGTAATATGCAAGCATATGAGCAATGGCATACCTACCAACTGTCCATATTTTTTAGTAAAAGAGAAAGACACGGTCTCCCTGTTTTGTTTTGTTTTTTGTTTTTTGCAAAACTTGTATGTTTTCCCTTTTGTCTAGTCTTCCTGCGTTTTAGGGTTGGTAGGATCGGCATTGTCTTATCATTGTTTGAAGTACTCTATACTTTATTTTTACATCTAAGTAGTCATTTATATGTACATACACTTATTTAGTAGTTTTAATTTATATACAAGAAAAAAAATGAACATTATTTATCAGTTCAGATTGGGAAGTTGCCAGGCAAGGTGCAAAAAATGCTGCATATACTGTGAAAAAGCGTATTATGCATTTCACTCTATTGGGCATAGTGGTGTGCACCTGTAGTCCCAGCTATGTGACGAAGTTGCAAATTGATGCAGAGATTTGAGGTTCAAGCCCTGGTCACGTCTCTCGCATAGTGACATTAGTCGGTCCCATATGTAAATCATCATATCTGATTGATACACGATTGAAAAAATCCGATACACACAGGTATATTTGCAGTGCATCCCTCATGGGTGACACGACATTTGCTCCTGCGACATTTGCTCCGGTCTTAATATCTCACAGGGCATAAGATTAGAGTTAGGATTGTTATAGAGCTTGTGGTTCAGAATAATGTAAAGAGTAGGATTAGGGTTTATTTAGTTTTGGAGGTTAGGTGTTATGTTTTGCTTAACATGCAGATTTTCCATCGGTGCATTTATCGCTGGAGCAGATGTCATGGAGCCCCCTCATGAAAATGCTTTTACAGGGGTTTGAAATTGTTTACCAGTAATAAGTTACTCATGACCTTAGCTTTTATATTAAGTGCCAAATATCTTTTAAAAGGTATTTTATGATTATTTTCATTCTGATGTTTGTCTTGTCAGATGTTGAGGAAGAGTGTGGACACAAGAGACTGGCTGAACACCATCGAACCCCGCAACGTGAGGGCGGTGATGAAGCGTGTAGTCGAGGACATCACAGCCATCGATAGCAATGTGGGGTCGCTGTATGAGGAGGGAACCCGTAAAGCGCACAGCAGCGACTCCAGCAAGAGGACGTACCAGAGCTTCAGTGTGTCTAGGCAGCCACGGGCGCAGAGGAGTTACACTCCAAGGTAGGGACAGACTAGGATATTAACCAGTCGATGACTGAAATTCTGCAATTTCCATTGGCATTGTACAGGGATCACCTGGATCCAGTAGGTTATTGGTTAACCTGTTGATTACTGAATTCTGTAGTTCCCATAGGCTTTGAACATCCGATTCTTTTAGGCAATGACTTAACCTTTGACTAATGAATTCTGTAATTCCTGTAGGCTCTGTACATGGAACATCCGATTCTTTTAGGCAATGACTTAACCTTTGACTACTTAATTCTGTAATTCCTGTAGGCTTTGTACAAGGATCACCTCATTCCTGTAGGTCATTGGTTAACCAGTTGATGACTGAAACTCTGTAATTCCCATAGGCTTTGTACATGGATCACCTGGTTCAAATAGGCAATGGGTTATTGACTCCTGAATTCCTGTAATTCCCATAGGCTTTCCACAGGGAACATCCACTTCTAGTAGGCTATGGGTTAACCATTTGACTTCTGAATTGTGTAGTTCCCAT
Organism: Lytechinus pictus; assembly: GCF_037042905.1. Classification (NCBI taxonomy): domain Eukaryota; kingdom Metazoa; phylum Echinodermata; class Echinoidea; order Temnopleuroida; family Toxopneustidae; genus Lytechinus; species Lytechinus pictus. The sequence continues at coordinate 24,435,597 of NC_087256.1, forward strand.
AGGCTCTGTACAGGGACCATGCGATTCCTGGAGGCAACATGATCGTAGGAATGAACAGTTGTGAATGCATAGCATATTAGGATGCAACTCTTCAGGATCTAGAAAGGTCACCTGTTCCTTAGAAGTTGACAGGCTGTATGAATTATGCAAAATCTTCTTAATATTAAAAAAAGTAAAACTATTGTCCATGTTGCCAATCAAATAATGATGAATAATTGATTTAAAGCTAAATGTTTGGTTTTATCTCCACAGCACCACATTCGATACCAGTCTGATGAGCAACATCCAGAAGCTCTTCTCTGAGAGGATAGAAATCTTCAGCAGTGTGGAATTCTCTAAGGTCTCCGTCGTCACGGGCATCATCAAGATTAGCTTGAAGGTATGGTTGTTGCTTCCCCCCTCCCCCTCCATCATCATCAGTGCCCCCTCCCCCTTTATTTGTATTTCATATGTGTTTTCTATAAAATCTTCAACAGTGTGGAGTGCTCTATGGTCTCTTTTGTCACTGGCATCATCAATATTCGCTTGAAGGTGAGGTTGATGCTCCCATCCCCTTCCATCATCAGCATCCCTCCCTCTCTATTTGTATTTTTATGTGTTTTTCTATAAAAAATTCAGCAGTGTGGAACTCTCTAAGGTCTCCGTCGTCACTGGCATCATCACGATTAGTTTGAAGGTAAGGTTGTTGCTTCCACCTTCCCCCCTCCATCGTCATCAGTGTTTAAGCCCCCCCCCCCCTTTCTCTCTCTCTATTTGTATTTTATGTGTGGTTTTTTGATGAAAGCTTCAGAAGTATAAAGTTTGCTAGGATTTTTATGATCACTTGAATCCAGATATGCTTGAAGGTAAGTTGATTCCCCCTCCACTTTATTGGTATTTTGGTGTCAGATTTTCCTTGTGAAATTCGATGTGGACATGCATTTCCTTAATGGTAATACATGTATATAGAGGAGAACAGGACCAATGTTTTGATTTGACCTTGAAAAAATTTGACCCATGAGATGCCAAGTTGTCCGAGGTTGACTTTATGATGTTGTGTATCCTTGTGTTTCTTTGTACACTTTCCTTGAGTATGTTAGACTGAGGACATTTGGACAATATTGATATTTGAAAATGAAAAAAATACAATGAAATGAATGATGTTTTCTCTATAGATTTATTTGATATTTTTGAATTTGTTAGATTGAGGACAAATGGAAAATTTGGATATTAGAAGGGGAGAAGAATCTAGTATGATGTTTATGTTGATGCTTTTCTTTGTAGACATTCTTGAGTATGTTAGATATTCAGAAAATATCAATATTTGAAAAGGAAAAATGTAATGAAATGAGTGATACATCATAATATACATTTTCTGAGTAGACTTTCTAGACGTTTGTAGACATTTCTGAATTTGTTCAGGACGAAGGGACAATGTAGATATTAGAAGGGGAAATAAAAGAATCAAGTATGATGTTGTATATGTTGATGATTTACTGTACACACATTCCTTGGGTGTGTCAGACTGAGGAAATTTGGAAGATATGGCCTCCAACAGAGTGTATTATGTTGTATATCTTTGTGTATTCTTTGCAGACATTCCTTGAGTGTGTCAGACTGAGGACATTTGGAAGATATGGCCTCCAACAGATTCAGGTGGACACACACTATCTCAACCTCTATTTATGGAGATTTGTATCAGATGAGAAGTAAGTTTGATCTTTTTTCGGTTTAGAGTAGTAAAGCCAAAATTGGGCTAAAATAAATGTATATTGTGATGAAATCAATTTTGTTACAATTTTATTAATCTTCATATTCTTGAGATTGAGTTTAGTTCTTAGTGAATCAGCATCGTGGTATACTCGTTACGACCCCCGTCTTTCAAATCTGAAGAACGTGCGTTCAATTCCTAGCAAGAAATTTGCCCACATTGTGTTGCACTCTACCCAGGCGAGGTGAACGGGTACCCAGTAGGAAGAAATTCCTTGAGTGTTTGAGCGCCTGATCAAGGTTGCCATGCTAAAGCCAGGATAATAATAACATTATCAAGTGGCTACCCTGGGTAAAATATGACTCTGATATTACTGGTGGTGGTGGTGTTACCTCACCCCTTTTTGTTACCCAGGTTTTGAATGAAATTGTAAAGACCCAGTTACAATCTCTTTGTCTGCACAATAGTCATACCAATGACATCTGAGGGCATCTAAATAGAGAATATAATATGAATGAATGAATCTTTATTTCGTTTCAATTCCGATATCAAACAACAACAATAAATTATTGGGATACAAGTAAATAGCAAAGAACAAAAGTAAATAATTACAGGATAATATACATAATACATGCACTACTTTTTATGGAACATTAGTAACACCCATGAGAACAGATGGAAATGAAACGTGGTGACCTACTAAGAAGCTTAGCTTGTGGGCCATAGGCCACCAGAATGTTAAAAACTTATATTTCCAATCATTTTAAAACATCATAGAACAAGCAAACTAAAAATTGGAGTAAATAACCAAAGTACAGATATACATATTTACAAAAGATACACTAAAAAGATACACTATTAGTATGATAAAGTTTTTTTTTTTTTCTTATCTTTCAGATTGGTACACTTTTTGTTGGATGAGATCGTAGGCAGTACTGTTCACAGATGTCTAGATGCAACTCTTATGGAGACGAGTGTAAGTTAACAATCACTCTAAAAAAATGGTGAAAATAGTGTAGTGAATTCAGTCATTTGCTTTGTTAATTAAATGTTAGTTTGCTAATCAGATTTTCATTTTCAGTTAGGCAAATGTCCTTTAAATTATTTTGTGCTTTGTGTATACACAAATTGTTTTTTTACCTGGTGGAGGGGTGGGGTAGCCAGATACTGATTTTTATACATCATACAATATTGGGCAAAATATAGTTGTTCTTCAATACAGTGATTACTTTCCCACTATTTCTCTCAAATTGGTCTCATTTACAAGATAATTAGTTTGATATCTTTGTAATGATGATGGTTCAGTATGTACACCATTCATTACAATAGCCAGTAAAATTTCTGTATAATCTGTTTAACCCTAAGAAGACTGGGGGGGCTGATTCAGCCCCCCCCCTCGACATTTTTCGCGATAAATCCGCCACTTGAAATTTTTTGACCGCGTCGCTCGCTGACTTTTTACTTTCAAGTCTCGCGCAATTTTTAAGACTAAAATTGTGACCCCCGGGTACGCGGTTTCGAAATTACGCAATATTTCGTAAGTGTATGCAGACCCAAAATTACTCAAAAAACGTGAATTTGTGTACAAATCCAATGCATATAGTGTTTTAGCCAAAATTCATAAAATGTATCATTATTTTTCCTTTTACTGCTTAAAATCAATTAATTTTATCTTGTTTATGGTCAAAATAAAGTCCCCGACAATTTCCATTGAAAAAACAATAAAAAACAAAAAGTCGAAAAACAGAGAAATACATAAGAAATTTAGAAAACAATAGAATACATAAGAAAATAAATGTGATGTTGAAATTTTTGAAGAATGAATTAGATCAGATGCCCATCTAGAGTATGTGAAACAAAAATTATCATTTTAGGGACATTATTTTATTAATTAGAGCAAACTTATGATTTTATGCATAAATTATCATAATTAATGAGCAATGAGATTTTTCGCAGAATTTGATATTAAAGTTTTGTAGATAATGCCATGGGTAACGCACGTGCCAATTTTCGTCGCGATCGACGGCCGAGATCAAAAGGGGGGGCTGAATCAGCCACCCCCCCCCCCCCCCCCCCGTCTTCTTAGGCGTCGAAATAGCCCAGTCTATTTAGGGTTAACACTCACTGCTTCAGTTAATTAATGGTTGAATTCATAATTACCACAATATTAATGCTGCTACTTTTCTATTTTTTTCTTCCAATAGATTGTGGAAGTGATATGTGAACGAGGATGAAATCGGCAATGCGTGCAATCAAGACTGGTCATTTATATATATATAGTATATCAGGATAACATTTTGGGACAGACAGATATATGTTCGTATTCAAATTATGTTTCAATATATGATAATTGTTTTGTATTTCCTTTGCCAACTGTATGTTATGGTAGCAAGATGTAATATAGAATTTGATATATTTATCTTTTTTATTGTCATTTTGATCTGGATTTACAAAATTATCCAAGATGTCTGATGACAAGATAAGTTATGTCTCTCTTAAGAGAGTGAATGAGAGATACTATAATTTGGAAGAGAATGTTGATACATGTATACAGTCTTATTGTGTTAATGTTATCTGTGATGTAATTCTGTTTTTCTGTGTTTTAGGCATATTGTTATCAATTTAAGTACAGTGTGCAGTGGTGCTCAAAAGTTGGAGAACCCCCACCAGGAAATGAACATATTTCAAGTGTTCAAGTTCTGTCATGTTTTAGATATTTCATTGTAAAGTCAGGTGATAAAATATTACATAAATAAATAGTTTGTTTCCTGGCTTTGCCGGACATTGTGGTCTTTTTTCTACATTCAAAACTCAGCATGAACAAGTGCATTTTCTGGTGGGGTTCACCAACATTTTAGCACCACTCTATGTATGACTAAACGTGCCAGCGAAGATTTGGGGAAGATAATTATTCATAAGATACAAGATCTCTGATGACTACAAAGTCCAATTCGCAAGATATCTACTATTTCTTTTTGATGCGTCGCCTCCATGCATTCCATTTTCTTGCGTGAACTTACCATGTTTCATGGAATATTGTTTTACACAATAATAGATTTAATTAGTTACTAATTCTAATACAGTACGTCATTAAGATTTTCTTCAACAAAGTAATTTCAATGATATGAAAAGGTTGGCTGAAAATTGATACAATTATCGTATCTGTGTATGCACAGCCTAGAATCATTTTATTTTTTTATAAATTGTTACCATCCCTTTGATATTAGTTTTGAAAATCCAATTGTGAGAAAATTCAGAAATGACATTTTGTCTGATAACTTTGATTTCCATTTACCAAGACATTTCCTTACGTAAAAAAAAAAGACGAAAACTCTCCAATTTATTATATTGGGAATTGAATAATGAGTATTAGCCTAGAATACTGTCTCTCCATTAGTAACATACATGGGGGCTTAAGCCAGGTTTATAAAGTAAACAAACACGAAAAACTGTCAAAACAATCCTGGTCCCAAACAATTTTTTGAAAGAACTAGCTCAATATATGAATGTGTTTTTTTCCTAGATATGAACCGGAGCGTATATTATGTCATGCCTTCCATTGTCAATCTCATTATATTTTGATCTCCCAAACTGAATGGAAGACTGTCTATTTCTTCATTTGTCTAAGTGAGTAAATTATATATTTCTTTTAAAAAGCATTAAAATATTTAACAATTTATCATGTACATGCAGATAGTGAAATAAATGAAAGGAGTAAAATGTGTTACAAAGAGAATGCCTTTGATGTCCTTGACTTAACATATTGAATACTGAATTGTGTAATTCACACTGGCTATGTAAATGAAGCACCCATTTAAAGCGTCCCAGCATTTCCTCAATGTAAAAGAGAGGCGCGAGTGTACACCACATTCCCATCAAGATCAGAGCTTTTTATCAGGGTTTCTGTTGATTGTGATTGTTGGAATCTTGTGAAACCAGTGTAAAGAGTTCAGCCTTACACCAGGAAATTCCAGTAGACAGTTGGTCATTTCAAGTTTGTTGACAGGTGTTGGTGTAGGGCTTATTATTGCACCAACCATAGCACTTAACTTGAAAAGAAGCTATTGCGGGATTGGCATAATTTGTGTTAACATGAGGATGGAGTGCTTATAAGTTTGGTGCTGACAGCTGGTGTCAGTGTAGGGCTAATTATTATAGCACAAAACTGTTTTTTTTTTATGCTATTGCTAGGACTAGCATAAATTTGAGGTTAAAATGAGAATTAATTGCTTACAAGTTTGGTACTGACGATTGGTATGTGGTAGGACTGATTATAACACCACTCACAGTAACATCACTGAACTTGAAAAGAAGCTATTTCTAGGACTGGTATTATTTGGAGTTAACATGAGAGTTGACTCCTGCAAGGGTTGATTAGTGTCGATATATAGGGCTGATTATGACACCAACCACAGCACTGAACTTGAAAAGAAGCTTCTGCTGGGACTTGCATTTGGTGTTAATATGAGAATGGAGTGCTTTCAAGTTTTATGTTGACAGCTGGCGTCGATGTAGGGCTAATTACTACAGCACAAAACTTTTAAAACGCTATTGCTATGACTAGCATAAATTTCAGGGATGTAGTTAAGTATTGTTGACTCTATCTCAGAAATGAGTTTCTAAATGTTGCTCAAGTTTGTTGGAAGAGAGCAACACTCAACCAATACCCATATATACAGTGCGTCCCAGAAAAAACGAAACCGAGATTAAGCGACGACTTATCATAACTTAATCACAAATGCAATAGACAAATGACCTACCAATGTAAAGCTTAGAATCTCCTCTTTCATCTGATATAACTTATATTATTCCTCATTCACGCATGAGTGAGCAAAAACAATTTGAAGATAGGGTACCAAAAACTCATTTGGCGGGGGGTATCTGAATTTCAAAAAGAAAATCACATGCCATAAAGTTCAATATCTGCTCTTTCATTTGATACCTTAATCACAAAAAATGGTCAAGATGTAAGAAAGTTATGGTCCCTCGAAAAAATGCTTGTATTTCCATAATTTCATTAAATAAACGCGTTTTCACCGGTTTCCCACAGAAGCTATCGCACGGTTAACAAAAGACTTAATGCATGGCTGATCGTCAACAAAACGGAGTGTCGAGTGAGTTTGAACGCTAGCCTGTAAAACCTCTTCATTTTATGAAATTATTGAAATTCAAGCCTTATTTCAAATAACCAGAACTTTGTTATTTCTTGACCATTTTCTGTAATTGAGGTATCAAATTAAAGAGCAGATATTGAACTTTTCAAAAATGTGGTTTTCTTTTTTAAACCCAGATACAGCCCGCCAAATGACTTTTTGGTATCCCCTCTTCAAATTGTTTTTGCTCACTCATGCGTGAATGAGAAATAATCTAAGTAATTTCAGATGAAAGAGGAGATTCTAAGCTTTACAATGGTAGGTCATTTGTCTATTGTATTTGTGATTAAGTTATGATAAATCATCGATAAATCTCGGTTTCGTTTTTTGTGGGACGCACTGTATTTACGATTACCAAACGTCACTTTTGTTTGTCCTGAATTTCCGACAAGAGTCGTTTTGATACCAGGAACAGGGATTTAGTTTCCAGAATCTGTATATCCTGTTCCAAGAATTCCTTCATACAATATCTCTGTCTATATGATACCACTTTTTTTTCTTGATATATGCTAATGTTAATACCTTGAGACGTGTCCGGTGGTGGAAAGGGGTGGGTGTTTTCTTTGGTATTTCCCTTTGTATGGATGATGAACACATCTCAATGAGACATTAGACCCCTCCCACTCTGCAAGAGAGAAAGAGATGGGGCGAAAGGGATACAGGGAAGAAAAAGAAAGAGAGGAGGGAGTGGAAGGGACATTATAAGGAAAGAGTCTGGAATCAGTTATTTTGATTGTTATTATTATCATTGTTATTTTGAAAACTACTACAGTATAAAATTACTATTCACACAAAACACCATTCATATAATGATAAAATACTACGTTCATTGACCCTAAATGACATTTGACCTTGATCATGTGACCTAAGACTTGTCAGTGATATGTGATTACCCCTATTTCCACAATTCATAAACTCTATCCATAAACTTTGAAAGTTATGACAGTAATTTCATAATAACCTCCAACATGGCCAAAGTTTATTGACCTTAATTGCCTTTGACCTTGATCATGCGATCTGAAACTCTGGCAGGATATTCAGTAATACTTGATTAACCTTATGTCCAAGTTTAATGAACTAGGTCCATATACTTTCTAAGTCACGCTGTCATTTCAAAAACTTAACCTTAAATTTGATGTTGACGTCGCTGTCGGAAAAGAGGCGCCTATAGTCTCACTCTGCTATGCAGGTGAGACAAAGACAGTATAAAATAAATCATATGGAAATGAGGGGACTGCTAAACCCTGCTAAAAGCAATGCTTGTACAGTATTGATCCCCCTTCATAATTATGGTTTTTGAATTTTATTATATGAATAAGAGAAATGATATATTAAAAACAGTCATAATCTTAGTAATGATGATAATTAAGGATTCAAATCAACAAATTTTCATTCACAACCTCAATCCCACAAAATAATAGTACCACTGATTATTTGCAATTTTCAGCATTGCTAGTTGCATCGAATCTCCTTGTATAATATCTCTTCCATTCTATACGTTGGTCAATCTGGTATAACCTCCTATTGTTACGTCACAGATCACATGGGCCTACGAAAAGCAGTACCTGTATATTTTCTGATCACGGAAACAAGGAAAGTGGATATCTACAACTATAAATATTCATACATTCTTAACGACAGATGTTTCTGCTTTGTGTATACGACTTACAGATGGCTGTTAATAACGGCGGTTTATTTGGTATCATGTACATGTATTCTGTTAGGTTTCAGTATTAGTGATTCGTTCACTTCCATTGCTTTAAATCTGTATTACTATTGGACAGGATTTTAATTTGAGTGAAAAGAAATGTATGGCTTTTAACCTACGAATTTATTTTAGATCAGTGTTACATCATGGAACCCATTTATTACAAATTACCGATAGATGGTTATTATTGACACTGATCCCAGCTTCATATGTGCTCTTCTTTTTGTGCATACATTCTAAATGACAGGGATTTAAAAATAATTAGGGAGCAATCGAATTCTGAAGTTAGTTTCAATCTCAAAATATTTTTAAATCTCGGGGGAGGGGTTTGAATTAATTCCTTTGAGATTTAAAAGTGAATCTAAAGAATCAAAACTAAATCCAGAATTCGATTGGTCCCTAAGTACAGTTTTGATTCTTTAGATTCACTTTTAAATCTCAAAGGAATTAATGCAACCCCCTCCCCCCCCCCCGAGATTTAAAAATATTTTGAGATTGAAACTAAATTCAGAATTCGATTGCTCCCTAACTATTTTAGATCCATGTAATTTGGAGTGTAAACTCTAATTTTTAGGATCAAAATTGACCCGGAATTGACCCAATGTAAATACGCTCAGAAGGGGTCAGATCGGAGGGCCGTTTCATACTAGAGCTACAACTATTGTAACCATGGTAGCAGGCACTGGCGCACCCAGGGGGGCACATCCGGCCCCGTGCACCCCCCCCCCCTTTCCTCCCATTGAGAGGCATAATCAAAATGTCTATTGTAAATTAGCTGTTCTAACTAAAGTATTCCCCCCAACCTTTTGAAAGCGAGGACTTTTTTTTTTGCTTGTAAATCAGATTTTCCGTGGACAAAATGACCTTAAATTTCGGGCGAAAACCTTTTTTTGTGATAGCAGGGATCAGATAACAATTATAATCAAGCTTTACCATGGTGACTTTTTATGGAACAGCCCCTTGTTACAGAAATAGGCACGTTGGACCCTTTTTCTGGTCATATTTGACTCGGAACGGATCAATCTGACCCAGGAATGATCGATATTGCAATATCTAAAAATGGCGCTGAATGAGACATGCTAGAATTGTTTTCGACTTCAACTTAGTTAAAACATACAGCACAATACAACTCCGTTCTGGTTCCGTCTCATTAAACTTGTTTAATTATCAGCAACAGTTTAAAGCTACTGAAATCGTTTGGTTTGATTTGCTTAGGCCTCTATTTTAGGGTAAACATGTTATAGAAATTGTGCATTTGTTATTATAACGGGCCTTTATGAAACCGGGCCCAGTAATAAGATACTGTACAAGTAGGTTTACCATTAACTTCAGACAGCCAGATAAGAGATCAACATTTTTGGCGCCTTTTTACCCATTTTAGCTTCCATTTTTTATTTTTAAATAGGTTATCTGTTCATTCTTGCGTTTACTCTCTAAAAGCACAAGTCGAAAAAAAAATCTTCTTTTTTTTAAATTAAATTAAACCAAAGTAGATGCCTATAGCATGGGCTATTTCTATTGGTCAACATGGTCAAATTTACCAAAAAATAATATTTTTTTACTGTCGCGCTCTCTCCCCCTCTTTCTCCCTTTCTCTACCCCCCCCCCTTCTCTCTCTCTCTCTCTCTCTCTTTCTTTATCTCTTTATTACAAATACTGAAATGTAAACATTAATTTTACTCTAGTTCCTCATTATGATCCAACGTTATAGTCGATTCCTCTACGCCAACGCTTGCAATCAAATACGATACACCGAAATATTTTTTAAAAAATGAAAAAATCGTTACAATCTTTATTATAATTGTAAATCTATAAATCTACAAAGGAGACATTTATTTAGCGATGAATAGGCCTATTTGTCGTAATAAATTAAGATTCGTCAATAAATTATAATTTCAAGGGCTTACTGTGTATATTGAAACATATAGAACTCTTTTTAGCCTATTGCCTATACCAGCTATGCACGATAGGGTTACAATATTCCCCGGGTTTCGCGAATCGGCTGGTAGTATTTCGTGCTTTGTATCCATCTATTTCCATGTTTCCTTGTTCTCTTATATCACAGATGTTATAGCTCAAAGAGGAAAAGGATTTGATTTTGATTTTTACTGTTTCTGTAGATTATGATTATGGAATAATATACGTATATACGCAGCAACATGGCCAATAAAAGAATACTTTAACAAGGCACTAATCGGGGCGCTAATAGTTATGATTGTATTTAAATCATTAATTAAGAGATACAAACGAGCAGCCTTTCTAAAACAGCGATCATGTAAACTGCATGCCGCCCGAGAAAACTACGAAGTTCTGTCTAGCAAACGTTTGTATTTAATTGGTTTCATATACAGGGTAAAAAAATGTAATTCTAGCTTTGTATTTGGTGACTTGATGACCCAAGGTGGGTTTCGAATCATGACCTTCTGTTCGCCAAAATGAGAGCTCTCCCGGTATACTGGATGAGTTGACATCCACCTGGGGCCCGTTTCATAAAAGACTTGCAACTGTTGTAAATTTGACATAATGGCAACTACCATGGTAACAGGGCTCAGCAGCCAATCAGAATCAAGGTTACCTTGTTAGTTACCATTATGGCAAAGTTACAACAGTTGCAAGTCCTTTATGAAACGGGCCCCTGGTCACTGTAACATACATAGTATTAAAAAAAGGCAGTTTAAATTTTGTATACAATGCTTTGTTACTATGTATGACCCTAACAGTAGTTGTTTAAACAGTTTAAACAACCGTTCACTATTTTAAACAACAAAGTTTAATTATTTTGATATTTCATTCACTATAAATCAAGCAAGGTTGTATTAACTGTTGTATAACTATACTGTAATGTTCATATAATAAAAAGCGTTGTATAAAAAAATTTAAACAGCGTTTATACTGTGTAAAGATAAAATAGATTTTGCAATTAAGTGCAAATGCAAGTGTGGGCAAACTATGAGTAAACAATACAATCAAATATACATCTGTGTATCCTCGTGTTGCGTGGTTTGCCTGCGGTATAAATGATAAATGACCCGGGAAAGGGCGGGGTCGCACAGATGTTGATAATGCAAACCTGGTAGGGAGGAGTGAGTGGAATATTAATCTAATAATAATTTTTTTTCCGCAATTGTGACTGTATAATTCAAGTGATATGAACTTGTGAGTAGGTCGTGTACAACAGCAAGTGAGAGTAAATTAAAATCGTAATTGATTTTGTCATTTTAACGTGTATACAGTAAGCTGTTGTTGTTGTTGCTGTTGTTGTTGTTGTTGTTGTTACTGCTGTTGTTGTTGTTCTTGTTGTTGTTGTTGGCGCTCCCTATCGGAGAGGAATTTATGCCGCGATGGTAACACTCCGTACTTATCCTATTTGGCATATTGAATAGAAACAGGGTAAATAATAATAATGGTGTTCATAGTGATCAAGATAATTATTAAGAATGATGATAATATTGCACTTGTAACCAATGTGTTGGTGAAAACGTGTCCGACCAGAAAGATTGGTAAAAATCAGACACAAGTCATATTTTCCGTCAGAATATTTTTACATAGTCACTACTAATACTAGTAATGATAGAAATAGTGATGAAAGTTATAATAATGATATTAACTGTCGATGTCAGCATCATCATCATCATCAATTCATCACCTTGCTAACATTGTTCTCTTTATTCGCAGTTCAAGTATACAAAACTAAAAACAATATTTAGCGGTTTAACATAAATTAAATAACTTTTTTTTTTAATGTACTTTAAAATAATTCAAAAAAAGATTGGTTCAATTTATTATAGTTTCATCGGAGCATTCATAAAGACAAAAAATAAAGATACAATAACTGTTGATTCGTATAGTGTATATCAGCAAAACCATATTATATCTAACGCTATATTAATTATATAGATGATTCCCGATATTCATTCTTATGTTTGATAATCATTCAATGGCATTTAATACAGTTGAATGTCTTTAAAAACTAGCATATCATCACTCCCCTGCTCATATATTACTTATCAGTAGAAGATATGAAGTTCGCGATAAAACCCCAAAAATCTCGCTCGATAATCCATGATCGATGATATTATTTTAAAAGACGTAGTCGTCATCGGTAGACCTCGAAGGTGGCTGTTCTCGAAGCTTCTGCGATGAATTAGACTTGTTCCGTGTTAAGCACCAGTGCAACAGGTCTGAGAAGCTATAGACTAGCTTTACTCTTCCAGTAAGCAACCTACGGCACTAGTACTTAGGATGGAACGAAGTCATGTGATCTGCAACATCCGGGTCATCGTGACGTTGTAGGCTGAACTATATTGCATGTCCGGTTATCCTCGGGATTTTCTTTGTTGCTGTTGTTTTGCGTTTTTAGACATTATACAGAATCATAAGCCCATACAAACCTTTTGGAAACATTATGGATATGAATATTTTTATTGCAGTTGATGTAGCCATTCGTTTTCTTCTGCTTTATATCGTATAAACGTAAAAAGGGATATTTCATGTCTCTTGATACGTTTTATGTTGTAGGCCTAACTTGAAACAATTTATAATTGTGAGGAATTAAAATGAATTAGCAAAAAAAAAAAAATTGCTGTGTGTATATGAAATTTTTTAAATATTGATGAAAAAAAAAGCTTCTTTAACATAAGTCTCTCATTGATCTTAATACATATCTTGCAAATTACAATCTAACAAAAAATAATCATTGAGCATCCTTTGCGGAGCATGCATTAAAAAGGAAACACATGTACATTTCCATTCCTTCTTTCTGACAAAGCATTTCATCATAGTAATCCCTAGAATTACAATATTTGTGATACCAGCATATTATGGAATAGGGTGAGCATAAGATATTTCACTAACTTTGTTATAGAGCTAGTTTCTCATGGAAATGATAATGTTATATTTATCACAGCAAAATCGTGGATTATAGCCTACTGTATGATGCATACACTTCTGTAGAACATTAAGCAACTGGGTCACGCACAGCTTTGCACTAAATGGTGGATACCATTTCGACATTTCTTTTGTAACGATTGTTTGCAATCCCTTAAACCTATATGGAAAGATGATAACCAAAACGCAGTTAGGCCTATTCCTAATTTAACAGGGGAAGGGGCAATAGAATATCATTAAAATGAAACAATAGAAGGAGACGGATGAAAATATCATTTATGATATAGAGTTGATCCTCCGTCATATCATTTGCCCTATAGCCCCACTTCCAAATTCCAAGACAGATAAAAAATAAGTAGGCCTAGACCTCTCATGTATAAACATCAGATTCAAGCTATAGTGCTCTAAAATGCCACTTTTCGCTTTTCAATTTTTTGAAAAAAAATCGCTTGGTCGCTCGGCTCTCTTGCATAAATGGTGCATAAAACAGATTTTGATCACGGGGTTAAAATCTATGCCCTGCATCTTTTCGAAGAATCTTGTATCCAAAACTGAATGTAGTGAATATTGTGAATGACTGGAAAGTCGGTTCGGGGGTCTAAATTGTTTTCGACAGTGCAAATGGATGAGTCCAACCAGCAAGGATATTCAAATAATCACTTAACCGCAAATTTTCTCAAACTTATTAGAATATTTGGTTGTGACCGATGTAGGGATCGGAGTTGGGTTTTTTTTTCTTCTTCAGTGCTCACCTCAAGCAAAATTAAACATTATTTATTGCTTCAAGATTGTTCATCTTCATAACGGAGTATGGCATGATTTTGTGATTTTTGCTGGTTGAAATTATCCATTGGGGTAATGCTAAGAAATGCCTGTGAAAACTTGTGGCATATAACATGTACTTTAGAAAAATAAGAGCAGGCCTATTGGATGTTTCTCTATCATCTAATGTTCATAGGTTGTATTTTATCCACCGATATCGTTGATTTAAGAGCAAATTAAATTTATTTCCTTAACTTAAATTGACATAATTATGAAAGAATTCAATCTGAAATCGCGAATATCTATTGAATAATTTCAATCTGACATCCGGGATATTGTACCGTTAATAATCAGTTAAATGTCCTTTACACGAATGGAAGAAGTCTGAGCGTTGATATTCCAACCGTTGCCAATTTAAGTAGTCGTGTACAGGTAACCCTTTTAAAAATCAGTACCTGCGGCACTACTACTTAGATTGGCAACGTGGACCGAAGATGATGACGTGCCTCTATCTTGCGAAATCTGAGACGATACCTTAATTACAAATAACACGCTGTGTAATGATAACATTATTTTGTAACACCATAATAAATTCAAAGGAAAGTCAAGAGAAAATTTAAAAAACTTTTAAGAAATCAGACACAAAAAGATTCACAAAAATCTTAAAATAGCAGTAAAATGTAACACTTACAATAAAACATTTCAGAAAAAAAATCTGAAATTTTCCAAACTATCTAAATGACTTAGACGGAATAATATCCAATTTCCAAGTCATGTGGTGGTATGTGTAGGTCAATAGCACGAATCCTGGAACACGAATTAAGGAACCATGTATCAAAATAATGATCGTAAATTTTTGTTTCTTTGTTTATGGCATACATACACAGATTACAGAAGTGGGCTTCATGCAAGTTTTTTGGCGACGTTCCCGTACGTATGAAGCTTGAAGTCACGTGACGTAGTGATATGCACCAATAATGAGCTTTGGGTGGAAAGGTTATGTTCACGATGTATTTGAAAAACTCAAACAAAAGGGGTTTTTCTCTTTTTAACCCCCTGATCTTCATCTATTTTAACCAACCTATCTAATTTACATACTACTAGTAACCCTTTTTCATATTGTCTACCAGTCTTTCTATTTCATGTTGTAATATAATTTAGTTTACGGAGAAAACAATTCGCACTATATACACACTTAATATGTTGGGCAACATACTGTCCACTGTGTTTTGGGGTAATGTATGTTGGTAAATATATGTATATATTCTAGACAATTATTATCCAATTGAGCAAATTTATTACCCAATTATTAGTTTTTATTGCCCAATTTGGACAGATTTTAACCAATAGTTGTGTGGACAGTATGTTGCCCAGTGATGGTTGAAAATAAGGCCTTTTTGCCCAACCTTTTTAAGAGTGTATACGATCTGAAATTTGTATTAATGAAATTGCATTTCCTTGATTTTGTGTGAAGCTCAGTTTTCTTGACAATAATGCTTTTGAACGTCAAGTCCCCACCCAAATACCAAGATAATTCAGATCGCAAAATTCAAATCAGCCAACCACTTTTCATTTCTTAAAAATCCGATATGAAAGAAAAACATATGCAATCTTAAAGTTTTTGCTTAATTATTCTAAAAGACATTATTATGCGCGCACAACATATAGTATGCAAATGGGAAAGTCGATCATGTGACTTACCCACTATTTATTTCTTATTGTACTTGCATCAAATTGGAAGTAAATTATTTCACGTTTTATGGATTGATGCTAAATGAGTACTTGATTGAACCATGATAAGTTTTAATCCGGGTATCAATAAAAGCTATTCCACATAATCATGAATTGTTGAACCCGACTGTGTATACATTACATGAGAACAAAAATGAAATATATCAAAAACATATACACTATTATTATAATTAGGCCGCTTTATTATATAACTTTGATAATAATGATACTGATTATAATAATGATAATGATAAGAATACTACTACTACTGCTAATAATGACAATAAAATAATATTAATAATGATAATAACAATAATAATAATAATAATAATAATGATAATGATAATGATAATGATAATAATAATAATAATGATAATAATGATGATGATAACGATTAAAAAAATAATAAATGATGACAGTACATGAAATGAAAAATAAAAATTAAGGGAAAATCTGTAAATAGAAATAAAAAAATATATTTTCAAGGAAAACAGTGAACAACATAAATAAATGAATGTACATGTATATAGATGAATGACTTAGTGAATGATAAATAGGAAAATTAATAGATAAAATGATATATAAATGAATACAGATTATATGTGAAAATACATATTTTAAAATCATTTCTCCAAAATCGAGGATGTACTAGTAATATGCATCCCGTGCCCAATCCCGTGTTGGTTGATCTCTATTAACAATTTTCTGTTCAACTACCCGCAAATTTATCGCCACGAAACACCGTTGGCTGTGCAAAGGACAGCACCGTCATTCCCTAATATTTTGTTAAGTACCGGTAAAATGATTTTTTTTTCTTGCACGCAGGCTCTTTGTTCTCATTAATTCGTATCGAATGTAAAGGACGAATTATGTATCGATGTATGTTGGTTTCTCGAAGTTAAGATCCTACGTGTGATTACTAATAAATTTTATTTTATCGTTGATAATTCGTGCTCTAAATCAATAATATCAGAACGAGTCATGCTCCAGGTGGAAACTGATTTGCATAATCATTTATTATAACAAAATTAAGGGGAAAGGGACGTGTTCCACCCGTATGTTGTGTCACAACCCTTTACATTGTTTTGCTATTAATTTCATTGTAATCATTTTAGCATGTTTCCGAGTCTTTTAGATTGTTTCATACATGACGTTAAACGTTTTCCCTGTGTTTTTATTTGTTTCTTTTTATTTGTTTGTTTTTTGGTAGTGGTGGTGGTGGTGGTAGTTGTTGTTGTTGTTGTTGTTGCAATAGTCCATTTTGGAATATATTCTGAAAATCACTCATTAAATATTATCAATTTGAAATAAGTCTACATGGTATAAACAAATTTAAAATGGTACCTAGAATACCACTCGAAAACATACAGTAAGCATAATTCTATAAGCCTATATAGCAAACTTTATATAAGAACTCTCGGACCCAAACAAGAACATTGTTCACTTTCTTTTTTGACTCGCGTAGCGAGTTGTAAGTTTGCAACTTGTATATCTGAGTGGATATTATACACCATATTTATCGAAAGTGCCCTCTAAATGGGATAGAGAGATCAGAGCTATATATATTCGAAATATACTTCTGAGGAATCGATGATGTTCCGAAAAGATAGGAGATAGACACACAGACAGACAGACAAACAGATATATAGAAACACGGACAGAAGGAGGTATACTTACAGATGCATGGTAAACCAGATTAAACCACGTTGCACCCTTTAGGCCCACACACATTTTCTGTATTACACGAATATCCAAATAATCTTTACCTCATGGATCTCCATGCACGACGCAGCATAAACTGGGACCTGAATCAGGACCAAGAACTCAATTAAACCTCTTCCGTGCAGAGACCAGACTCCGAACGTCCGAAATCCAGCTCCTTGTCCATCCTAGCTGCAGAATGATGTCCACCCTACTCCGGCACCCATTCAAATAACCTTCCCCCGGAACGGACCAAATCTAAAAATCAACAAAGAACAATTTAGCACATGACGAAATATGCACACACATAAATTTCATTTTAGCCAGCCCCCCGTTTCTTTCTATATTTTATGCAAATTGTAACCCGCCTTGTAATTGTACACTCCGTATGGTTGGGACCGTAATCCAATCTTGTTTGTTGAGAAATGCGGGTATAATTATTATCACTGCGACCCTGTCTGTATAAAACTAACAGCTCCGAAGTGCATTATGATAATTCAACACATATAGTTTGGTACACGTATGCTTATGAACCCAAACATACAGCACATAATGAATAATAACCAGTTTTGAGCCAAATATGTAACAATAACGTCCGAATGTGATTTTTTGGGATTTATAAACTCCAGCAAATAGGAGCACAAAATATTCTCAGGCTTGATTTTTTTTTAGACGATATCACATCATTATAAATCTGAATATGATATATTTATTGGAGTGCACTACAATGTTAGCTGAAAATGTTGCCATGTAACATTAATATTTCGTTATACAAAATATAGGTTGTTGCATTTGAATTTAATTATCAGTTAATCTAATGTCTCAAGAGGTATTTGATCATGATGACGTCTGACTCTGCCCATCAATTCGAATGTTTACTAAATAGAAAGTATGAAGGGTAAAATGTTTTTTTCTAGAAAATGGGAAAAGGTGAATATATTGGTATTGTGTTTTTTTTACCGATGATAGAGCATTAAGATTACTATAATATACTCAGAGAAATAAATCCAATCAATTCTGTTTCGAAAATACATGACTGTTATTCATGAAAGGAATCCTGTTTCGTCTACTTATTTTCAATATAAATATATTTTATCAAAATCAAAATAATTCTAAAGCCATTTTCACTCGAAGATTCCATAGCTTACGCTATTGGTGACACACGAGCGAATGCAATCACTTTTAAAATTACTTCTAATGATGATAGATAATTAAGTTTGAAAATTACTTCTAATGATGCTAGATATAACACTATTCAAGTTAAACGATACGAAGGTAAATGAATTCATATAAAGTATTTTCTTTGAAAAAAAGGTTCTAAAAAGTGCTGTTTTTTTCTAAAAGGTTATATCCAGATCTAACGGAAATTATTTTGTTTCAGATTTTGGTGAATTTATTCCAATATATGCAACATTCATGAAAATAAAATTTTAAATATAATCTGAAAGTATATTTATGTTTCAAAACAAAGTAGTTAAGGAATAACAAAATTATTGTTCAGATTCCTGGGGCCCTCTTACAAAGAGTTGCGATTGATCCGATCAATCGCAACTATAGACGGCCAGCAACGTCAACATCTAAAATGCATGAATGTTCAAAATGTTTTCTAGAAATGACGTAAATTACATAAATTCATTGTTTTCTTGACATCATGGTCTGTTCTCCTTTGTTTACAAAGGAAATTTTGAAAATTTTATGTAGAAAAAATTATGACACTGATGGATTTCCATATAGAGTTATGATTGATCGGATCAATCGTAACTCTTTGTAAGATGGGGCCCTGGTGTTCTTTATCTCATGGGTTCAGGTGTTCTTTGTTTATTCCACCCTCAGCTTCCCTCTTGGTAAAAAAAAAAAGGAAGGTGCACGCCTCTTTTTATTTCAGGTGTTATGGATTTGATTTGCTTCTGTAATGCCACCATACCGTGTGCTTTATCTGGAGAAAAAAAGTGCAGGCCTCGAGATAAGAGGCGCTTTAACGCTTGTTCTTAGGCAATGCATGCAGGTACCCTTTCAATGTAGAGGAAAGTTTGTTTTTTAATGCCCCTCCCCTTGTCCTGGAGAGCGTCTTGTGTAAACTTTCTTTGAATGTGAGGGCATAACCCTCATGATATCAAAGTAAATTTGGAAATCCGCATCCGTATCCGGGCAAAGTGTATGAACGGGATTTAAAGTTATTAGTGAATAATCTTTTTACTTTCAAACATTTTTTTAATGATGAATAATAATCTACATTTTTCATAAACCAAAGCGCTGTTGTTATCTCGAAATTTCTTAGAATTATTTGGGATGGTCTTGAATACAGCTTTATGATATAAAAGTCTGCCGGGTATATGATGGCTCAGTGGTAGAACGCCGGCCTCTGGAGGTGGTGGGTTCGATCCCCGGTCGAGTCACTCCCAAGACGTATAAAAATTGAACCTTCTGCCTTTTTGCTAGGCGCACAGTATAGGAGAAGGGTAATAATAACATAATGTTATGCTGGGCCCGCTGGTAGAGCAGTTTCCCAACTGGAGTTGCCACCCTTGGTAAATAAAACGGTGTTATAATTATTATTCATTATTATTAAGTGTGAAGGGGTTTTAAAAATACCGTACAACCACTGATATTGTGAATAATCTACCACTACTGCTACTATTACTACTACTACTACTACTACTACTACTACTACTACTACTACTACTACTACTACTACTACTACTACTACTACTACTACTACTACTACTACTACTACTACTACTACTACTACTACTACTACTACTACTACTACTACTACTACTACTACTACTTCTTCTACTACTACTACTACTACTACTACTACTACTACTACTACTACTACTACACTACTACACTACTACTACTACTACTACTACTACTACTACACTACTACACTACTACTACACTACTACTACTACTACTACTTCTTCTTCTTCTTCTTCTACACTACTACTACTACTACTACTACTAGGCTACTACTACCACTCATACTACTACTACTACTATATACTACTACTACTACTACTACTTCTTCTTATTCTTCTTCTTCTTCTACTTCTACTACTACTACTACTACTACTACTACTACTACTACTACTACTACTACTACTACTATACAACTACACTTCTAGTACTACTGATGTTGCTGCTGCTACTACTAATACTACTACTACTGCTGCTGCTGCTGCTTCCGTGGGCTGCTTCTACTTCTACTACTACTAGTAGTAGTAGTAGTGTATATTACTACCACCAACACTACATTATGCTGCTTCTATACTATAATTACTAATAATTCTACTTCTACCCTCTAATTCTACTTCTAATTCCACTTCTACTTCTGCTTCTACTTATACTGCTACTGTTTCTATTACTACGACAAAAATCCAACAAAATCATAGTAATATCCTTTCACAACCAAAATGACCGTTTTGTCTATATAGCATTTCAGATCAATTTCTAACTTGATATCATTTTCTCTAATGAGAACAGGTGGTCATCTTGATAAAGTTATACTGGTTTTTCCATTGTGAAACGTTTACCCGGTCACTGATGAATGATAGATGACGTCACAATCACGATGTGGACAAGATGATTTTTGGGAGGTGGGGTGATCGATTTGGTTGAAAAATATAATTTCCAAATATTGATCAACTATGTTGACCAACTCAAACTATCTTTTGTTTCTTTGAACCTCTGAACTGGTCATGGGAAGATCTGGACTGTGATTGGCTATCTTACCGGTTCCATGACATTTGCTCCGGCGATAATTGCTCCGATGGAGAATCTGCAAGTTAAGCCAAACATAAAACCTAACCTTTATAAAGCCTACTCCTTATATTTAAACTATTCTGAACCAGAAACTCTATTACAATCATAACTCTAACCCTTTGTGTCCTCATGAGATATTAAGACCAGAGCAAATGTCGCAGGAGCAAATATCGTGTCACCATATTTCCTGTAATCGTAGCCCATTGATCATTTTAACAATTTTTTTAATGTAGAAACAATTTTAGATAGTGGAATGATAATTAAATTCATATATCATCGTGTTGATTCAAACGATTGCTACAAGAAAGTCCGGTACCAGCATATTATGATCAGTATTATATTTATTATAGCCCGAAATTATTTTGACGACTTTCCTTATCGGGCCTAGAGCTGCATCTCTTCGTTGTTTTTTGAAAGGGTGTTCTGATGTTAATATTAATTGGATAAACAGAGTAAAATGAAGATGCAAAACACTGACAATTCAATCGAAATCTGATTAAAATTTACGATAATTCTTATGGTTTCTTTTTTAACGTTTACATTATCAGTTAATAGCTTTATCATTATCTGCCTATATAGCTGACGAACGTCTTAACCCACTTGTTTGAATTTTATTGTGTATATGCAGTTTCAATTATTTTCATTTAACCCAAGATATATAAAAGAGCAGGGTCAACTTTCCATTCATCCAGTGTGTATTATAAATATTGATATTGTTGCATGAGAGCTACTCTACATTCATATGCGAAAAGAGGATAGATTATAGATTTTTTAACTTTAAAAAATCGTTCCGTATTTATTAAATTTGTGATAAGGTTCGATGATGTATACTCTTAGCAAAAGGAAAATAGAACTGAAGGGAATTCAGTCATTCAAATAATAATAAGATTCAATACAACAACTTGTAAGACTTATACGACTTATACCACCTACATAATTATATACAAATTATTCGACTTATACGACTTTTGTTATACGAATCATACAACTACGAATTATACGACTTATATTTAAACTTATATAATTTGACTTATATTTCGACTCTATCTGTGCTTCTGCTAATTCCGAACATGAATTCCTTTCGAAGAAGTCGGAAACTTGCCAGCAGACCAACCCGACTTGTTATAGGAGAGCCTATAGGCCTACATGTATAGGAAATGATGTTTGTATCCATGGTGACGATGTGTGTAGCCATGGTGATGATGACGTAATAAGTACGATGACCACATGACCATCTCATTGTCACCGGTATACTGGACATTGCTGGATAATATTCATGCCCATTATATCGGTCACATTGACAAGATCACGTGATTTAAGTCGAATCTCTCCATGCCTGGCAATGTGTCTCCTTAACGCTTCTGATCCCTGATTACATGATTTAAGTCGAATCTATGCCTGACAACGTGTCTCCTTAACGCTTTTGATCCCTGATCACGTGATTTAAGTCGAATCCCTGCCTGACAATGTGTCTCCTTAACGCTTCTAACCCCTGATCACCTGATTAAAGTCGATTTTTCCGACTGTGTGTCATTTTAATTACGCTAACGCTTCGTATCTCTGTTCTTTTGGCTTCCGAATTCTTCATCATTCTGTGTGATTCCTTTCCCCTCCTGCTACCGGGTCTCCCCCCCCCCCCTCCATATCTTCCGCTCTTCTTCACTTCCTCCAAATTTCCTCAAATTTATTGATGATTGGGAAAATGTGTATTAAATGTGCCTATTCCATCGCATTCCATGGACGTACTGTACTTGCAGGGGCGAACCGTGGGTTAACCCATCACGGGAGGGGCCGGGGGGGGGGACACTAGCATCGATTCAAGTGTTCATTATAGAAAATAAAACTCAAGGATTTTGTACACTAATAATTCATACACACTATTGATGTATTTCCTTTCACAAGTTAAAATTTTGAATAAAAAAATCAATTAGGGAGCGTGCAGCCTACACCCCCCCCCCCCACCCCCTTGTCGCTCACGCCCATTAGACCAAGGGAAAGGAAAGGGATTACCGTCATAATGTGAATATTATGTTGAAATCTATCACAAAATAGATTTTTGTTTGAAAAATATAGCGCCATTCGCCGTGTCTGGCCCCTCATTTTTTTTCAATAAGCCATTGGAGTAAAGCAAGCGAGCACACCTCCCACATAAACATTTATGTCCGGAAATGTCAACAAAGAATATTATGTGTTCATTTTTATATGGGAATGTCCTCACGACATCGATATACATTATGATTACTTACATACTGAAATCTTAAGATCATTACGAACATGGAGGAGCGAGCTAGCTCAAAAAGGTCGGACTTACGAATTTGTTTTTATTTTGTTACTTTTTGTAATGCCCTATATCATTATGACAATGATAGGGCCCATTTTTAGGAAGAGTCCTTGAAATGCAGTTGTGGTGAGATAGCTCTGCTTATATCTGAGTGGAACAATGTATGGTAACCCTTAATTTCAAATTAGACCATGCATAGGTTGCAGAGAACGTCCTTGCATAGTATTAAGCTTCAATTAATTATTAACATGAATGCTCGAAAGCGAAGCGAGCGAATACTTCCGGCTATACCATTTTATTTTCTTAGATTCCTCTATCTTTTCTGCACCGCCTTTCCCTCTCTCTCTCTTGCTCTTCTCTTTTATTTTGCCAGTTACAGTACACCTCTGTACTTGGAATTGGGATTTCCCATCCTTGTCCTTTGACAGCAGAGTGAAATAGCGCCACCTCCCGATCATATTTATGATCAAAATTGAATATAATGCCCTTAACAATAAAAATTCTGGTTTGATATGAATAGTTCATAATCGGCTATTAAACGCAAACCTTAATGACATTCAGATAAATTATGCTAGTACTTTTCATCATTTTATATGAAACTGAACGTTTAATTTATGACTTATCAAACTGAACAGGCTCACAATGGCGGTCCCCTGCATTCCTTTAAAAATTATTATTTTTGTAAAATGTATAATACATCTTGTTGATATTTGTTTTCACTGCTTATATTACTGTTATATATTAATTTTGTATATTGTATATTTTGAAATTCTGATACTTATGTGAATGCAGAAATAAAATGAAATCATATAAAAAAAAATGGAAAGTTATAGAGTCAAACAGGAATACGTGAAATATGTCATCTTAGCTCAGAGTAAGAAGAGGAAATGTTTTCTCTTCACGCTCGCATCTATATAATATAATTCACCCTCTTTTACTTGCAACCAGTTTTACGACAATATATATCAGGAATAACTTCAACGTGTTTATGATACTTGATAATATAGAACCCTGAAATCGATATGTGTTTGAAAATCTACTCGTACCACCGAGTCAAAAGGGGCGAAAAACCACACTCATATTGCATCATGCGCTATACTGACATGACTGATCGAGAAGTAATATCCACTTATTGAAGTTTCTTCAGCGACCACGTGACTCCAACCTCGTACAATACTAGTATTATATCGGCAATGTCGATTACAGATCGGAGTATTTTTTTTACAAATGAACATGGATCACTTTTAGAGCTCGTAGAAGTTTTACAGGAATAAAATTCCTATGCTCGATATCACTAACCCCACAATATCCAGAGCTGCACATGTCACCATATTCAAATAGGAAAAGAAAATAACTAAAAACTCACCATGCCTCTTTATGTATTTCCGACTGGAGCTCATGTATCGTATCATCTCTTCGGTCAAATTGTCCCACTTTGCAGGCCTGTTATCTCTCCTGTCCATCAAACTCGCCACCTGTCCAGAATTTAAACAATTTTTATCACAAACATTTTGATGAAAAACTTGCCTGATTTTGAGTTCTATCACCCAATTTAAAAGAGAGGCCAACACCAAGAAGAGCTTCTACATACACATGGAGAATAAACATGTGATTCGCAATTGGAAAAGAACCCCAATTTATAAGAGAATTTTTAGAGGATAGGGTACCAGCATTCTTCCCGCCATTTTGGGTGATAAAAATATTTACGGGCGAGAGAGACCTGCGGCGTTGCATTCTTATACACCTAATGAACCCCGCTTTAAAGTGACAAGTTAATATTGGACCCTGCACGATAATACTACCTTTTTAACTCTCATTTCCGAAATATAAACATGTAAGGGTTGAAATCTACCAGGGTTAACGTTAAAATTGATAAGTATTATGTAACATGTATAGTATTTCCATAATGTTATTTACAGGCCCTACTGGTTATTGAACAATTTTTAATTACAAATGTGTTTTTTCATAAACTTTTTAGATTTTATTTATTCTAATGCACGGAAATTCTTTCAATGTATGAATGATTGATTTATTAATCACTCTTCAACCAAAGTTCTGTTTTTATACGTTTAATGATGGGTGTCAGCTGTACGCATTTCTACTTTATTAACCATGTCCACTTTTCAGATTTTTTTTTTAAATAATCATATCTTAATTTTTTTTCTTTCAACTTAAAACCTTTGATATTATATATGAAGAAAACCATAGCAATATCGTCATCTGAGATTTACGTTGACGTAAGATTAGCAAACCCAATGTAGATTCATCCATATCATAGACAAATCGAGAAAAACATATAATTTAGGTGACCAGGGTTTGCAACCAAGAAGATACTCTACTACATTTCGGTCCCTCAGATAGGATCTACATCTGCCCTTGGTCTTGTTGATACATGTAAAAGAAAATGAAAAATTGTTAAGCAAAATGACCTGTCATTCAGGAAGTTATAACTTTTAGAATGACAGTTCATTTTGCTTAACATTATGTACTGACATTAAAGGGCAAGAAAGACCACCCCCCCAAAAAAAAAAAAAGAGGTTCATTTAATTGAATAAAGAAAAATCAAATAAAAATATGCTGAAAACTCCATCGAAATGGGATATAAAATAAATAATATTATGACATTTAAAAATCGCTTATTTTCCACAATAAGGTAATGTGCACAGCACAGCGATATGCAAATGATAGAAGCGATGATGTCATTGGCTCAATATTTCTTTTGTATATCATTGTTTTTATTATTATACAATATTTCATTTTTGCAGGTTTTAAAATAAGGTGACTCTTTAAATTATAATAGATTACAGCAATGGCAATGCCACTTGTGCAGGGAAAAATCAACTTTGTTTCACATTATCCAAAAGCATTTCAGTACTATACTGTGATGCGGATGAGTAGCCTATATTGTTTCGGAAAAAAATTAACATATACATTTTATGCATGGTATACTGAAAGTAATTAAAAACTTAAGTTCACTTCGTTGTCCCGCTGACATTGTTTTAAACCAACACCTATTATATTTTGTTTCTTAGTTATTACCAGTTGATTACATTGTTGGCTAAAAACCGCTTCTATTTTCGTTTTCAAAAATAATACTAAACCCTCTCAAATATGTTATGATGAGGATAATATTAAAACATTTCATATTTCATATGATAAAATACAAAAAATAGTGAGTGACGTTATCGGTTCCTTCATACCGACTATAATGTGCAACTATATAACTATTTAAAGGGATGGTCCGGGCTGAAAATATTTATATCTAAATAAATAGAGTAAAATTCACAGAGAAAAATGCAAAAAATTTCATCAAAATCGGACAACAAATAACGGAGTTATCGAATTTTAAAGTTTATCAACATTTTGTGAAACAGTTACATGCACATCGTCATGACTATTCATTAGGTGGGTTGATGATGTCATATCCCCACTTTCCTCTCTTATTATGTTATTATACGAAATCATAATTGATTCATTTTTTCATACATGTGTAAATGATGTGTCTCCACTATGATGAAATAAGTTGTGGCAATATATAACTAATGCATTTAACCAATTGTCAATCCAATAGTTTTAGTTCTTGGTAGAAAAAAAATGAATAAACCTTATTACACCTAATACAATACAAAAGAACAAGTGGAATGAAGACATGCCTAGAACTGTCGTTATCCGACTTTGATCAAATTTTCAGCATTTTTGTGAAATCATGGACCTACTGAGCGAAATTTTGAATGTCATATATTTTTCTTAATTCACATCCGATTTTGAAGATATTTTTAGTGTTATCTTTGCTTAAATTTCCCATTTTATTGAAATCAACTTATTGTTATTGTGTTGTTTAGCCCTTTAAAAACATATTACAATCATCATATTAATCGAAAACAGTGCGACACTCTGTCACAATATACGACCCTTTAATTAAAGTTAACACCTGTGTGGCGAATACATTTTTTTGCTGTTGTTGTTTTTATGAGAGCGCCGTTTAACACTAAAACACAACGACAGCATTAATCGATCCCCCGATAAATAATCAAAATAGTTCATAATTATATATGTATAGCGCCTTTTCCATGAGAATCAAAGCGCTTTGAGCTGCCATCTCTGATCGGCATAAGAGATATACAACTTAAACAGAAACAGAAATTACCGGGCAGAAATGCATGGCCCCCTTTCTGTAATTTGGCCTATCTTTACAGAGCAAATAATTATTAACCTACAATTCATTTCATTGACTTCAAAGGGGCGATAAGATGGTGGGGCTCGATAAGGTTTCGGATATACCCTCACATTAATTTTACCCGTCCCTTTTTGCCCCCATCCTTTGACAGACAATGATCTTCGTATTATCGTTATAGGGTCGTATCGATAGACTTTAGTCGACGGTTAATCAAAAGGAAGTATTATGGGTTAATTGACTTCATATACTCAATCAGCATTATACCACCACTATAACACCGCACCACCAACACTGCCATCACAATATATCACAATAAAAACACAAAAGGCGGTTAAGGGTATAGGAATGGACAGGGGTGTTAATGCTGTCACTCCTTGACCTTTTAAGGGGTGAACAACTCCATTACATCCTTTCATAAAGAGTGTTGAATTTCACCACCCCTCACAATGACTTGACTTTAAATATTTGCATTTCTCATTTTTTTTATGTAAACATTTCTTTTCTTTCATTTCACTTTTTTTTTTCATTTGTGGTGATGGCCAAGAGACTGTATTAAATCTTCACTATATTTAGCACCATAATGCATGGATGACGTCAACTTGTTATATCTGTTCAAGCCCGTCACTCTAACAACTATTGTTTAAACTTTTAAACAAGTTGTTTTAAAAATGTAAAACAATTGTTTAAAAGATTAAGAAATAGTTGTTATAGAGTGACGGGCTTTTATACACAGCGTTGCTTAACATGTTTAACAGCGTTTTTACATGATAAAGATAATGGATTTTCCATAACCCTCTACGTGTGACAAAAATACTTCATACACGAAAATCAATTATATCTAAAAGATGATATGCAATGAAACGTTTTCAAATTGCATTGTTCTATTTTGTTGTATTCCATTACTTCTGCGATTATTATTATGATTGGCAATTGAAAAACCCTATGATATGTGTTTGACTATGTAGTGTTGAATATATAAATTACATTCTCAATCACAATCTCTTACTTCAATTTTGAATAACTGTTAATCAAAATCGTACAAACATAATCTTTGGTTTCGATGAGAAAAGAAATGATGCAATGACTTGCTTGGTATGTATAGTCGAACAACATTTATTTCTTCAAAAATTTAGATAGTAAAAACCTGTTTACATATGCAAAGAAAAAATGATTCAGTATTATGAAGATGAGAGATATAATATATCGGGTTTGTTTAACAAATTTAATACTAAATGGATGACACTTCATTCTTTATTAATTTGTGAGAAATGTGAAGTACATGTATTATTATTGTTTGGGTTCATTTATTGATTGTGTAATAATGTTTGCTTGTGTATAATTATGTTGATAATATTTGACTCAATAAAAGGCCTTTCGAAGGCTAAAAAATGGGGGGGGGGAATCGTACACAATGTCACTACCCAATTATAAAAGTCACTGCCATTGATGATGATCTTCAAACAGGTTTTTGAGCAAAAATAATGGAGATGAATCATGTATTTTCACAAAAAGAATACAGCCTACAGACGTGGGTTACCTTAACAGGAAAAACTGTGGTGTTAACCGGTGTACATAGATAACCACATCAGTTATTTTACACCGCTGTTAAATTGACAGTGTTAGTTTAACACCTATAGGTGTTATTACAACACCTTTGGTCGTTACATTAACACTCTTTGGTGTTATATTCAATCTCTATGATGTATTTTAACACCTCAGGGTGTGGTCCTCTATTAACACCAACTGGTGTCAGTTTTAACACCACAGTTTTTACAGTGAATTGTATCATGGTATCAATAGATTTGAATAATATTATCATTTTCATTTTTATATTCAAATTCCACCAACTCATTATCTGTTTAAGAACGCCCATAGAAAGGGACTTTATTTCTATTTGCGCAAAATAAAGAAAATATTGTTACACTGTAAAAAAATGAAGTGCTAATTTAGCACTTACAGTGCTTGTATAGTGACTGCACTACGAGTGCTGAGTTTCTAGTTCAAATTTAAATTAGAAAATCAGCACTCGTAGTGCTGTCACTATAAAAGCACTTTAAGCGCTAAATTAGCACTTCATTTTTTACAGTGTATGTTATACTTTTGTTATCTTTATCATTGATATTCCATCTAACATCTTTATATGATAAAATATACTTATAATCTATGTGAATGAAAAAAAATCGCTAAGCAGTAGTATGTATTTTTCAACTTTCGACCTTCCCTTCATCTATTTACCGTATAAATAAATGCCAGCATATTTTGCTTGATTTTACGTCATAATTGAAAAAATGAGGGTAGGCCTAACTCGACCTTCTTATGCTTATGTAACGAGGAATAGCATTCGCTATGAAAGAAATATAATTATTGTTAGTATGCTCATATAGGTCCACGGTCTGCTCTGTGCATGATGCTTGATCATTACGTAGAATGTATGCACTAATGATAATAATAATAATAGTTACATTTATTTAGCGCTTCATACGCTGGTTTCTAAGCGTTTCACATTGTGATTATTATTACCCCGGTCATAGGATCCATCACTGTTCCACACATAACGTGCACCATCTCCACTCCCTGGGGAGTATCAAGTCTGTAATACTGACTTTTCAATGTATCAATCAAGCATCGTATTGTATTTTTTATTTTCTTATTGGGGGGGGGGGGTTAAGCAGGGATGTCTGCGTTAATCAAGATACATTGATTAACAAGAATGATTACAAAACATACCAAATAATTTTGATCAAGTGACAAATGTGACAATTAGATAAAATAACAATAGGTGATAAAATAATTCATTAACAGATACCAGATACAAATATTGGAATACGGCAGGGGGCCGAAAAATGCTTGAGTAAAATAATAACCGCCAAGATCACCAAGAAGACAAAATAAGTATTTATGCAAAAGTCGTAAATGTATATACATTATTTTATACAGGGGGGTAACCAGTGCCTGAGGATGGGGGACACGTGCACTACCATTTTCTGTAATTGAGGTATCAAATTAAAGAGCAGATATTGAACTTTTCGAAAATGTGGTCTTCTTTTTGAAACCCAGATACAGCCCGCCAAGTGACTTTTTGGTATCACCTCTTCAAATTGTTTTTGCTCACTCATGCGTGAATGAGAAATAATCTAAGTAATTTCAGATGAAAGAGGAAATTTTAAGCTTTACAGTGGTAGGTCACTTGTCCATTGTATATGTGATAAAGTTATGATAAATCATCGATAAATCTCGGTTTCGTTTTTTCTGGGACGCACTGTATAGTATGCCAAGTTTGTCCCCAAAAATAAGTTCACATCTAGAAAATGGCAAGAAAATCCATTGAAAAAGTATACACCGTCATTATGAAAGAGAGCTTTATCCAAAATCGTTTATAATTTTCGAATGGTATTGAAGACAATAAAAACATTGAGTCAAAATTCTGTATTAAAAGGAGGCAACCATGAATCATTCTCCCGTCCAGCCAATGTTCATGTATGCTGTTGGAAATTGTATATATGAGGAAATGGCTTCAATTTGTTTCAGTATGTATTACGGGGAACCATGCAAATAATCACGCTTAATTACGCTGAAATGCTGTTTAACGAAGAAATTCAATGTTTCACCATGGACACTTTACCTCCATGATTATACAGTAAACTGCAAATACCACAGCAAGTTGCCGGAAATTTACAGTAATTATTGTCAAAGTCATGTGTGAATTTAAGTAAATGTGAATTTATTTATGAGACATGCAAGGAATTTATAGAACGTACTCGAGATATCGGTTTATCGTTTTCTCTGGTTGTTTACCATACACAAAAACAGAGGTGTTGATTGGTGTAGATACAGGATAACACCAGTCAATTTACTCCGGTGTTAAATTCTTGGTGCTAGTTCAAAACCTATATACAATGTTATTACAACACCTTTAGTGCTTTTACTCTGCTTGGTGTTATGTTCAATCACTAAGGTGTAATTTTAACACCTCATGGTGTGGTCTTGTATGGACAGCAACTGGTGTCATTTATTTTTATGTAGTTTTTCTTTCTTTTCTTTTTTACAGTGTATCCAACATAAATAGAGTATACACACACTTAAAAACGATATAACCGGATGTAAGATTAAAATAAAAGAAAAAGAAAATAAATTAAATGAAATTAAATTTAATTTAAAAAATAAGAGAGAAAAAAAAGAAAGAAGGAAAGAAAGAAATAAAGAAAGAAAGAAAAAAAGAAAAAAGGAAAGAAAGAAAGAAAGAAAGAGAGAGAGAGGGGGAGAGAGAAAGAAAGAAAGAGATGGGAGGGAGAGGAGAAAAGGTGGGAGGGGTACGATGCAGACATAGAGGACGACCGGAGAGAATATTCTTCCTAAATCCTTGAGACTTAACAAAAAGAATAGTTTTAATCTCCTCTTTTCCAACAATACTAGGTCTTTTAAATATCATTCGTATCTCAAAAGCGTTGCAAAGTTTTGAATAAATTAATTATTGTTTGTTATAAGGAGTGTTCTTGTTCTTGGTTATCAAAGCAGACGTTAATAATATGTGCTCATAAAAAAAGTTTTGCCAATATTGTGTGAAAAAGACAACATATATTTAATTGTTTGTTGGGTAAAATAACGTCAAAATCTTTTCGTCTTTGGGTTGTTAAAACTTATCTCAAAATTAAAATATTTTGATGACAGCTCAGAATAAGTTTGATTCTAGAATGATAAAAAGGGAAGGAGCCTTCTTTTGCCTAGAAAGAGTTCTTGACAGGCATCAGAAAAGACAATATGATATTTCTCACCTTTGCCATATTTATAAAATACAGCATTTTCTAAGCTGCCCTCAAAATTTTCAAGTTTTGAGATATGCGAGGTTTTAACAGCCCAGCCACAAAATGCTACGTTGGCCCAAATCGTCCATTTTACCTTTTTACATGTTTTTTTTTTTTATTGTTTCACTTTTAAAGTAAATTACCTTTTAGGGAGAATGGTAATAAAAAATATCTATAAACATTACACTTTATAAAAGATAGGAAGATGTTAATTTTGACAGCGCATTTCCATGTAAATCACACAAAATTTTCTAAGACTGTGAATCACCCATTCATTTACATATATCTTGTTTATTATGTTTGTGGAAAGTGCACCAATGCGGGTTGAATCTTATATAAATATGCTCTTGATAGCTTAACATTATTTTGGTTTGCCCAGGTATTTTTTTTTAACTATATAGGCCAACATCATGACGTATTCGTTCCCACGACTCGGTTCGTTTCGTGATGTCGAGGAATATAAACTTCATCCAACAGAAGATAACCTGGGATAAACATTCTCCACCTCTATCACCTCCATCCCGTCTCTTACTCAGGGAGGAAAATCCACCGTGAAAATGGTATAGAGAAAATGAACTGTGTTATTTCGGGCAAAAGTCATGACACTTCCGTGATTCTCTGTGCAGACTTTCCGAAAAGCGCTCCACGATCACTCTTATGCCACCTGCAGAGGAACGTGGATCCTGATTGGATAATCGAAATCTCTCGGTAGCCAGTCCGCGATGTAAGACGGGCGTTGATTGGCTGTACTTCTATCGATGTAGAGGCGAGTGCGGATTGGAGGGATCTTTCTCGCGACTCTTCGTGTCGACGCAACCTGCGCGCCGATTGGATGAAATGTGAGGGTGAGTCGGTGCGATGTGGAAGCTATGGGCGCTGATTGGACGAATCTCTCACAGGGATGGGGTGCGATGATGCTGAGGGAAGTCTCGTTCAAAAATGAGAGGTGATGGGGAGGGAGGGAAGGATGGGGTAAGAGACTATTGAAATGGAGAATAATTAAGTGAGCCAGACGTCTGATGTACGGGTCAGGAGCAGAAGAACGTTCGGGTTCATTTTGCATTCTGAGATGAGAATCCGCCGAAAGAAGTTGATGCAGCGGAAAATGTCATCTCCATAATCAGCCTCTCAAATTCAGGGAGTTTTGAGCTTGATATTCAACTTTTTCATCATCATTGTCAATAATATTCTTGTCTAAAATTGATATTTTTAGAAATTTTAGTGCCCCGATAGAGGCATGGTCGACTTTATGGAAAAAAAAGTTAGTTATGTTTGTCAACCTTGAGTAATAATATTCATCTGGACAAATACAGGAGTATTTTGAGCATCCGGGGATTCAGTGAAAATTTTCTTCTAAATAAACTCATGAATTCTCTCCTCATAATCTTTCAAATACGACAAGAAACCAGTGTATTTGATGCCATGACGGCTCTCCAGCGCATTGTAATTTTCTTCGCGTTCGTCCTCTGTGTTTCACTGCATGACGGCCCGGTGCTGGTCTCCGCTCAGTTTGAGTTCGGAGCGGCGTTCGAAACCAGCGATGCATCCAGCTCGCTCAGCTCCGTCGTCGCTCCCGACAATACGGGGACGTTCGTGCTCGGTGGTGCGACGGAGGGCGATGGCGACCCAACCCCTGACCAGATCATAAAAGCCTTCTTGGACGATTTCGACCATCGTGCTGATGGGGAGTTTCCCGGATTGATGGAGAAAAAATGGACCTATTACACCAATCTGACAGAGGAAAATCGACAAATAAAGGTGATTATGATTATTTCTTTTCAGATTTTTTTAAAATTTAATGAAAAGACATGTATTTCCACCTGTTGGTACAAAAAATATTATATGATATAATATGTGATAATTCTTTTATTTCTCATCTTAATTAGATTTTTAAGCCTAAATCAATTTATTTTAGGAGCAAATTAAAAAACGAGTAAATAATCATGACTCTTCTGAAGTATAATGACATTGATGTTTTCATAATTATGAAAGTAACATGAAAAATTATTCTATATCTTACTCTTGTAAAATAATAAATAATGATAATAATAATAATAGATTACTATTGTCAGATAATGTTTCATATTTATTTTTACAAATAAATCAACCTCATTCTGATGATAATCTGTGACATGCTAGTACATATAATTCACATAATATTTGTATAACTCATTGCAATTTATTCTTAAATTAAAAAATGATCCTGTTCATTTTTTTCTTGTATTACATCATTAAATGACTGATGGCTGACAACAATATTGTTATCAAGTGATTGGTCCTTTTTTCCAAGGAATTTCATCAATAATTCCCCCATTTCTCTGTCAGGTTGAAGCTGAGATTCGAATCACTCGGTTTGACTCCGAGGCCCGTCAGACGGCCCAGACCTATTACCATACCTACCCGTCTCATCAGATATCATACGATATCAGGCGCGAGCTCGAAGCCGTCGCCTCGACGTCGGGCTCACCTAAGTACGTCAACGAAGTCACCCAAGAAGTAAGTGTTTATCTCGTATGAAGATCGCATTGTATACAAATAATTTTTACTATAATAGTTTTCCTTTTTGCTTACAATGAATTGTATTGAGAGACGCAATTATATTTTCCATATACACAGGTGAATATGATTGACATTATGAATAATGAATTATAAATTATTATTCAATTTACAACTTACTTAATTTATGAATAGATATCGCTAGTGCATATCCTCAATTATACATTATATCACTTTTAAACGAGGTATGTTTGACACCAACAACATGAATACTTCCTAGTTAGCATGAAAGAATTATTGTTAAATTATTCATCCAAATATTAACATCATGACTGGTTTTCTCAAATATGATTATATATTTCTATTGCTTAACAGATATTTCAAGAAATAATTGTTAATCAATATTGATACAGCCCCACGTATTTTTTAGAAGCATACGTGCCGATGAATAAATAAATGATTTCTTAAAGAATTAAAAAAAAACTCCGACATTTATGGAAGGAGGATTAAATATATATTTGTATACATGTTGAGATATAGATATATTAATACTATGACTACTGATGTCTCTATATAAGGCAATTTTCGGACTATAATTGGTGACCGTAATCTAAAGTTAGAATTTAAAAAGAAATAGTTAAATCACTTACTCTCAGAATCATAATACAAAAACCTTCATATAAATAGACCAACCCACCTGTGATATGAGAAGGGAAAATCTACGCGTTAAAATGGTACATTTTAGCATTGTCTGAAGTTGATCAACGGAGTTTGCATTTGGATGTATGTTGGTATTTAATTTGCTTTAAATATATACAAGCTTTATTCGATATGTGCGTGCATTACATCTATTTACATATTTTTCTTAGAACATTTATTTTCATTTGAGGTAAGATACACAGAAGGCGCGATCATACGCAACGGGAGGGGGCCGGGGGATTTCACTTTAGAATAATTACGCAGAAGCGCCTCCCCCCCCCCCCCCCCCATGACAAGCTCAGTCTCTTCTCTCTCTCGCTTTCAGGTTTCTTTGAAAATTTGTATGCGCCTTGCTCGGGATAATTTTTTTTTTGCCTACAGCAATGGGCTCGATCACTATTATTTACCTTTCGTCTGATCGAGTGTTTTCATCGAGTCGGTTCACAAAGAAAAACCCAAATAAACCAATTTTGAACTTGACCTAGATCAGTTGGTTGCTTGACAGGTTGAATAATAAACCAGTTGAGAAGTTCACCTTCAGCCATGGAATGTCCTGGGCTCTGTAACACAAAGCATAACGATTGATCGGACGCTTGATTTTTACGATTGATTGTACATTGTAGTCAATGCAATCAATCGTGAAAATTTGTTCTACGATCATTGCTAAGCTTTGTGTTACGGGCTCCTGGATAAGGTGATTTGCGATGAAAGCTTCGATCCAAACACCGCTTCCGTGAGAGGATGAGAAAATCATATTCTTTTAGATAGAGAGAGGGATCTAAATCGTTTTATTGACATCTCCTTGGATTCAATGAAACCTTTTGTTTCCAGATTTTCTGCCATTTCATCCTAAATCTATAAACAAAAATTGTTCATCTCTTTACTCATTTAAGGCAAACGTTAAATCCATGTTATTATCAGAATATTTGAAGTAAGTTTGCTTTGTCAGTTTTTCAGATAATCAGTAAATCACTCTTCGTTTGATTTAATCTTCACCAAACGATCACCCATGACCATTATCATCATCTTCATGGCCTTCATTGCATTTCACCATCATCCTCATCATTTTCATCTCCATCTTCCTCATCAAAATTACGAACAAAATAATATTAACATTCTGCTGTATAAATGTATTAATTAATTTAATGAGTTTTATTCCGGGGTTGTCATTTTTTTCAAGCAATCCGCTTATAATAACAATCCATTTCCTGCAAACTGTGAATGTTAAAATTATTTGGTAGTAGATCATACTTGTTTATAATGACTTTTACTTATTATTTTTTTTTCTTTATGATTCATGCGAAAAACAATAATAACTTATTATGTTTATTATGTAATGAAAAATTTATTATATACGAATGTAATGAATGCAGAAGAAAACAAATCAAATGAAATTATGCCTTGATACTTAAGAGACAATGTCTTCTTTTTTGTAATATTACTTACTGTACTTAGTCATTGAATTTATGTAGACACGTTCACTTGTTCAACTTCAATTCAATTTAAAAAAAATTCAATCAATCGATCATAAAAATACAGGTATATACAAATTATGTAAAAACATGGGATTGGGAGCCCCTAGAAGTTTTCATTAAAAAAAACTTGTGAGTGGGGCACCACCATGGTACAATCAAATACAAATTAATATGATACATACATAAAGAGTGAACAACAAATAACATTGAAATACAAAAAAAAAAAAAAAAAAAAAAAAAAGGAAACAATGGGCTAACATATGAGAACATAGTATCAGCAAACTCTTTGCTTTTAGTGTGGCTATCAGTATTTAACAAATTGATATTGTAATCTCCCATTAAGTATAGTAATTTTTTTTCATTGTATATTTTAGAAATCATAGAATCCATATCATGTAAAAACGAGTCAATTTCTGTATTGGGAGGTCTATAGACATTCCCAACAATTATATTCTTAGAGTTAACATTGACAATTTCAATAAAAACAGTTTTCTCACCGAAATTCACAAATTTTTTA
This sequence comes from Lytechinus pictus, assembly GCF_037042905.1. Taxonomy (NCBI): domain Eukaryota; kingdom Metazoa; phylum Echinodermata; class Echinoidea; order Temnopleuroida; family Toxopneustidae; genus Lytechinus; species Lytechinus pictus. The sequence goes on from NC_087256.1 coordinate 24,473,441, forward strand.
ATATTTTAGTCCGATTTTCGGTGTTGATGATAAAGTGTTGTTTATTACATATATCACTGGAAATATTTCATAACGGACGATTGATTAAGATGCAAAGAATGATATTAAGCTATATCTCTTTAAACATTCCTGTACAATAACATACCCAATAATACAATGTGTTGATAATTCAGTATATTGGACCCTCTATTTGTAACCAGATTTCCTTTAATTCATAGTACACGTATGTAGTTGTTCTTGCAGGAAATCATAATTTTTCCTGATCAATAAATTTACAGACAATTGATGTCAGTCTTTCATTTATATTTTTATATTTATTATAGCTTGAAGATGTGAAGTCTCGTATGGAGCAGAGATACCACACAGCTCAGGTCTGCAGGAAGAAACGTGGTAGACGAGCACGACAAGAATGCCTGCCTCTAGATCCAGGTAACGCATCTTAAAATTCATGGTCTTTATTAGGTCCAATCCCAGTGCAAAACAGGCACAGAAGAATCCGACTCCGAACGTAGTCGGCCTGGAGTCGGCTTGACTCTTGCATCACAACCCCGGGGACGTTTTATCAGACAAGTCCTGTTTTATTCGACAGGTACCATAGTAACAATGCTTCTGAGCCAATCAAAATCAAGGAAAGTTGTGTCAGATCTGACAAATTGTCGGACAAATTTTTTTTCATGAAATGCTCCCCCGTTATAACTATGGCCATAGCGTATTGTGGAAGATGACTAGGTTCGATATCATAACATAGTTTGTGACTGTCAGGGATGGTACCACGTGGAAGGAGGAAAGGGGCGAATGCCCCTATGGTTTTCAAAATATTTTTAAAAAGATAAGAAAAAGAGGGAAAGAAAAAGGGCATGAAAGAGGACGTGAAATTTCGATATAGGAAAGAAAGAAAGAGGAGATAATGAAATGAGAGGGCTGGATCGTAACTAAAATACAACATTTGTTTTTAATCGCAGAAGAGGTTTTCGGTACACCATGTGTAAAGTCCTGGAAGGACTGAGACAAGAAAATTGGATAGAAATGGAGGTGAATTGGAAAGGTGAGAAAGTGGAGGTTTGAAAGTAGAGTATTCTTTTCGAAATGAGTGTAGCCCAGGGGCGTTGATCCATTTTTCAGATTGGGGGGGCGAAATCATTAACGTTCGAAAGGCGCTCGATCGTACAAAACACCCACCCACACACACACACACACACACACATACATATATATATATATATTATATATACACACACACACACACATATATATATATATATATATATATATATATATATATATATATATATATATATATATATATGTATATATGTATATATCTATATATATGTATGACTCATGAGACACAGACACGTATCTCACTACACAGATAGTACGAGTGCCGAGAGTGAGCTCAAATTTCTTTATATTCTGAGCTGAAAACTTGATATTCTAAGCATTTTTTGTACCAATGAATAAGATTTGTATCTAAAAGAGAATAGATGCGAGCGCGAAGCGCGAGCTAAAAATTTTGATATTTCGATCTGAAAAAATGACAGTTTACTGGACGTTTTTGATAAAGAACAAGCTATATATCCAAGAAAAGATGATTGCAAATTGAAGCAGTTCTTTTGAGGCTTAGAACTGAAAATGGGACATTTACATTCACCAATTTAATCATGAAAAGTATGGGTTTTTGCTACAGAAATGATGCGAGCGCGAAGCGCGAGCTGAACTATATTCCAATCTGAAAAGCGGACATTTTGAGCACGATTTTAAATAAAGAACGAGTTGTGTATCTCAATCTCGCTTGCTGAACATTACAATCTTGTTTTCTTTTAATGCATATCCGGAATTATTGGGGGGGCAAAATGATATGTTTGCCCCCCTCCCCAATATTTTCATTGGTGGGGCGATCGCCCCCCCTGCCCCCCAGGATCGACGCCTCTGGTGTAGCCCTTAAAAGGACTGTAAACCAGAAGGAGTGGAAAACTGAGTAGTAGGCAGGCTTGTGTAGAAGGCTTGAGTAGGTGAGAGAAGGCTGGCTTGAGTCGGCGTGTAGAGTGGTAGCAGGGGCAAGAGAGAATACTCTTTTGTTTTTTGTCTCTAAGAAGGGACAAATTTTGTCATGGTCCTTCATAATAATCTGAGAAAATTATTTACGAATAGAACAAAATATGAAAATTATTATTAGACGAAATGGAAGTGAACACGAATTTCATAGTTTCACTTCGAATCATTGTGATTATCAAAGAATGCTACAAAATATTTTAGGTTACTGCTGACGTTGTATTCGAGTTGAAAAAAGTAGACTTGTTTAATCATTCATGCTCATATGCAGCTATAAAAAAGAGAAAATGTTTCAGAGAATTTAAAAAAAAATTGTTCAATAGTATCAAATAACAGAGGGATGGATACATGAGTTCACGCCCACTTCAATTTATGAAGGGTTCAAGGGTTTTGCAGCATGTCGTAAACATTGTATTTTGTTCCGTTAACACGGTTAAAGCAGTATACTTTCACCGATATTAAATTTATGGAAATGTAAATTTATGTTCCTTCTCGAATATATCATTCTTGTTTATTGCGATGAATGTAACAAGGAATCACATTATATCCAGAAGATATGGAATCTTGTTTGCACCAATCCTGAATTCCGCGAAAAAATGACATTTTTCTTTAAGATGATAGATTATTATCGCTTACAGTCACTTTCAAATGTATGTCAGATTATGAATCCTGACTTTTGTTTAATGTACTTCGGTCTTTTGAACTGGCAATATTCAAACTCGTCAGCGAAAGTTATGGGAAATAATTATTACCGTGAAAGTACAAGTAAGATTTTAAAGAATGAAGTATTTATTTGCAGTTGTGTCACATATTATGCTTTATTTTTTATACTCCGATGATAACTTATCCTTAATCAATTCAACATATCATTTTGTGCCATCAATGGCACCAATTCAGCATTCGCTATTTTTGCTTAATTAACTAATGCATTTAAAACCAGATTTTGGATAATATCGTCTTGGTATCGCACTTATATAGCAAGGTGCATTACACTTGTAGCGTGGGATATCAATTAGTAAACCGTTCGCACTATAGTTCTACCAGAAGACGTCATATTGAGGTCATTTCCTCAGGAATGTCGTGTTTTTAATCTAAACCTAAACTTGACCCTACATCACCTCCTTTGGTCATGTTGGTCTCTCCTACTTTTCATTTAACTAACCATATGGATTACTACTCTTAATGAAAGTTGGGTGTTTGGAGGTCAAATGGGTGTCATGAGCAATCTGCCGATATTCCGTAATGACGTTGACCTCACGGGGTCAAAGGTTAAATGCTGGTGACATCAGCATTATTTTAGAAGTTGAACGAGATCAATTAGATGATTGCTGAACAGGCACCGCAGTGTGATTGGATGTGTCACCGGGACCATGTTAAACAAAACTTAGCGATTGATCATAAGGCTGGTTTCTACGATTGGTAGCATTGATTGTTGCGTATGATCAGTTGTTAAATGAGCCCTATACGATTAACTGCTAAGCTTTATGTAACAGGGCCCAGAATAACAAGAGTTTTCTGACTTGCACTATCTATTCGATATGCTTTCGTTTTGTGATAATTGGGTGGGGTGTCAATAGATGGGGATATTTCAAATGGCTCATTATTTTTGTACGATTCTTTCAAGATGGTTGGCTGTTATAAATCACCATTGTTGTCGAGAGCCGGGGCGGCGCCAGGGCAGTTTGATAAGGGGAGAGCCGGGGCCCTGGGAACTATTTTTGATAGGGGGTATTGGTTTGAAAAAAAAATTCACTCCAAACATGAAGGTGATTTGGAACAAACGCAGCACCCCCCAAGACCATGAGGGGAGCTGATATAAATGCGGTATTCTCTCTCTCTCTCTCTCTCTCTTTCAGTGTGTTCAGTGAAAATAAATATTGTGTTTTTCACTCATCTTCATTCAGCGCTCTCTCCCCCTCTCTCTTTATTTGTTCTTTTTCCCTCGTTCTTTTATTTTATTCTTTTTTGTATTACCATAAATAATCAGGACGGTCGTTCCCCTGCCCCTCCCTCCCCACAATCCGCGTTTCAAAGCGAATAATCTTCCTTTTTTCTTCCTCTCTCTCTCTTCTTATTTTTTTCTTTTTCCGTCCCTTTTTCGCTTTTAAATAATCGGATGGTCCTTCCCCTGCCCCCCCCCCCCCCTCGCGTTTCAACGCCCCCAAGTGGCTGTGAACTTGTGAAGTCATGCATTTAAACACGTACATTTCCCCCGGACATTTCCTTCCGTATATAACTATTTCACTATGTCATGTATGTTTAGTATAGTCACCATGGATATGTCACATAGGTCTCCCCTCCGATCCACGAACATCAAAGCGCCCAAACCAAAACACAATAAATTCAATATTAACGCTAATTTAAAGTTTGAATCGATGCCAGCTGATGCTTATCATTTTGTATTACATGAAAATATCTAACTAGCAGTACCCACCCCCTCTATCACGCAATACCAAAAACGCGAATCTTTTAAAAACTGAAAGTATTAAATAATGATAAAAATAATAATAATATATAACATTTATGAGGCGCCAATAATTATCTAGTTGCCTATTCAATGGCGCATTATATGCTCCGGCTTTAGCTCCAGCTGATAAAGTCGCTTGGTGCATTCAAGGAATTAATCCTGACCGGGTCTCATTCACCTCACCTGGTTTGAGTGCAGCACGATTTGGGTAGATTTCTTGCTGAAGGAAAGCACGCCTTGCCTTGGATTCGAACCCACGTCCCTCTGCGTGAAAGACGAGAGCGTAACCACTAAACCACGACAGCCTCACAATATACACATTCATGCTTTGAAATTAGTTTCAGCAGCTAAATTACGTTACAAATGGTCAGGAGGGTTTCATCCCTTCTTAAATACCCCCTTCTTGTTTCCCTCGCCCCCACCTGTCCATCCACATACATGAGAAAATTTGTCGATTTCGACACACTGGACCGATTTGTGTTGTGTAAAAATTCAGACAATCTTTTTCTTCCAGAGGTCCAGTTGCCTTTTGTATACCTTCTTGTTATTACACCGCCACTTGGAAGCCGCCCCTTTACGCCAGTTGAAGCCGTCCCACAACCCCTTTAATTTTAGTCGCTCGTCAATTCCCGTTTACCGGGTGTGATGCGTGCTGCGTGAAAATTAGTGCAACATTTCGAATCCATTGTGAACTCGCCTCTTCTGGTTATTAAACCGCCACTTGATGTCCTGTTGAAGCCCCCCCCCCCCCTCCTTCCCATTAACAGGTCCCCAAATGTTAGCATCTCAGCAATCTGCATCAGTAGATTCGTCAACTGCCAACTCGTCCACTCCCCACATGGTCTACTTTCATTTAGTCTAATACCATTCCGTCCGTCAACATTTCGTCTAACAACCATTTGGTCCATTAGCCATTCGGTCTAATCATCACTTCGTCTAATCACCATTTCGTCTATGACCATTTCGTCTCATGACAAGTTGGTCTAATATCCATTTCATTTTCATCCATTTTGCACAATTTAACACTTAGTCCAATTAGACCGAAACATGGCTACTGGACCAACTGGTTATTAGACGGAATGGCATTAGACTAAATGAGAGTAGACCATGTGGTGAGTGGACGAACTGATGGTAGACTAAATGATAGTAGACAAGTTGGCAATTGGACGAATTGGCATTGACGAATTGGAAATAAACCTCCCCGTCACCGGGTGGGATCAATGCGTGTTGCGTGAAAATTGATGAAATATTCAAATCAATTGTAAACTCGCGTCTCATGGCTTCTGGTCATTATTTCTCAACTTGACCCTCTCGTTGGAAGCCTTTATTACCACGCCATTACCACCCTGCCCCCCCCCCCCCCTCCCGTGTAACCAGTCTTTAAACATCAGCAACCTATCAATTCCCAACGAGTGTGATGCATGCTGTGTGAGAATTTGTGCGAATATTAATTTTGAACCAGCGATATGTACAGCCGCCTTATTTTTTGCTTCTGGTTATTATTACGTCGCCACTTGAAGCCGCCCCCTGGAAGCGCCCCCTCCCCCCACCTCTTCTTAGAAAATTCGTTCCCACTTGCCAATTCCGACACGTCACCTGGCATGCCTGGGGTGCTGCTTGATATGATAATTGGTTCAACATGGAGAGCACATGACCATCTTTATAATCAGATACACGTGGCCACCATCCATATTTTGTATTATTCTGGTAGAACATCGGTGTAAACCAATCCTATATTTACCCCCAGGACGAGTCGGACTATAAAGCTCCCTCAACGAATCCCTTTTGATCTGTTTGCATTAAATCATCAAGCTTTAAAAACTCACACTTTCAACTCTAAATAGTTGCATGAATTTCTAATATTAATCAAGTTAATATCATCGTTTCTAGTTCTTAATCATATATAATCAAAAGTGATGTCAGTGGTTGACTAATCATCTTTAGTACTCTTCTGGACGGATTCGATCGGAAATAGGAGTTATTTTCGAAAACGAATTGCAGTATTTCAGTTCAATAACATTTCGAGTTGATGATCCTTTTATCAGTTTCGGAGCTAATTTTTTTTGCATTTCGAAGCATTCATGATTAATGAAAAATGAAATTTGTTTCAAAACCTGATCGAATTTTGATCGTGTGCCACATGCTTAAAAAAAGGGATTTCATGTTTCTTGTAAGGACATTAAAAATAAAAGCAATGTCTTTTTGATCCGTGGGTGTTAATTTGTCTAAAGTTCAACCAAGGTATTGGCATTAGCAGAAATTGCATTATACAGATAAGTATACTACATCAGGACTTATGAGAAACTTCCAACTCGTCCTTGTTTTGATACACATGCAAACATTACGAATCGTACATTTGGAGATGTGTAACCACGGCGACCAGGTGTGTTTACAACTTTACAGCAAATTACAATTGAAGCGAGGAAAATGAATCAAGATATGGTCCCTTTCGTTTTTTATGTCATCATTGAAGGGTGATAGGATGTGATGACAGCTTTGGTGATGATCACAGAGTCTTGATCTTCAGCCAGACATCATCATGATACTCATGGTCAAGGACCTTTGTTAATCTCGCGAAATGGAAAGTATCAATGAAGCGAAACGCCATGCAGGAGGGTGAACTATATACCGGGTTTTAGGGATCATGCTGGGGATCCCAAAGGGGTGGAAATGGTAGTGGATGGGAGTAGTGGGTGGCATGATGGGTGGTGATGGTGGTAGTGATCATGATGATGATTATGACGACGTCGACCAAGATGTTATTCTGTAGACAACGATGGTGATGACGATGATGATGATGGTGGTGGTGGTGGTGGTGACGATGATAATGATGATGGTGATGATGATGATGATGACAATGATGATGATGAAGATGATGATGATGGTGATGAAGATGGTGGTGAAGAAGAAGGAGATGATGGTGATGATGATGACGACGATGATGATGATGATTTCGATGATGGAAATGATAAAGATGATAATGCTGCTGCTGCTGATGATAATGATGTTGATGATGGCTAAATGAACGATGGTGGTGGATGTGGTGTTGATGATGGTGGTACCGACAGAGCGATGATCATGATGGTGTACATAATCAGGCGTGTCAGTCACGATGGAAATGATGTGATGGTCATGATAATGATGCTCATGGAGATAATATTGTCGTTGGAGTTGATGACTTTTATGATGATTATGACATTAATAGATCCCATCATAAAATATCTTCATACCTTATCACAATCAAGAAATCGTTGTGTAGACTCGTGTAATTTGTAAAATGAAGTAACCTTTTTTTTAAATAATGTGTTTCAATATCACTCGACTTATATGAGAATCATTATTTAACCACAAAATATAAATTTATGACGAATTCGGGGGCGTTTCGTGAAAATTGTCAGCTTTGACTAAACATTGTCAGCGCTTACAATTTCAGAGAAATCCTTGGTTTTGATTGGCTCAAAGGCTCTGCCCTCTGATTGTTACGATGGTAACTGTCGGAGAAAGTCAACTTGTCAGTGCTGACAACTTTCATCAATCGGTCTTCAGATGTCTCGTTTTTGTAGTTTTGCCATTGTTACTCAGAAACTTGTCATGTTCTATGTTTTATGTAGCTGTTTTTGTCGAAAAGAAGGTAAGGCTAATAATGGAAAAGGAGAAATAAATCGATGTTGAGTATCACAGCCTCCTTTGAACCCCCCCCCCCCCCCCCGGAGTTGAATAATATAAAGAATAATCAACATCCTGGATTTACGAGAATGGGTTTTTTGGAATCCAATATTTGGAAATCAAGAATTACGTGGTTACCGTGTCATCTTGTTTAGATCTAAGTTCAGAATGTCTCGCCTCCTCGGTGAATACAACGTCCATGAGTGATCCTGCTTTCTCGAACTTGACAACTTTGATGACCTTTGGACGTTGAGGATATCTTAGTTTGTTTGGATAGTGTTCGGATCATCCCGAGTAGGATCTTATTGTCAGGTGCTATATCAAGATCTTTGTCAAATCGAGGATTTTTTGAAATAAATTAAATTCTCACGACATTATTGTTATCTGCAGGCGGGCACCCTCAACACGTCAATTTTTAGGGAAAACTGTATTATAGAGAAAAGGATGTAACATAATCATACCCAATTTTTTTCTCTGGGTTACTTCACTCAAATATGATATACATTATAGGGCCGAACTCACAAAAGAGGTTTCAGATTTGAAAAAAAATCCCGATTTTATAAATGCAGTGTCCTGAATGATAAATATGTTTGTATATACAATCTGTTTCTCTAAGCTTTTTAGTGCGTGACACTTGCATTGTGCGGATGCTCAAAGTAAATTCAAACGTACCGTTTATCAGAAATAGTGCATAGAAATGTGAGAATGACCATCAAATTTTGATTTTTTTTTGGGGGGATGCATGCTAACCCCCCCCCCCCCCTCCTTTCATATTCGTTCCGCGTGCCTGTGTTTTATCATAACGTGATAAACTTTTGATCTATCGTTGGCATTTTATTTTGAATACTTCCACAATGAATCTGAAAAATATTAGCAATGCTAATTATTTACAAATTGGCATCATCATCATGATCGTCATCATTATCATCATCATCACCATCATCATCATCAGTTATCACCATCATCATCATCAACCATCATCATCACCCCACCACTATTATCATCATCATCATAAGTCATCATCATCATCGCCATCATCATAAGTCATCATCATCATCAGTTATCATCATCATCATCATCAACCATCACCATCATCATCATAACCACCACCACTATTATCATCATCATAAGTCATCATCATCACTATTATCATAAGTCATCATCATCATCATCACCATCATCATAAATCATCATCATCATCGATCACCATCATCATCATCATCACCACCATCATCATAAGTCACCATCATCATCATCATCATCAACATCATCACCATCGTCATCATCATCATCAGGTAGAGCTGTTGATGGCGGTGGTCCAGCAATATTACGCGACCCGGGTTCGATTTCCATTTGTTGCGCTATATTGCTCTTTGTATGCTTTGGGAAGGCATTTTCTTCATTATCAGTTAGATATCTTAATCATGTTGATTGAGCCTAGTATTTGTCCTCTGGTTACTTGTTAACAAGCATTCATGCTTTCTTAGCAATCCGGTTAAACAAAATCTTCATCATCATCATCACCATCGCGGAATTTATTAAAATGAAATAGATTTTTGTTAATCAATCATCATCGTCAACATAGTCGTTGTCATAATCATCACAACTATCATCATCATCATTATCATCACCATCATCATCGCCATCATCATCATCATCCCCACCACCAACACCATCATCCGTCATCATCATCTCTCAGTTCTCAGTAAATAACCATGATTCCCGATAAGCATGCCGGTTATATACAGTAGTCACTCATAAGAAGTACGAACTTGTTCACTAACAATTTTAACTCATTCAACTCTTATTTCAGATTTGAAACGTGTAATGGGTGAGAGTCGCGACGATGAAGAGCTTCTATGGGCGTGGCAGGGTTGGCGGAACGAGACAGGGGCTCCAAATCGGGATGACTTCCAACGGTTCGTAGAACTCAGCAACACTGTGGCAGAACAGAGCGGTAATATCCCCTCATTCTGTATTATAAATTATCATGTTTATTACCATTGTGGGCTTATTTATTATTCTGCTTTACTGGAATATATTCATTTTATGCATGTTTCCAGCACAAAATTAAATGCCGGGATGATCATGGTAGAAAAGGCTACCGTGTATAACCCTGAAGAGTGTGCTCTGTACCATGGTTGCATCATTTGATCATCCATCATCTGATCATTGTCATAATCATGTTCTTTTTTTCTGTAATAAACTGTCCATGTCTCTCTATACAGATATACTGAATACAGAATACTCAATGTATCTCAAATGACTATCCTTCTACACGAGGAAAATTGCCCTAGAAATAACCCAAATTTATGTCTCAAACACTCGATTCTTATAGGTTTTGACGATCACGGGGACTTATTGCGGAGAGAGTACAACATGCCTCATTTGGAAAACACCATGTCGGACCTACTGACCGATCTCCAGCCTCTTTATAACAACCTCCATGCATTCATCAGGAGAAGGCTGTATGATATACATGGGCCCGAGGTCATTGATCTAGATGGACCGATTCCTTCACATCTTCTTGGTGAGCCCAATTAGCTGTAGAAAGCTCAAACTGCCATAGCCATATTCAGAGATTGGTAAATGAAGCGGAGAAGGGAGGGGGGGGGGGGAGAATGAAGAAGGGTGAAACGGGATGAACGGAATACTGCAACTACCAAATAGACCTATTACTCTACTATTGCTATTTCTACGTCTACTACTACTACTACTACTACTACTACTACTACTACTACTACTACTACTACTACTACTACTACTACTACTATACTACTACTTCTACTACTACTACTACTACTACTACTACTACTACTACTACTACTACTACTGCTGCTGCTGCTGCTACTACTATTACTACTACTACTACTACTACTACTACTACTACTACTACGTTATACTACTACTCCTACTACTACTACTACTCCTACTTTTTATGATGATTAGAATATTCATCGTTCATCGAAATTATGAGAATGGCAATAATTAGTCTACTACTACTACTACTACTACTACTACTATACTACTACTACTTCTACTACTACTACTACTACTACTACTACTGCTGCTGCTGCTACTGCTACTACTATTACTACTACTACTACTACTACTACTACGTTATACTACTACTCCTACTACTACTATTACTCCTACTTTTTATGATGATTAGAATATTCATCGTTCATCGAAATTATGAGAATGGCAATAATTAGTCTACTACTACTACTACTACTACTACTACTACTACTATACTACTACTACTTCTACTACTACTACTACTACTACTACTACTACTACTGCTGCTGCTGCTACTACTATTACTACTACTACTACTACTACTACTACTACTACTACGTTATACTACTACTCCTACTACTACTACTACTCCTACTTTTTATGATGATTAGAATATTCATCGTTCATCGAAATTATGAGAATGGCAATGATTAGTCGATTTGACATTTTCCGAGCCTAGAAATGTTCTTTCCGATGAATTTTTTTTCTTGATTCGTGTTCCTATGGGGTCCTAGAACAAATTCAGCTTGGTTGCCCAAAGTTGCCGTTTGGGCAATTTTGCTAATTTGCATAAATCCAAAATGGCCGCCAGATGCCATCTTGAAAACCTAACTTTTGAACCCCTTTCCACAAAATGATGAGTAATGAGTCGTTTTAGGGGTTTAGATATGTGTAGAACCAATTTCTGGAATAATTTTTGCAATATAAGGTCATCTTCAGGTCAAATCCAAGATGGCCGCCTGATGCCATCTTGAAAAATTAAAGTTGAACCCCTTGCCCCAGAATGATGAGTAATACCTTTGTTTAGGGGTTTTGGGGTGTGTAGAATCCATTTATGCTGTCTATTTTGCTATATAATGTCATCTTCAGGTCAAATCCAAGATGGCCGCCATATGACGCCATCTTGAAAAATCAATTTTTTAACTCTTTGCCCAAGAATCCTGAATAATAACTCTATTCATGAGTCATTTGGTATGTTGATTCAATTTATGCTGTAATTTTGCCTAAAAGGATAATCTTCAGATCAAATCCAAGATGGCCGCCAACCGCGATCTTGAAAAAATTACTTTCCGAGGCTTATGCGTGTAAGAGCTAATGTAAAGGGATTTAGGAATACCCATTTCTTGTATTAATTCTCAATTTTTAGTATAATGTCCATCCATACTTTTGTACTGAAGAGGCTTTAGAGTCTTATTTGAATGTGTTTTCTCAATATTTTTTTCTAAATCAATGTGTCCAATGATTGGTAGGCATCAGTTCCCCTTAAAAGACGATGGTGTAGCGCTAGGTCTTACAATTTCGAGAGTGACTGTAGAGCTCCACTCTAGAGTGGCAGTATCTATAGCAAATTTGTACAGATGAAGGAGGATGGCGCTGAGACAGGTTTAGATAGAGATGCTGCCCTAGCATTCCTCCTAGGTCTTTGGTCTGCCAATTTAGCATTCCGATTTTTTTCTGACGTCTTGACCCCTGTACTTAGTAGCTCTCCATAGAATGGCGACTATCATCTACATCTTCACAAGTGTTCTTGTCTATGCCGGCAAGTTTTGTCACATTTGCAGGTGTCTCTATAACGGAGGTGTGATCTACCGATGGGGGTGAGACCAATCACACAGCTCACCTTGCCTTGGGGACCTTACTTTGGCGAATCCAAGAAGGGATTCGCCAAGGTTTCATGCGGCGAACATGCCCCAACCACTTGAGGTGCCTTTGACTAAGGAGCGAGAATAAGCTGGGGATGCCAGCACTTACGCTGAAGGGCGTCTGTATTTTTCACTTTGTCCTGCCATTTAATGTGCATGATACGTCCGAGGCAGCTGACATGGGAGGTGTTTAGCCGTTTTTCTTGGTCGGCGTACGTTTTCAAGGACTTGCTTCCGTACAGGAGCTTGGTCATGACTGACAGATTTTACTATCCCGGTGCTTATATACTCGTCCAGTGAAAGGGAGCTACATGTAGGGCCTATGTAGTCGATCCAAGGTAGGTGAGGAGTCCACCACAAACAGACGAGTGCGTGCTGTTGATATAGATATCTGGAGGACAGTCAGTGTCTTGAGTCGATCAGGATTTCTGTCTCAGAGGCTGATGGGTGATCCAAACTCCTTACATGCACAGGACAGGCAGCTGTTCTGATGACTAGGTCTTGTACGCTCACCTCTTGAGAGGCAAGGGCGACATCGTTTCCGTACAACATTTCACGAGTGAGAACCATCCTGACCATGGAACAGTCTTGGGGAGCCTATCTTCTGCAGGAGGCTAAATAGTGCACTCCTGCTGACCAAGTCAATGGCTCTTGTCAGGACGAAAATTCCAATGATAATTATAAAGAAAGTTAATAAGTTAACTAATTTTTTTGAAAAAAATACGGAGAAATCACTTTTTAATTTAAATAATACTTTAAAGTCCTTTCACTGGAAAAGTATGGTTGGACAGAAATATTAAAAAAAAAGGATTAGAACTCCCGAAATCATAGCCCAAACCTTGAATGGTTTCATTCTAAAGTAAGCGGTTAATGACGAAATCTATCAACCATCTGACCATCTTAGACGTGACTTGACCTCGAACTAAAAATGGAGTGATTAAAAGACATGAATCATTCTCACTGAAATCCCCTTACATGAGCTCCCATCCATAATAGTAACCTTATTAGGGAGAGTACTTCTTCAAGGTTCGATAGTCTCGGGAAATATATATTTTTCTTAATATGGAGTTTGGCGGCCATGTTCGATTATTTTGACCTGGAGATGATCATATATTGTAAAATTATTTACAGAAATGGAATCAACATACCAAATAACTCACAAAAAGAGGGATTATTCATGATTCTGGGACAAAAACGTGAGAATTAATAAAAGAGTGAGTATTCTTATACTAAAATCCCTTTACATTAGCTCTTCCACGTATAAGCAACGGAAAGTAATTTTCAAGATGGCGGTTGGCGGCCATATTGGATTTGATCTGAAGATTATCCTTTATGCAAAATTATAGCATAAATTGAATCAACATGCCAAAATGACTCACGAATAGAGTTATTATTCATGATTTTGGGGCAAAGGGTTCAAAAGTTGATATTTCAAGATGGCGTCATATGGCGGCCATTTTGGATTTGACCCGAAGATAACATTATATTGCAAAATAGAAAGCAGAAATGGATTCTACACACCCCAAAACCCCTAAACAAAGGTATTACTCATCATTCTGTGGCAAGGGGTTCAACTTTAATTTTTCAAGATGGCATCTGGCGGCCATCTTGGATTTGACCTGAAGATGACCTTATATTGCAAAAATGATTCCAGAAATCGGTTCTACACATCTCTAAACCACTAAAACGACTCATTACTCATCATTTTGTGGAAAGGGGTTCAAAAGTTAGGTTTTCAAGATGGCATCTGGCGGCCATTTTGGATTTATGCAAATTAGCAAAATTGCCCAAACGGCAACTTTGGGCAACCAAGCTGAATTTGTTCTAGGACCCCATAGGAACACGAATCAAGAAAAAAACTTCATCGGAAAGAACATTTCTAGGTTGGTGTATTGAGCCTATGGGACTGTCAAATCGACTAAATGCTAATAATGATCGCACGCCTGGTTGTAAATCTAACTTATTGTACAATAATAGCACACTGAACTATAATCATATGAGGATAAAAGCTGAGATGCAATTATTTTCTCTCTGTTGTAATACTGAAACATCTGTATGTGCTGTTCCGATATTCAGGTGGTATGTGGTCCCACTCGTGGTCGAATCTATTCGATGTCGCCAAACCCTACGAAGTCGACGACGATGACCCCACTCAATTCCTTCAAGAACAGGTGAAGGATATAATTCCTGCCCTTATACTTTGCTTCTTGTTTGTTTTGTTATTTGAATACGGGATTTAAAAAAAAAATTGATCAGCCGTTAGACTGTTTTTCAGCAAGTCCTTAAAAATATAACCATTACAACTAAACAGAAAAATAACAAAACGTAAGTTCAACATAAATATACCTATTTTACATAGGTATATATAACTCATTAAATGCACTATCGAAATGAATAAAAAAAATAGTGACAGAAAAAATGAATGAAAGTATAATTCAAGAATGAAGACAGAAGAAATATATTTTTGAAATTGTGAATGGTCCCAGTATAGCTGATTGAATAAATAAGTTGCAACGTAGATAGTACGGTTTTTACAAAAATTCGTTTTTGAGTGTTGGCAATTGTAATTTAAAAGCAGTGCTTTTGAGATTACAAGATGACACTTTAAGATTTACTTTACTTCACATTAGTCAACATATTGCAAGTAATTGTCATGCTGTATGTAATTTATACAATAATGAAGTAGGTGATACTATGAGTTCCTGTTCTACACTCATCAAAATGATGTTGAAATATTGAAGATATTATGCTTGCTAACAAAAAATTTAGACTTTGTTATATTATGAATGTCTTGAATTATCAATGTTCAATGTTGCTATAATTTTAGTACATTTTACCAGAATATAAAGTTCCCTTTTCAGAGGACTTTAAATCTCTCCGAATCACACTATCCAATGTTGACCTTTCTTGACATTGAACATTTTCCAGATAAAATTGATAACTGAAAATTATATTTTTACTGATATTGATTGCTAGACAGGCAAAGTATTCACATTTAACCTATAAAACATTTATGAAGATGAACAAAATTAAATGAAGTTGCGAGGATTTGGCGGTTTCCGGTTGTTATGTATTTGTAATGTTATTCGAAATTGAAATGACAGGCTATATAAACTTAGATTTTTGATAAAGTCTTAATAGTCATTTCTATATGCAACAATTTTTTTTTCGTCACGGTTGTTAATGAATCCCCCCCCCCCCTCCCTGTCCATACACCACCCCACCATAATGATTTTTAAATTCAATAATTACCGGTCATTTTTTTATCAGAACTATGACGTACGAAGACTTTATGAGACCGCGGAAGATTTCTACACATCGATGGGGTTTGAAGAGCTTCCCGAGTCCTTCTGGGAGAACTCTGTCTTCGGCAAACCCCAAGACGGTCGCAATGTCTCGTGTGAGCCGACATCGTGGGACTTCCACAATCAAACAGATTTCAGGTACTTTTGTGATTTCTGGATATAGGCCCTACAAAATGTCCCAAAAATATTTTTTCCTCTTTATTTTTATGATTTCTATTTTTTTTTTCGTATGTAGGGTTACTACATGCTCATCTGAAGTGACCATTGACGAACTCTCAAGGGCGCATAATATTCTTGGCCACACCCAATACCAAAACTCCTACAGCCACCATCCATTAGCCTTCCGGGAACCAGCGAGTCCCGCGCTGTTCGAAGCCCTGGCTGATCTGACGTCATCTGAAGTCTTTAGCCCCGCCTACCTGAGGCAGCTTGGGCTCCCATTGGACGAGGAGAATGACGAGAGTAAGCGCATGTCACGTAAACTTTTTTGATTGGTTAGATGTTATAAATGGTAAGCCAAGTCGGGTCTAGCGTACATCATGATTCAGGACTTGAACCGGATGCAGATTTATGAATGAATGAATTAATTAGTTATCCAAATCAATTACACAAGTTTTTATAGCCAATTAGCTATATACGAATACATAAAAAGCAAGGAAAATAGGAACCAGAAAGTAGCATGAATGCTAGTCAAGTCTGGCCCCTTGAAGTTTAGGCAGTTAAAACATGTTTCTTAACTTGTTAATTAAAAATGAACATTACATCACTTTGTATGTGAATCTGCTAATTATAGTCTGCAATAAACGTACATGCATAAACACTGCTTGCATAACACAATTAATTTATTGATTTAGATATCAAGATATTAATGATAACAAATCCAATGTATTCAATTTTCTAAAAAGATGTTCGAAGACAGCTTTAGGAAAACTTGACCTTGATGCTTAGGCTTCTTTCTGATTGTGATTGGTAGCTCATTTCAAGAAGTTGTGGCTACATAAGATACACACTCCTTTCCCAAGCTTTGTAAATGCTTTCCATCCACTGTTATTGAGTTCACTTCACTTTATCTTCTTTAAATTTTCCACCCTTTTCATATCATTTACAGAGATACAACTCAATGGTTTGATGAGGACTGCGTTGGACTCCCTTGCGCTCTTGCCCTACGCCAGTGCAGTAGATCAGTGGCGATGGGGCGTGTTTAATGGATCCATTCAACCTGATCAATATAATTCAAAGTGGTGGAAACTCAGGTTAGTTGGTCAGAGGTGATAGAGAGTACTCCACAGTTCTATCCAATCTATATTCAATTGTTTGTTAAATATTGATTAGTAAAGTTAGCCTACAAAAATGTGTATACAATTATTATTTATTGATTTCATATCGATACATTTTTTCTTAGATTTAGATTTATTTCCGTTCAACAAAATAGACAAATATAATCAAAGTAATAGTACATATTCAAAACAATATAGTCAGTTCAATGACATTCCATAACAAATATAGACGATAAATTAATTGAACGGAGGGGAGGGACTTGCCAAGAAAGGCAATGCTTGTATAAAAGGCAAGTCCCTAAACTTAGTTTCAATAACTAATTAACAAAGCTATATTTTATAT
This sequence comes from Lytechinus pictus, assembly GCF_037042905.1. Taxonomy (NCBI): domain Eukaryota; kingdom Metazoa; phylum Echinodermata; class Echinoidea; order Temnopleuroida; family Toxopneustidae; genus Lytechinus; species Lytechinus pictus. The sequence continues at coordinate 24,491,212 of NC_087256.1, forward strand.
GAATATCTTATATCTTATATTTACGTTTTATATGGATATCTTCTATCTGAGCATTAGCGTTGATTCAAAATACATTTCCTGTCCGAAATGAGTCTATGAAAATTATACAGGTACATCATTTTAGAGTAAATTCATTCGTCATTTTAAGTAAATTCAACCAAAACCTATATACATTACATGAATATTTTCTTTTTCTTAGATCGAATTATGAAGGTATTGTCCCGCCATTGGAGAGGACTGAAGCTGACTTTGATCCCGGCGCGGAGCTCAACATCATCTCAGACAACTCGTATGCAAAGTAAGAAATTCTTTTATACACATGAGTTCAACCATGATCAAAAGTAGAGGTGCCAGATTGGTGTGCATGTGCGGGGGCAAATGCCCCCCCCCCCTCCTTAATCAGAGTCTTTGCGACGCCCCTGATTTTTTAGACTTAAAAATACATTTTTAAGGCTTAAATGTTGTCATAAACATCACATTATTTGATCTATGAAATACCACCTTATCCTCTTCATATTTAAACATTTGTTGCTAGGTCGCTAAGCCCCCTTGCATAAGCGGTGACACGAAAAAAGGGTAATGATCATATGAGGGCACAGGAAATTTTCTTCCAATAAGTCTTTTCTTTGTCCTCAATTTGCCCCCCTCTTCCCCTTTCCCACGATTTGAAGTTTATTTTATTCAAGTGAATAGAATATAAATATACAATCAAACGAGGCGGAGATTGAAACTGACCGATATGGGAGGTATGATATAAACGTTTTCAAAACCTCCGTCTGTCCACTACTTCTTATGATTATAGATATATCAATTTTAAAAATCGAGACGTATATAACCTGAAATTCCGCTGCTGCATTGATAAGCAACCATGATTGTTTTCAAAAGTGCTCTTATATGAGTAATTTTTCCTCATTCTTGGAGCGAGAGGAGAGTGAAATAACAAATATTTTTTTGTTTAATTTGTATTCATATTCTGTAAATTACCAAAGGCCGTGTATCATTTCTTTTACCACGTGTGGAGTTGCAACGTCCTGCTTTTTCATATATATATATATATATATATATATATATATATATATATGTATATATATAATTTAATCTCAGGTATGTAATCCTTCGACTATTATGTTTGCGGCCCGATGACCCCGACTGATGACCAGTGCGCATACTTATCTCTTTCTTAATTTGCAGGCATTTTCTTGGACAGATAATGAAGTTTCAATTTATAAAATCTCTGTGTCAAGCGGCTGCGCATACGGGACCAATCCAAGATTGCAATCTGTATGGAAACAGAGTGGCAGGACAACTCATTACGTAAGCATCATCATTATTCACATAACAAGATAGATAGATAGAGTGGATGGATAGATGGATAGATAGATAGACATGTAAATAGATAGATAGATAGATAGATAGATAGATAGATAGATAGATAGATAGATAGATAGATAGATAGATAGATAGATAGATAGATAGATAGATAGATAGATAGGGTGGATAGATGGATAGATAGATAGATAGATATGTAGATAAATAGATAGATAGATAGATAGATAGATAGATAGATAGATAGATAGATAGATAGGGTGGATAGATGGATAGATAGATAGATATGTAGATAAATAGATAGATAGATAGATAGATAGATAGATAGATAGATAGATAGATAGATAGATAGATAGATAGATAGATAGATGGATAGATAGATAGATAGATAGATAGATAGATAGATAGAAAGATAGATAGATAGATATGTAGATAGATAGATAGATAGAAAGATAGATAGATAGATAGATATATATAGACAAATAAATAGATAGACGGAAGGATGGTTCGATGGATGGATAGATTATAGACATAAAAATGATAGATGGAAGAATAGATAGATAGATAGATAGATAGATAGATAGATAGATAGATAGATAGATGAATAGATAGATGGGAGGATGGATCGATGGATGGATAGATTATAGACATAAAAATAATAGATGGAAGAATAGATAGATAGATAGATAGATAGAAAGATAGATAGATAGATAGATAGATAGATAGATAGATAGATAGATAGATAGATAGATATGTAGATATGATATTGACATTTTTTCGAGACTTCAAAATAATGGCCTCATATTTAATGCCTGGATAGAGAAAGTTACGTAATTTTTTTTAATGATCTTTAGTAGATGTAGAAGTCTTGAATATGATTTGGTAGACCTTTTGCCCTTACTTTCAATCTTCCCCTCATGCCACCCCCTCCCCCCTCTCTCTCTCTCTCTTTCTCTCTCTCACCCCTTCTTTGTTTTGTTTTGTATTCTTGTTTTAATTTATCTGCCCTATGTCTTTTTACAGCACCGCAATGCAGCTTGGGAAAACACGTTCATGGACCGAGATCTTCTACATCTTGACGCAACAATACGATTTGGATACGTCACCATTCCTAGAACATTTCCAGCCGCTCAATGAGTTTCTGGAGAGAGAAAATCGAAGGAATGGGGATTCTACTGGCTGGGCACTGTCTGCAAGAAGAAGGCCCGACCAAACGCCTGGACGAACGGAGCCTAGTAAACCCGATGACCGTATGTAATGTCGAGATGACGTTAATCATCATGATAGAATATAACCACAAGCGCAAACATATTTATCAATAATCTTTGAAAAAACCTTGTGTTGTAGTATTGGAAGATTTCATCCAAGAGCTATCGTTTATCAGATTTCTTTTCTTTCATATTTACAACTCAGCGGTAATTTCATTTAATTATCATAAATATAACATAAAACATAGAACATTTAACATTAATACATACATATACACCATCACGATCTAAAACAAGACAATCATCATGATATCATCAATTACATTTAGAGTTGCTTTCAGTATATGGTATTTGTTCATATGAGTGATCCTAATGAGAGCAGAGGGAGAGAGAGAGAGAGCAAAAGAGAGGGAGAGAAAGCAGTGCTGATTATGTGAATAGACAGAGCTTTGTCATCAGCGTTGTAAAAGTTTAAATTGTTAACCGGAAATAACTCGGCCACCAGCCCCCCCCCCCTATGGGAATGTTTAACCATAATCAGATGGTTGTTCTTTGCCAAAGTGCATATGGCATGTCTCTCCCCCAAATATTCAATAACAGTTAAGCAGGTCGGTTACATCTTCAAATCATCGTGTCTTCGGATGATTTGGAATCAACTGTTTCCAGAATAAAAAGCCAGTACGACAATACACCAGACGGTGGCCTGTACTGTTTCCCGAAGAAAACTGTTTTGGTTGCCGTCGCGATCACTCGGATGACTTCGGACCTGCTTCTGAACGTTGCATTATCTCAACCTGCAAAGTTTGAGTAAACAAATGATGATTCTCACACACTTGTTTAAGTTAATATTGTTAAATGATATAAACTTGGCCACCAGCTACCCCACCCAACAGTTGTGTAACCATAATCAGATAATTATTCTCCTAAGGGCGTAACTATGCCCAGGTGCATATTTCATGTCTCTTTAAAAAAATAATTTCAGCTGGTCGTTGGCATCTTAATCTTCATCTTCGTGTCGTTGGGTAATCGGACGACTGGAATCAACTGTTTCAGCTGCTCTCGTGATCGCTCGGATGTCTTCGGACCTGCTTACCTGAAGTTTCTGAAAGACGTCAATCATAACATCTCGATTCAAGGTTTGTGTGAATAATCAATGACTATAACAAACTTGGCCACCATGCAAATTACCCGGAGAATTTTTAACATATTCGATGCACATATGCTTTCCTTCTCCTCAACATGTTGTATTTCACAAGCAGGTTCAATAGATTTTGACAGGAACTACTTCTCTTCTGCAGCTAGTTGGGACATCATTTTGCGAGGATATGAAATGATCTAGATACGTTTCGGATCACAATTATACTCATTTTTCTCCATACCTTTGAAATTGGAAAGAAATAGGTAAGTAAACAACCCAACAATTGGATCAAAAGTCACTCCATTTTCACAGGGGTTTTACCTTCTGAAGCGCACCTTTCTCTGTCACGTTCTTCATAAGGAAGCTTCACAGGTTCGCCAAGATGAAAGAACGTACTGAGAGGACTCGTCCATTGTCGTCAGATGATCATTTGAGAAAATGTATTTCCAGCAGGGCCAGCATCGTGCCTTCCAAGATTTGTGAGAGAGGTATGTAAACAATGAAAACAGACACAACTGTCCAAATTTGTTTGGCCATTCCGTAACCATTTTGTTTTCTTTACAAGCTCTTTTGTCCGTCACATTTTTCTTTTTTCAGTTTCCTATCCGTATTATGTTCAACAGATAGATGTTCATAAATACATCCGTATGTGAGGGCACATGATGGACTAAGATACACGTCGTGAAAAAAGTTTTGCAGAGGAGTGCATTTCCTTACCTTCTCCAAGTTCTACTCTTCCAGGTAAGATTTCATCTATGAAAACTTGGCCACCAATGTATAATATAGCATAACTGTAACATTCTACTCTACTCTGAGATTTTTGGCTCCCCTCCCTTTTTAGTTCACAGTTTATTTTTATCAAGAATTAACGAGTACTTACAAGTATACACCACATCAGCATCCTGACCATTATTTAAGAAGCAAGGTGCTGTCAGATCACAGATAAAGGGATCCCTGCGGCTAGACTGAACATACCATGGCCGTGAACCTTCACCATCAACTGATCAACAAGCCAATGGAAGACACCAAGCTCAAATAGGCTCCTACAGATGGACTGAAACTAGCTGACTTCTGGATTCATAGGAATGGACCAAAATCTAATGAAGATATGGACCTAGGTCCATGATATAAGAGTAAGCTGCAGGAAGTTGCTTTCGTATGCCCCAGTCACACAAGTGGATCCGACTCCGGGCTGACCGAATCTTTAAAATTCTTGATGCAAAAGCTGATCAGGGTCCCGTAACACAAAGGTTAGCGATTGATCGTACGATTTTCACGATTGATTGTACATTGTAGTCAATGCAATCAATCGTAGAAAAATGTTCTACGATCATTGCTAAGCTTTGTGTTACGGGCTCCTGGTCCCTCGTCACACTCCTCTCTCTCTGAGTAAGCCAAGGGACCAGTCATTTTGGGGTGGGATTTGCATCTCTTGAGAGTGCATTTTTGCTCCTTCTGGCAGTCTGGAGTGAAAATGTATAAAAATATACACTGTTCAAAAGGTTCAATCCTGAGAGTGCATTATAGCTCCGTCTGGAGTGAACAGTGCATATTTTTAGACATTTTCACTCCAGAGTGCCAGAAGGAGCTATAATGCACTCTCAAAAGATGTAAATCCCACTCCAAAATGACTGGTACCTCGTCTCACTCTGGGAGGAGTGTGATTAGGGTACAGATTAGCTCATTTTCACTGTACGTTATTTCCAATGGCATACCATCGATCAGTTTGGAGTCAGGCTTGTTGGTGTGACTGTATGTAGCACGAGGCTTTCCCTACTGGAAAGAACACCTTGTCCCACAGTGTGTGTCACAGTATGTTCACAGTGTGGAAACAATGTAAAATCACCTTCACACTGTTAAGTTTGAGCATTTCAACAGTGTGAATCACATATTCACATTGTTGACTCATGTGAACACGCTGTGTACAGTCACACTCTCAAAGTGTCCACAGTGTGAAAATATATTCACACTAGTGAATTTGAGCATTTAACAGTGTGAATAACATTTTTACATAGTCTACTCTGTGAACACATTGTGAACACGCTGTGATCGCGCTGTGAACACACTGTGAAGACAATGTGAACACACTATGAACAAAAAGTGAACACACTGTGATCGCACTGTGAACACACTGTGAACACACTATGAACACATTATGAACATACTGTGAGCACACTGTGAACACATTATGAACATACTGTGAGCACACTGTGAACACACTTGTGTTCTTTCCAAGGGGGTTACTTTGGATACAAAAGGTTCAAAATATGACGTCCAAAGTTCATAAATGTGAACCAAGAATACTATGACCACTTTAAAACTATTTCAAATGTATTGATTTTATTTTAAATACCATCCACTGCCGCCCTAAGAAGGATTTCCCCCCCTGAACATATTTCAACAAAACAGATTCAATTTGGATTTTCATTGTATAGATTGTAATTCCTTAAGCTATAACTGTTCCATCAATGCTAACTACCATGTCAAAACCATTCTAATTGGCCGCTGAGCACGGTTACCATTGTAGTTGTCATTAATGGCAAAGTTATGTCATCGTCATTTCATGCAACAGGGACTAAGGGTACATTATTGCATACATGTAGGAGAACACTACACTTTAAAAAACTTTTTTTTCATCTTGAACGGGGAGAGGTCTAACAGGTATTTTTAAATTAGCTTTGTTTTAATTTTTTCTATTTTTCCTTATTTTTTGTTTCCTTAGCTAATCATGGGGTGATCAATCTGTTAAAAGATACAATCTTTACAATCAGACTCAACTAAATTGAACCAGATACAACCATATTCAACCGGACTAAACAAGACTCAACCAGATTAATTCGGGCTTCATCAGATTCACCCATTGAACTGAATGAATAGCTGAACATCATCAACATGGGAAGATTTGTAACCTGCTCTCTACATCATAAAATGTCTTCTAATATTCATACCCTGAGGACGTGGTGTGTGACAAATTACAAAGCTATTCTAAAAGTATAGAACTGCTTTATAGGTCAATTGCATATGGAAAGAAAAATGACATTCCTAATCATATTTATTCTTATAAGCTAAAGTTGTAAATGGAATTTTGAATCAAATATTTGGAGTAACATTTTTGTCAATGAAAAAATATATATATTTATTTTGATAGACTAACATTTTCTTAACTCCTTGCCTATTGGAATTCAATGGCCCTGTTCAAAGACTATGGGGAGCACAGAATTTCAGTTGTTCATGAATTATATCAAGATTGTATTGTGTATCTTGAAATGTCACACTCAATTTGCTCATGAAGCCCTGCACAGGGGTCACAATATTGATAGATAGATATATACATTCCTGGCATGTAACAGCTTTCAGAGAATAAAAAATCAAGCTCGACAAGTAAAATGGAATTATGCTTTGCATTTTATTATGTTTCACACAATGCATTTGATGCACAAGAAGGATTAAAATCAGCCACTCACAAACCACAATTTGATTGTGAAAAGTTAGATACAGAAATCAATATAAAGATAAATAGAGTAGTTCTTAATAATATTTGCTGTAGAATGAAGAGATTTTAGAAAATTAAATCAAATTAGACAATGAAAGGGGAAATATTTGCTACTAACTGTTTCATCAAAATCAAAAGTATTTACAGAAAATGCCAAAGCTGTCCGTCTTTGGTTTTAAAATCTTTTGTACATTTTCCCCTTTCCTATGCAAAAAGGGTATGTTTATATCAGCTGCAAGAAATAAAAACAATAAAATGGCATAATAAAATATTTACATTGTGTACAGGTTCTATTTTTCTTTTGTTAAGGTATTAACAATCTTTAGAATAAAATTTTGTTTGGATTATACAAAATAAGCAGTCCTTGCTAAGCAATATTAAGGGAATCCTAAAATCATACAAATAAATAAAGAGTGAAAATAATACTACGAAGAGTTGATTCAAAAGATGTTTACATTAAAACCTGGATATTATCATATGTAAACATTTAAAATATGTTGATAATGTTTTTTACCCTGTATTCATATTAATATATTATGCTCTAAAAATATACAATATGTTTGTTTTAATGCTCCCTTGCTCTAAGTAAAATAAATGACAAAAAGTAGTTTTCTACAAAAATTACATAAGTTATAATTCCTTTATGTTAATATGTAAAATTTCACTTAAATCTACAATACATTTGTGTATTAGTGTAATAAGGCATCTGTTTCATTGTTTTTAAAATAATAGTTATATTTTATCAATTATTACACTAGTCATACTGAAGCTTTAAATTGTGCTTTTATGAGGATATGATGCATAAATTATAGCAAATGAGACAAGTTAAATGGGGAATTTCTTCTGACAATTGTTGTATCCTGATTTACTGGCTTAGTGTAACAGTGAATTGGCTTGTTTAAATCTAATTTCAAACGATTCATATTCAAAACTTTGATGAGTGCACAATTTAAAAACTTTTGATTGACTCTATTTAACATATTTTTTCAGTTTCTTACACCAAATAATCTTTGTATGCTGGTCACTCTGTCAATTCAGCTATTGTGCAATGTGAATGTGAATACATTTTAAAGGTACTCTTAACAAAGTTCCTGAGCCCTGTAACATAAACTAATGGTGGATAATTTTATTGCTTTTTATAATTGATTGTACATAACGATCAGTGCAACCAATTTTTAATAAATTAGTCAATAATTAATCTTTAAACTTTGTGTTGCAGGGCCTTGCTTTCTTTTGTTTTATGTGTATAATTGGTAAATGCAAAATATATCCTTCACAACATCAACATGTAAGAAACTTGGAGCATTTCATCCATGAAGTAATAGATTGAAATTGTTTCTACCTTGTAACTAACACAATATACAGTGTAATATATAGAAAATAATTTCAATGCAATGCAAATAGTACCAGGCATTCATACACAGCTAAAGGCAGGTTTGTATTATGTCTTTAACTGTAAACAAAAACAAAACCTCACACCTCATTAAATACTGAGCGTTAATACTTTGTTTATAAATTTGTAAAAGCTCTCTATAATACAAGCTTTACAGATGGGATGTATAAGATAAACGTCATGCATTGATAATAATAATGGTGATATACTGCACTTAGAAACATCTGTACAAAGCAATATGTAAATTTATAGTATTATTTTTATCATTATCATCATGGAATGAAGAATATTTCAGGTTGCCTTGTAAAGCTTATATTCATATCAGCCTGTATGTAGCTCTTATCTTCATTATGTTCACTAATAATAAAACAAATAATGCATAAACTTGAATCACAAGAACATCTGCCTGGTCATTTTTTATTTCTCATTTATATGTCTGAAGTTGTCTCCTCCCATTTTGTTCACATTCTTTCTAGATATTCATTAGTTAATGATCTTCACATTCTTTGCAACAGAAAACCAAATGTTTTTCGGCTTCTGCTCTATGGGCCAATAACCAAACTAATACAAGTGAATTCTTCTGGTGAGAAATAATAGAAAAAAACTTGCCATTTTCACTTAAAACCCATTTGTCAACATACCCCCATCAATAACCACAATTAATTCATTATAAATTTTCAAATTTTTAGTTCATGTATATAACTTTGGGTCTTATCATCTGTATCTTCACTTTTCCTTCCACTGCGTTGGCTTTTCATAACATTTGACCTCCATAACATGTTGTTTCAAGATGTTAAAGTCCAATACGTCAATAAGTCTCTCCATCCTCTCTCTCTTTAGGATGGTGGGAAGAGAATAGAGTAGGTGACATAGAGGGGTAAGCAAAGCCCCTCCAGGGTGAGGACCTCGCTCTTGCAGGTCTTGGGTCCGATCCCAAACCGCTTTCCCAGGATGCCCGTGTTGAACGCATAGTCCTGGCCCTTGATGCGGCACTGGATGCGGATGGAATAGAGGACCTCCCGATCGTGCCGCAGCGAGAACGTCTGACGCTCACAGACGCGGAAGGAGAGGGCAGGGTCGCGGGGCTTCAGACGCTGTGAAGAAAACAATGAGATTGAAATAAGATAAAAGTTTTAAAACTAATTTTCAAAATTTTATATGAGGACAAGAAATAACTACACTTTATAAAAATTCATCTCAACAGAGTTTAAATGTAAGATTAACAGCACTCAAAGTAATTATACAAATTTATTATGTTAGGACAAGAAAATTCCTAAACTTAATGAAAATTCATATCAATACAGTTCAAATACTGTTTAAATTTTGTTTTCCTTCCCCAGTTGGAAAAGGAAGAACCTTTCAAGATATCAAGATTTACCAAAGATATATTATTGCAGCCTGACAGCTGAATTGACAAATGATTCACAAAAGAGAATTAAAAAAAACATTAAATAAGCAAATAAGCAAAATTACAAAGGAATCAAGAAATTAAGAAAGCAGTTTTACATTAGCATAATAACCCTTGATGACTGTATAAAAAACAGTTTGAATAGAATACTATTGTCCACTTAGAATTTTATAATTCTGTAAAAGTATCGCGTACAACTAACCTGGATATAGAACTGGTACGAGTTCTGTTTGCCAACACGCTGTGCTTTCAGCTCAAAGTGGAATCCATGCAGTGAGACTACTTCACAGTGGTAGCGAGGTTCCTAATAACACACAAAACAAAACAAAATACAAAATTATTATTTTGACACACACACTTAAGGAACTGTGTACAAGAACCCAGTGGTGATTCATTTCAAGCTGATTGTAAATTAATGCATGATGATACAAATGATTGGAGTAAAAAATGCTTAATTATAAAACAAAGAAAGAATTTCTTGATATGACAGCAAAGTATGACCATCTTTCAAATTATTGTGGCGAAGAGTGTATACTTTGCTTTAAAAAATGTCAAATAATAATCAGCATACACCTATTTTCTAGCTTTGGTCATCTACTATAAGTAGTCAGATGAAATGTAACCTAGTGTTATGGTATGATACATAGACACAAATTTTCCTCTTCAAAATTGACAATAAAAATGAAAAAAATTTCATTTAAAAAGTGGGTTGACATTTCACTATTTGGAGAATTTACCTACACTTTAGTGGTGGTCGCTATTTCACAGCATTACAAAGTTTGTTCAGGCTGAGTTAGATGTAATAACAATCTGACATTATGCAAATAAAACAAGATTAAAGATGGAAATGAACGCAAGAGCAATTCCTCTTCCCAAGGAGATAGTTTTGAAACACTTTTCATTTGAAATTAGTGTTGGACGGAAGCAGTGTTTTTCATGAGTGGTGGTCAGAAATCTTCTGTGCTGGTTGGGCCCGACCACTGCCGTCCACTGTAGCTATAAAACTGGTTAGTGTGATGCCAGAATCCCACTTACCAGTTCAATGATGAAACCGAGTCTGATGGCATCCTTCTTGAAGTCCTGCATCAGGGACATATCGCCCCCTCCCTGGAGGGCGTGGTAATGCAAGGTGAGGGTTCGCAGGATCCACTGGCTGGGGACGACGTTCATCTGGAGCATGTCGTCTAGGTGTCGGGTGTCGGTGATACCACTCATCCTCAACGACATAAAGAGGCCGGCGTACGGCTGCCCCCGCTCCTGCTCTATGAAGGCACTGGAGCGCGACATGCTGAAGGGGAAAAAAAAAAATTATGATGGTGGTGGTGGTTTTATTTGAGGTGGTGGATGTAGTGGTAGTAGTTGTTATGATGAATGGTGGTGGTGGTGATGATGATGATGAAGATGAAGATGATGTTGATTATCATGGTGATGATTAAGAGGAAGATGTTGAGGATGATGATCACGGTGATGAGGATGTTAATGATGGCGATGGTGGTGGTGGTGGTCGTGGTAGTGACAATGATCATGATTACTATTGTGATGATGATAATGGTAATGATATTAATGATGGTGATGATGAATACACTGATAACATGATGATTACTATTGTGATGATGATGATAATGGTAATGATATAAATGATGGTGATGATGATTACACTGATAACAAACAAAAACAATCTGTGTCCTTCATATTGACTTGAATTTCATAACGAACTATACATGTAAGTAATCTTGTGAAGTGAGGCCATATTTTGACGTGAAGTAACTTGCTCATGCAAATTTTTCTTTTTTGGGAGGGGATGGGATTAGATAATATCAATTATACTGGATGGCTTCATTTCATGGCATACCAGAGATATTCCACTTATTGGGCCAATATTTCATGAATTGCAGATGAGTGGAATATTGGCCCTCACTCTTGGAATATTTCTGGTATTACATTCTGAGCCATCCAATATAATATAATTATCAATATCATTGAGACTTGACACATTCAAACTAACATTATGGCATGTAGTCAACCTTAAATTGGTATGAAACATTCCTGATGCAGTTTAAACCAATTAAAACTGGTAGTTACCTGTTGAAGAAGGTGACGATGGTACTATGGGATGGCATCAACTGAAGATGATCATTCTCCTGAAGGAAGATCCAGTAACACAGCGTCTTATACACATAGTATTCATTGAACGTAAAGAACCTGTACAAAAGAAAAAAAGAAATAATTAAGGACAAAATGTTTTGCATGCCTTAAATATGACAACTACAACACAGTGGTACTTTAAAGAGTCTGGCAGAAGTATTTTTTCAGAAACAGAAGTTAGTTTGAAAGCTTGACATAAGGAGAGAGTACAGTGAGCTTGAAGGCTACTACATCCATGTACGATCAAGCGAAAGTGTTGTGTGTGTGAGCACGACAAACATACACAATATCATTCACTACACTGTTTTTGCATGATATCAATGTGTTGCAAAGCAAATAATATTAGCATTATGATAGTATACTGACATGGTCAGTATTGTATATTGTTGGTCGAATTACTGTAAGCTTCAAGGTTTAAAAAAAATCCATATGACTTTACTACCTTTAAGTATGGAAGAAGAATTTCACTCAATACAGAGAAAAAATGATGTCACTGATATTAATGGCAAATGCCTATCAACAGGACAAAACATTTCATAACTTCTGAAGGTTTCCATGGCGAAGGACAAATCAATATGGCTCAGGCTTCACGGAACAATGTATCTTTCAAGACCAAACATGCTCACAAGATATACATGCTGTACCATAAAGCCTTTACATTGAAAACTTTCTATAATTCACACGTGCGCAGTCTGCAAGTCTCCCAGATAGAATATGGTTATTATTTTTTTTTTTACAGGTGGTTTCTAAACCAAGTTTAACTGTACAGAGATGATTTTTATATCCTTGTGATATAGCAGTTTACTAATGGGTACCTGGTAGGAAGGAATTCCTATAATGCTCAAGAACCTGATCAGGGTAGCCATGCTATATAGTCTGTTTAATAAAATGCTGTGTTCAGAAATACTATTTCAAGCGCTATAAAAATGTTGCATATATTGTATTCATTATAAAGTTTATTTGAAAAGACTAACCTGCTTGACTTGATAATCTTCTGAAGAAGTTCTATGGGTAACTGCCTCAGCTGAATCTGAACAGACAACTGTGGATAGAGAAGGGTATTTAAATAATTTACTCATTGAATTTATTTGAACTTAATTGAACTGAACTGAATTACATAGAGTGTGTGCCAACTGCTCTGTCATAGCCAAAGTAGAGCACATAGAGATTCCCAGGGCATGCTTTATCAACATTTCTCCTTCTTCCTCCTCCTCTTCCTCCTCCTCCTTCTTCTTCTTCTTCAAAGACTTGCTAGTCCATGTAGAGACACCGCAACTAAGGTATGTGGTCATGGTCAAGAGCATTCGTTCAAAAATTTCAAAGTTTGGGATCTAAATGTATCTATTGATCCCAGCTTGATAATATCACCAGGGAGTTCTCATCTGACTTGTCAGATTTGCCAATTATCCTTTATTTGATTAGCTGAGAAGCAAAGGTGTCTTAACTGTCAAATAAAACAGACCTAAGATAAAAATATCTGCCAAGTCCCGTCACAACATGCTTCCCTAATAAAGTTAGTGTTATATGCACTTTCAAAGTATAATCATCACAATTATAATTGTCCATAAAGTACATTTTTTTTACATTTGGTGAATTACAACTGCATAAATACAAATACAAAATTCCATTATCATGTTTCTGTAAATTGACAAAATCATTAATGAATATTATGGCTAAATATCTATTATCATAAACCAATAGAAATGCGTGTTGCATAAAGACAAAATTCCATTATGTTTCTGTAAATTGACAGAATCATTAATGAATATTATGGGCAAATTTCTATTATTATAAACCAGCACAAATGTATGTTGCATACATGTATATATAAAGGTATTCACCTTTTCAGTCACATATCAAAATCTATTGCCTTACCTGTGGAACCAGATTGAGTTCTAACCAACGCTCACATGCATTCACAACCTGACCAATCTTGTACTGGAATGGGAAAATATAACATGACAAATATTTTAATAAACATCATCAAACAAAAATATGTAATATTTAGTGTCAAAATACAGAGTTTTTCTTCTCAGGCGATTCTCTGCAAATAAGCAGAAATAAACCAAAATTTCCTTCTTTTTATTTAAATAAGCTTGAAATAACAACAGTTAACAGCTCTCCTATTTGTGTTAATAGTATTAATTTAATGAATATACATCAAATCCATAATGTAACACACAACAGGAATAATATTTTCTTCAAAATAAGTATATTGCTACACTTTTTTTTACAATTGTTTCTTGCTAAATGGGCCCCCTTGTTTGATTATTTTGATATTTTCATTGAAATTAATTAAATAAAGCAGAAAAATATTATAATAAATATTATACTAAATATCATAATAAAATAACTAATTACCTTGAGTGCTGCCTGATGATATTTACAAATTGTACTTGACTGTATGTCATCCATCATAATATCAGCACATCTATTGAAGAGGGAAAGAAAAAGGGGAGAGAAATTTGTAAAAAAAAAAAAAAATAGGACAGAATATGAATGTCTCTGGTGTACGAGGTGTTTCATAAGGTTCTCATTAAGTGCACAAAATAGCAAATTGTTATAAATTTGCAAAATTCATCTTACTACGGATAAAGATTACCTAGAAACTTTGACTTTTAAACTATGTTCACCCCTTTTCGGGGATACTGAAAGAAGATGTATACTTATGAGTACTTAAGTGATGACATCATATTTTCTTATCTTGATGATGATGCTGATGATGATGATGATGGTGATGATGATGATTGATGATGATGATGACGATGATGATGATGACGATGATGATGATGATGGTGGTGGTGGTGATGATGATGATGGTGATGATGATGATGATGAACAGAATTTATATAGCACCAATTATCTAAAATAAAAATAAAAACTCCAAAGGCTCCCGTTCCCCAATATATCACACATTATTCACGGATTTGCTTAAAAACTGAGTTTGTAGTTCATTTTATTTTTAATTTCAGCTACATGCATATCATATATAAATAGAGGATAATGGAAAAATATCCACATCCAAAATTTCATGGGAATCAATTCATGGGGATGGAGGTGCCGAGATTTGGCTGAAGGCCTATCATACTTTAATCAAATTCAAGGTAATATTTACCATGACCAGGAAAACTGGACCTGACACTGAATTTTAAAATTCTTTGAAAGAGGGTGGGGTACCTACCTCCGTTCAAGGTCTGAGAATCCCAAGGCGTGTCCTGACGCTAGAACCCCAACCACATCGGTCCTCTCCGGGTCAACACCTTCATGGTATAGGTTACCAAGGGCGATGGCAAAAGCTGAAAACAAACATGAGATACCAAGGATTAGAAGGTTGATGATGATGGTGACAATGTTGATTTGGATGATGATGATGATGGTGTACTTTGATGATTGTGGATGATGATGATGGTGGATGATGATGATGATGATGGTGGATGACGATGATGAAAATGATGACGATGATGATGGTGATGATGATGATGATGATGGGGATGATGATGATGATGGGGATGATGATGATGGTGGATGATGACAATGATGATGATGATGATGCTGGATGATGATGATGACAATGATGATGGTCATGGTGATGATGATGATGATGATGATGATGGTGATGATGATGATGACGATGTTGGTGGATAATGATGATGACGATGGTGGATGATGACGATGATGATTATGATGATGATTATGATGGTAGATGATGATGATGACGATGATAATGATGATGATGATGATGATGATGATGGTGATGATGGTGATGATGGTGATGGTGGATGATGATGATGACGAAGATGATGATAATGATGATGATGATGGTGGATGATGATGATGATGATGACATTGATTGGAATGATGATGATGATAATGATGATGATGACGGTGATGATGATGATGATGTTGATGATAATTATGATGATGATAATATTGATGATGATGATGATAATGATGATGGTGATGATAATATTGATGATGATGACGGTGATGATGATGATGATGGTGTTGATGGTGTTGATGATGATGATGACAGTGATGAGGGCGAAGACGATGACGATGATGAGGATGATGATGATGATAATGACTATAAAAATGGGATAATGATAAAGATGGTAATGATTGGGATGATGATAAAGATGAAAATAATACTGACATTAACGACTATGATAATATCATAGATAAGAGATGCAACTGCCAATTTAGCACAAGTGACTATATCAGGCAACAAATAGCAAAAGCAATAGTGCTAGCAGAAGTAGCAGTAACACTAATATTAGCAGCTACATGAGCAGTAAGAGTCAGTAACAGAAGCATTATGAGTACATGGTAGTAAGAGTAACAGTAGCAGTAGCAACAGTTCTTTGCAGTCCCAAGAGCCGTGGTCACAGAAGGAGCAGCATCGCGTACCACCGGCACTTGCATTATTACCCATTTCCCTTTACATTCCTACATACCTTCCTTGGAGACCATCGGATCTTTGATCTTCAGCTTGAGTTTCACCATGTTACTAGTTCTAGCGGCTACGACGTGTGCTGGGTGGTTGATGTCTTTCTTAGAGGTCTGTTTGACGCTGTCTGGGGGAGCTTGTCGGGTACTCTGTTCTCTGCTAATCTTCTGATATTCAGAGCTGAAAAGAACAAGAACAGGGAAGTTGTGAATCCTTGACCCAATTGTACTGCACACATTCCTCACAAATGCATAACAAGTAATTTAGATTGGCTCATATTCCTTTCCATGTTTAGTTGGTTTTCCAGCTCATCAAAAAATAAGCAATATAAGTAGGGTTCAAAATCATTCACTTTTATGTTTATTGATTTTATCAGGCAAGCTTAACGTTCGCATTTCACTCAAGACCTAAATAGCATTGAGATGTAGATTACAATGACAAAAAATGTGGTCCAATAATCTTGGACCACTATATGATAAGTTCTCATTCCAGAACTTTAGGGTCCAAATCCATAGCAAAAATAAAGCAATCATATTCACCTGTAAAACTGACTTTTGCTGATATACTGGTCTACGGTTGCAGACATGGGATCTCTGTAATAGAGCTCTTCGTGTGGTTTATCGATAGCTTTCTGCAGCAACTGTGTCAGGGTGGATGCCTTGCGGATGTATGGACGGTGCAACTCCCAATTTGTATCCAGACACTGGAGCAAGATGTCTGGTGGAGGTAATGAGATAAATAAAAAAATTAATCAATTGTAAACAGAGTGAGATCTACCAAGAAGAAAAAACCAGGAAGACCGGTTATCTTTTTAACGGTTTCCAGTAGATTTTTACTGATTTCCAGTAAATTCTTACTTTGACTTGACTCTTAACTGGTCCAGTAAAAATCTACTGGAGACCAGTTCTATCAAATGTATTCCAGTTGAAACAAAGGATTAATACCAGTTAAATTGTTTTTCATCAAACTGGTGTTGAGTTAAGGCCAGTTGAATTGGATACCAGTTTAAAATACCCCTTAGACCAAACTCAAGTATCAAGACCAGTTTAAAATTCCTGTTACAATTCAAGACAAGTTTGATATTCAACTGGACCAGAATGACCAGGTAGATTAGCAAAACCATTCGAATTTCCAGAGTTACCAGTTGAAATTCTACTGGTTCAAACTGGTTCTTCCTTCTTGGTATAGATCGATCAACCTAAGTTTGTGCAACTGTGACCAATATAACAAAGATATACATGTATATACTTATATTTGTTGAATATAATGCATTCATAAATTAATACAGAATTTTGTAGATTATGTCCCAGGCAACCTGCGTGCCAATTTTCGGCGCGATCGCATTATCGACGGCCTAGATTCTCAAGGGGGGCCTGGGAGGCGCCCGCTCCCCCCTCCCGGCCATATGATCTCCCAAAATACCCCGGCCTAGATAGGGTTAAGGCTTGTGATAGATGTGAGCTTTGCAAAATTGTGCCCCCCCAAAAAAAAAAAAAAAAAAACATACATAATCAGTAATCTGGGCCTTATTACATAAAGGTTATTCATTGATCATAAGGCTGATTTCTACAATTGATTGCTTTGATTATTGTGTATGATCAATTGTAAAAATTAGCTCCATGATCAATAACAAGGCTTTATGTTACAGGGCTAGGAGAAGCCGTCAAGTAGGAAAGGCTATTGTACTCACCAGGCCCGAGCAGACTGTGCACAGGAGCTGAATGATAGTGAAAGATATCAACAGGCGTGGGAGACCTGGCAGACATCGGTCGGAACGTCTCTATTGGAGCAGGGGGTCTGTGAAAATAAAAAATCAATCAATGTTGTTGAGTAATAATAATAATATTCTGCATTTATATTATTATTATTTGTTTGGCGTCACCTGTGCCTGGGAGGTCTCTCTATAGTGCTTAACACATCGGAACGACGTCTCTAAGCGCTTTACAGATATATTATTACCCCGGTCATTGGCTCCTTGCATGCCTGCATGCAATATATGCACCTTCTCCACTCCCTAGGGAGCATTCCAACAAGAGTTCCAAGGCTCACTTTCTAGGCAATACTACATAGGCTTTCACATCCTACCGGGTACCCATTTAACACCTGGGTGGAGAGTGGCAAATTGTGGATTGACGTCTTGCCAAAGGACGCTAGGCCATGGTGGGATTCGAACACACGACCCTCCGATTACGAGGCGAGAGTCAGAACCGCTATACCAGGATAAATTACACAACTTTAAGACTCCTTTTCATTTCTGACCTTCTGTCCATATTATCCCTCCATCTTCATATACCTCTACAGATCCGATTGCCCTTAACTGAAGCACAAACCATTATGTGACTTAAAGGGATGCTCCGGGCTAAAGATATTTATATTTCAATAAATAGAGTAAATTCCACAGAGCAAAATGCTGAAAATGTGATCAAAATCGGATAACAATAAAGTTATAAGATTTTAGAGATTTGCATTATTCCGGTGAAACAGTTCTAGGCATGATTTTATCAATATTCATTAGGTGGGCTGATGATGTCATATCCTCACTTGTTCTTTTGTATTTTTTTATATGAAATTAGGTTTATTCAAAAATTTTCTACCAAGAACTAAAACAACTGAATTGACAACTTATTAAGTGCATTGGTTATTTATTGCTACAACTTATTTCATCATAATGGAGACACATCATTTACACATGTATGAAAAATGAAACAATTATGATTTCATGTAATAACATATCAAAGAAAAGGGAAAGTGGGGATGTGAAATCATCAGCCCACCTAATGAATATTCATGACGTGCATATAACTGTTTTCACAAAATATTGCTAAACTCTAAAATTCAATAGCTTTGTTATTTGTTATACGATTTTGATAAAATTTTCAGCATTTTGCTTTGTGAGTTTTACTCTATTTATTTAGATATAAATATCTTCAGCCTGGAGAATTTGTTTAACATTGGATTCAATTTAGTTCAATACAAGTAGGTTTTGTCTAATATTGCATATGGAAGTCAAATTGAGCAGAAATTACAATCCACAATGGATAAACATACGTACATGCATAAATGTACAAATATGATTTATAAGAATAGAGGTATATAGCGTCACCTCTTGTCTGAGTTAAGGTCAAATAAACAAGACAAGATGTTAGATTTGTCTTAGATATTTTGAGATCACTTGTTTGTAGCTGTGAGAACCCGTATGTCATATCAAGTCAAGATATGATACAACTGTGAAATCAAAATATGGATTAAATCAAAATGCAATTCCTTTGTGAACAGAGGCTATAATTAAAGGTCAAGTCCACCCCAGGAAAATGCTGATTAGAATAAATAGAGCTAAATCAAACTAGCATAATGCTGAAAATTTCATCAAAATCGGATGTAAAATAAGAAAGTTATGACATTTTAAAGTTTCGCTTATTTTTCACAAAACAGTGATATGCACAACTTAGTGACATGCAAATGAGACAGTCTATGATGTCCCTCACTCACTATTTCCTTTGTTTTTTATTGTTTGAATTATACATTATTTCATTTTTTACAGATTTAATGAGAAGGGCCAACTTGACTTAACCACACAGTATTAAATAATGCTAATTCCACATTTTCAGGGAGGAATTAATCATTTTTTCACTTGATAATGAGGCAAAAATTAGATTATTTCATATATCTAAATAAAATACAAAAGAAATAGTGAGTGGATGATGTCATAACCAGGATGTGCATATAACTGTTTTGTAAAATTAAGCGAGGCTTTAAAATGTCACAACTTTTGGGGTGGACTTGTCCTTTAAAGATAACTTACTGACATGTTGTTTTCTTCCCATAGACTGGGGCGGTGGCGGGAGGCTGTGGACTGGGCCCTCTCTGGTTGTACCAGCTCTCGCTTGCAAACTGAGGGGCTGTCATCGGCTTATCATGGCCCTCTGTGGAATGAAACTGATAGGGACGGTCAGGATCGCGGTTGGTTGTAGTAGCAGGGTTGTCAGCTAAGGAATAACAATGAAAATTGAGATAAGATGAAAAATAAGATTTTGCGATGAAGCGACACCAACAGATCTTCTTTACAAGCCTTCCATGGTTTGGTCGGTCCCTCACTGTTATATTTGAGATCTTGATAAACTGTATCTTTACATGTAGATATTGTAAAATATGAAACATACAACTAATAAATTTAACATTTATAGGCTACTTATTTCCTTTCAAACAGACCTATATGTTTTATGGGAAGATTCATATTCAAAGCAAATTAATGAAACAGCTTTAAACAGAAAATTTATAACAAAATGAGTGCAGTCAAAACACTAATACATATATAAGTGAAACTTAATTTACTTCACTGTGACACCTCCCACTGATACACAGAATGTTTTCTTCCCCTGATAGCTTTGGAGCTGCTGAAAGGGATTATTTTTCAAGGTTCAAAGTACTAGACCACAAGGAACTTTCAACTATACATTCGTGACATCTTTGCATGTTTCAATAAACAAATAACTGGAAAATAATAACCACAGTGAACTTGGAGCAAATTTGTAATAGGGGGATTTTCACTTCAAAATTATATCTTTCCAGCTGTTTGATTACAAAAAAGCAAAAATAATAACAATCAATTATAATCTTCACTTGCTGAATTAGGAGAGATTAGCTTTTATTCTATTTCATTATTTAGAGTCAGTGTTGTAGTCAAGGCCCAAACCCTCCAGGCCCAAACCAAGGCTTCAATACCCATGGCCAAGGCCAAGGCCTAGGAACTGGACTAGAATATTACCTGATAGAATAGCAACAGTGTTCTTGTTATAGGGTTCATTGATGGATCGAATGGCTTGAGAAGTTCCCAGAAGATCACCTCCGAGTGACTCCGGGAGCCTCCACCTGTTGGTCCCTCCGACCTGCTTCCTGATCCTGTAGCGTGGAGACTCGGGATGCTGTCAAATTTAGAAAAAATAGATAAAGATAGATAGATAGATAGATCAAATGGATTTTCATTAAAAACAGTCTCGCAGTGCAGACTGAAATGAAAGTGAATAACAAATAAAGAGAACCACAAGGCATTAAACAATATACAGTAATGTAACACCTAACATTGGGCATCAAGGGGTCATTTTCACAGCACACTCCCATATATCAAAAATCCTAAATGAATTGCTCAGTACTCACCCCCCCAAAAAAATAATTTCATTTCTGTATTAATTTCCAACTTTTATCCCTCTGATGAAACATAAAAAATTGACGAACAACTGTATTGGAATGTAGACACTCGAATGAAGTAGCTGAGCTGTAAACACTGATTTCACAAGAAAATATGTAAAACCTAGATTAATTATCACTATATCATCATGGACCTTAACATGGTAGTTAGTGATGAACTGAACTTAGTGATCAATCCTGTAATCTAAGCTGAAAAACCGTCACACTGTAGATATTATTGCGTGGGAATATACCTGACATTTTGCTCGAATCCCAGTTATTTCTCAGCAGTGACAGAGTTTCTTCCAGTATCTTTTGGCACACATTTTTTTCTTTATGCAAACAGACACTTGGGTAGTTATATTAGTGGATTCTGTACGAACTCATTTTGAAATCATCACCAAACTTGGTGTTTATCTGTAAACTTACTCTTGGTGGTTGTCTTCCATCGACTACAACACCCCGGAGAGCCGTGTAAGGAGCACTCTGAAGGGCCCTGTGTAAAACAAAATATTCATATTTTAGTTTCAGATTTCAATTTAGCATGATTAACTTCACCATCATAATTATAGTACACATCTGACAGGTTGTGTCTGGAAAAGACAGCACTTCTAGAGCTAAAAAAAAATAGACTCTTATCAATTGCAAGTAACAGTAACTTGAGTAAGCAATATTTTCATTAATTGTTGTCTTTTCTTTTGAATTGGCTTTGATGACCACATCAAAGACGTAGTGTCGATTATTATAGCAGTGGAACATATGTCAGACAATTATTATTTATAAACCACAATTTATTTTTAAAGTACCGGTATGTGGGGGTTTATTGAGTTTTGTCAGACATGTTTCAATCAGATATGACTTTTTACGTCCGAGACCGACCTTTAATGTCACCATCCAAAAGACACTCAAACACGAACCTCAATTGATTCTCAATCTCTGTATCAATTTGTAAGTAACTTTCAAATATGAATATAATTATATATCTAGGTTGGATTACATTTACATACAGGCACATGCTACAATGCCCAGTTGTGGTGTTCAGTAGCGTACGCAGGATTTTTGAAAGGGGGGGTTTGAGTTGAATGAAAGTTTGACAAACAAAAAAAAGAATGTTAAGTTTTCACAAAAAAACTTAGGGGGGTTAACCCCTGTAACCCCCCCCCCCTCCCACCCCTGCGTTAATTAATTAGTTTGTACTGCAGACTATTCTTCTTTCTTTCTTTGTTTAGGGTCTAAACAAGTTTAACAACAAAATCTTGTGAACTTGTTTATGTCATGACATGATCTTTATCAATTCATTTCAAATCAAATTTCTTCGGTCCAATTCTAGAATCTTCCAGACAGTGCCAAAAAAATCCACTCACATGGAATAAGAAAGTGCACGAGGATTAAATCTTGGAGGTTCTGTTGGTAAATATGGCAACATTAGTCTTCCAGATGCATGCGATGTACTCGAAGAAATATTCCGGAGCACAGTTGTCTCAGCCATGGTTTTGTTTTTTTTTCTCGTCTCGTTTCTCACTGCAAAATCCAGACGATCAGATTGCAAAATCTCTTTATCTTTTCACTATTTTTTAACTAAATAACGAGCACGCACACTCCTGACAATAATGTCATTCTTGTCGATCCATTTCTAGAAATCTATAACAAATGTTCAAATGTCATGAAAGTTTTGTTGATTATTTCGGTCCGTTGATCAGCGCTGATTCTGCCAAGAGAACAGGACACGGTGCGGTGTTATAGCCCGCCCGGGAAGTTACGGCCACGATGATAATCAGCACTCGCTGGCGCTTTCCATTTGCCTGCGACAGCTTTTGTTTACAATGCAACCTTCGAGGAGGAGTCTCACGTGTGGAAATGATGGCGTTAGTAACGGTTGCTAGGGTAAGGAGCTCAGCTAGCTCAGCCGCGCTCACATGCACACTGCGCTGGGGTCGGGGTCGCCAGGGGGGGGGGGGGGGGGGGGCGGGGCGGAGGTGTCGTAATGAATTGAATTGAATTGAATTTTATTTTATCACTGTCAGGTAAAATCACATATGAACAATGATATGAATGCCTTCCCGAGTTCCCCCTTGATCAGCAAGAAACAAGCAATAGAAACATATAGGCCCTGCCCTAGTACTTAGGCCTGATAAAATTTGAAGGGAAAAAAAGGTAAGGGAAACAAGAAATGGTATGGGTGCCAAATGTTATGTAATTAATGATAAGTATAGAAGAAGAAAAAGAAGAAGTTGAAGAAGACGAAGAAGAACGAGGGGGAGGAGAAGAAGAAGAAGAAAGAAGATTAAGAAGGAGATTAAATTAACCTCCCTCTCATTATACTTCACCCACTATGAATATAACCATACAAATGCCATAAAATTGAAGTTTTAACTCTTACCGTGTTTTGTCAAAAGCGCTCTGATTTTTTTTTAGAAAATGGCTCCGTCGCTATAAACTCCTTAATATAAATTTATTTAAAACATACAGTTTAGAGTCAGGAGAGTCGATCCATGTTTCAGATGGCGAGAGGGGTAAAGTCAATGCCCAAAATTTTCGTCAAATTATAGGCCTTATGCATAATTTTGCATGTGAAGCACATCGAAAATTTTGCAATATATATGTTTAATATTATTTTTATGTCAAATTTGATGATTTTATAGCGCTTTCAGATGTTTTTTTCCAACACAATTTTGCATTGGATTAATAAATTTTTCATTTTTTCAAAATTATTGGGCAGGGCAAATCAACTGATGTTTGCCGAATCCCCAATATTTTCATGGCGATCGCCCCTGCCCCCCCCCCCCCTCCGTCCCATGATAGAAGCAACATGTAGAATGGTTTGACTCTATTCTCTACAATACTATACTGTAGACTTTTGCATTATACAGGGCAGCAGTGATCATTGGGTTATTTTGCAGCCCATATGCATGTTGAGTATATCCCCGTTCAGTATTAACGAAGTATATATTAGGTTATTTGGAAGTTTCCAATTAGGGCTCCAATGCAAATTTTGAGAATATCGCTCTTAAAAAAAAAACGCCTGACGAGAGTAACAACACAAACCCATTTCATGAGTGCAGTCCTTGCCCCCCCCCCCCCACCATCATCGTTACATGCCCTCATCTACATCTATAACATCCACTAGGCCCTGATGCATGTTATAGGGGAAAAATTCTCAAGCATTTTGAAAATGTGATTTTTTTTCTCCCCCGCTTGGTCGCTACACCCGAGTCCCTCGCCATGATATTATTAATATTTTTTTTATAGTCGGGGAGGGGGGGGGGGGGGACAAGCTGCTTGGTCAGTATCCCACCATAGGCAATTTCATTGTATTTAATAAACCAACTTCGAAAATTTCTCAAGCCCAAAGAATGCCCCCCCAAAAAAAAAAAAAAAAAAAAAAAAAAAACATTTTGGTCGAGGATGAGACTTAACACCAGTCGTGGTCGATGCAGTGAGCTACAATTGGGTTATATAGGACACTATTTATTACTAGTCGCAAGTGAACGAAAATATTGGTCTTTTAAAAATGAAAATCTAATTTTGTGATAGATTTTGACATATTAGGAGTTCTTACAAAATAATATAATATCATACCCTTTTCTTCTTTAATACTTTTTTTTCTTGATCACGAACTTTTTTTTGGAGGGATCAGAGTGGCACTAATCCCCTCTCCACCTATGTGCGGTTAGTTGTACGCTGCCTAATACACAGCTAATAAATTTATTAACCTCTCCATCAATTAGTGCCACATCTGGAATTAAAAAAAATAGAGGGAAAAAAGTAAAGAAACAGAAAGAGAGAATCAAAGAAGGAAGGAAGGAAATAAAGAAGAGGTATATATTTTTTTCCACTTTTTTTCACTCATTTTGCAATTTGATTCCATTCTCTTATGAACTTTTCACAACTGAATAGTATTCCTGGTCCGCACGCCGCATACCTCCCACCACCAACGTGCCGATAAGCCGATTCCCACCATTTTGTCCGATTGGTCTCGGATTGTTAAATGATCTACAACCAGTTCGTCTAATAATATCTTATGGTCTACATTGAAATTGCCACTTAGGCTACTAGCAGTCAGTTTTTCATCTAGTCCAATTCTCATATAGGTCATAGACCATTTCGTCTGATATCCACTTTATACGGTTATGGACTGTTTATTTTATTAACAGAACTTCAAATTAGACCAATTAGCTGCATGGATTATACTAAATGAAAAATTTGGATCAAGTGGGTATAGATTAGATCTTAGTGTAGTGTAGGCCAAACGGCGATAGGATCAAATGATAGTAGCCCAAACGAGTTTAGCCAAATGATAAGGTAAACCAACTTAACCATTAACTGAATGGATCCCGCGGTCATAGCTCCTTTGGATACTATGCATTTTATTTCTTTGATGTTTTGTCTCGTCACTCATACCATCATTGTTTTCTTCCTTGCCTGAGCCAAATTAGAACACAAATTACCATCATGTTTACTCTTTAATTTAGTTAGTTCCATCTGAAGTAAATCATGTCCAAGAAGAAGCTTCATAATCCCATGAATTTCTTCCAAGAAAACCGTGGAGTAAATCAACAAAGAGCACTGGATACAGCACTCGTAGAATGTTGTCTGTCTGGAGATGACGATGCGGTGATCGACCTTTTGCAGAAGGGAGCCTCCCCGGAAGGAGAGGCGTATGCGATGACACAGATTGCGAGTGGGGAAAACTTCAAGCGGCCGCTGATGGCCGCAGTGATGAACGGGCACAAGAAGATTGCGCAGCTGTTGTTAGACAATGGAGGTATGATACTTAATACTAATAGAGTGTTATTGATTTTGGTTATTTTAGAACTGAATTCATAAAAACAAATCATCTTGCACTCTGTCTAGTCTCTCTTGATTAAACATTTGTCATTTCAGTTTCACTTGTTTTGAACCGTTTGAACGTCTTTCAATCGTGTTTTTTTATTTTTGGATTCAACTTTTTAAAATCTGCCAAAGGCAAAGTGAAAGTTTTTTTTAAAAAGTCAGTCATTTGATGATTTGCATTTATTGTATTGACATATATCAAAAACAGACTTTATTTTGAACACAAATAATCAATGTGAATTATTTCCTTTGATGTTACCTTTCCTTTGTCTTGACTTTGAGTTTGATCTCTCCACTTCTAATACTTACATGTATAGTGACTCCTTTTATCATCTCAAGTCATGCTGAACATTTTTATCTCCTCTCTGCTTCATAATACATATTAAAGAAGTCTTTAAATTGCCATCCTTCACCTCCTGCCTTTCATTCCTCATGCAATAGTTACAATGTTCTTTTCTTCATGTTCATTCAATGGTTCAGTTGATTCACTCTCAATGGTTTAGCATTTAGAAATTAATAGTAAAATTAAAGTAATGTTTATTCATAGCTCATTTATATTAATTAGAAAGTCATTTATATTCATGTTCTTCCTTTTGTATACAAATCATCTTAATTTTTTACAATTCTAAAAAAAAAAATGTTTATGCAAATAAATCTCGAGGGAGATCAGTACACCATCTCAAGGCAGATCACCTCAGGCAAGCACAGAGTAAGAATGTGTTATGTTAAAACTCTGTAGGGACATACCATGCCCGTATAGCCCCAGGCCAACCTCCAGATAGAAAAAATAATTGCAAACCATACAATATGCTGACATGACTTTGATGAAATCATGTGTTCATCTTCTGTTTTAAATTTAATCTTCAACTATAAAGGCTTTAGTGTTTAGGATGGATGGACTGATCAAATAGAAATTTCGTTGTAAGCAAAATTATTACCTACAATTTCTTTTTAAAAAGAAATTGTAGGGCATAATTTTGCTTACAACATTTGATTTATATATTTTGGGTCATAAGAGAAAAGTTCATAGTTCTGCAATCTGATGTACAGTCCTATGTAGAAAATCTGCTACACCTATTATTACACTTTTTGTGTAGTGCTCAGTCTTTTAAAATGTGGAGCAAATTGTGATGTGATACTAGGAAAATTATTCCCTGAATTGATAAGCAATATTTCACATATGGGCTATTCCACGGTTACCCACGTTACATTTGGAGACACCTTGACTCATACTTGGAGCTGTAACTCCATTATTATTGATAGGAACTAAACATCTCTTTATCACAACAAAGTACGCAGTCTGACTATCCTTTGTATTTAAAAACAAAACTTGGGAAATTTTATTATGCTCCTGGCAAATCTTTGAAATGTGTCGGTTACTCATGTTACATGATTTGGACATGCATAAAATGAAATGTCGACATACACCTGTAAGTGAAAAGTGACCTCATGGCTTTTATGAAAGTTGATTATATCCATTTCAAAGAAGTATATTAGGGAGACAAACTTTGTATATAATTAAAAAAATAAAGAACACATGGGTCTTACTAGGGGTGCAGATAAAGTGGTTACTCACATTACGGTTACGTTACATTTTGTCCATGTATGGTCAACAACATAAATGTCACTAAAAATTCAATAAAGTGTGTAAGATTCATGTTTCTGTTCTGTAATAATATGAGTAGGATTTTAGACACCAGTTTATGTTTAAAGGTAACATTCTGAATAAGTTTCCTCCTCTTTTACTTATTGGTCAGTATATTAGTAATGTATTAACTAAACTGTACGAGATCTGGCTTGGGCTGTGTAAATCAAAAAATGTTAAACAAATGCATTCCATTTCTTGCCTCAAGCCTTCAACATCCATTAAAGAACCAGCAATAAGTATAAGTAAGGCAAACACAATTAAAATGTACAGTTCAGATGGGCTACCTATTGAATTATAATTTTTAAGCTCATGTCCACCAACCTATGGAATTGCCCATATTGCTTTAGACTTTGTTTGGACAATATTGCAAGTAACAACTAACGAACATTTATTTGTCATAAGTTGTGCTGTTTTCTGACTATTGTTTAGTCAAGATGCAACTAACATGTATGCTACGCTCACAAATACCTTTACAACTACCATACGAACGATTTTGTCTTGCCTGCATACAGCAGAGCGGGACTATAGGTGCTGCTTTTCTGACAACAATGGCAGCGTCAACATTAAATCTTAACCTAAGGTTAAGTTTTTGAAATGCCATCATAACTAAGGAAGTACTGTATTTGGACCTAGTTCTTAAATTTAGCCAAAAAGGGTAATTAGGTATTACTGAACATCCTTCCTGAGTTTCCGGTCACATGACCAATGTCAAATGCCATTTAGGGTCAATGAACTTTGGCCATGTAGGGGGTATTTCTTGATTTCCTTCATAATTTTGAAAGTTGGATCTGGTTCTTGAAACTTGGACATAAGAGTAATCAAGTATCATTAAACATCTTTTGTGAGTTTCAGGTCATACGACCAAGGTCAAAGATCATTTAGGGTCAATGAATTTAGATTATGTTCAAAGATTCAAAATGAAATCTTAACCAAGGTTAAGTTTTTGAAATGTCATAACTTTGAAAGTATATTATGGATCTAGTTAATGAAACTTGGACTTAAGAGTAATCAAGCATCAGTGAACATCCTGTGTGATTTTCAGGTCACATTACCAAGGTATATGAACTTTGGCTGTGTTGGGGGTAATTGTTGCATTGCCATCATAACTTTGACAGTTTATGGATCTAGTTCATGAAATGAGGACATAATAATTAATCAAGTATCACCGATCGTCTTGCACAAGTCTTCGCTCACACGATCAATGTCAACTGTCATTTAGGGTCAACGAACATAGTATTTTATTACCGGTATCATATGAATGGTGTTTTTGTGAATAATTATTCTGTAGTCGTTTTCAAATTCAGCACTGCTGCTATGTTGAATGCAGGCGAAACTGCCAGAGGCACTCCACTTGTTATAAATGGTACAGTATGTAAAGGTATTTGTGACCATAGCATTGATTGAGGCTTGTGGAAATAAACTGGACAAGAAGAGCCCACCCCCCCCCCCCCCCCGGCCTCCACAATCTTACTACATTTATAGTTCCACGTTCTTTTAAAATTTATTTGATACAGCTGATCCGTGTGGTGTGAACAGGTACCATGTCCAGCCCATCCATCTTGCTGCCCATGCCGGTCACAGAGATTGTGTGACTCTGCTTCTCAATGCTGGAGCAAATGCTAACGCGGAGACTTCGGACTTCAATGCGCCTGGTGTCTACAAAAGTGAGCTTGAAATAGTTCAATTTTGTTGTAAATATTGGTAAAAAGAAGAATCTTTTGTCATGCATTTGACAATTTTTATCTGATGGATACACTTATTTTGTCTTGAAAGAATAGAATCTTTGAAATTACAAGTACATGCAAAGACATGATAATTGTAGGTTATTATTGATTTATGGCCTCATTGACAGTCAAGATAATGCTAATGCAGAGATTTCTGATTTTTATCAAGTCAAATATTTTGACATTAAACAGACAAGTTTCAATACATTTTTATCTTGAAAAACTAAAATTCTTAAAAATTGTAAGTAAAATTTCAAGAATTGTATGCTTTTAATGCAAATGTAATGGCCTGAATTACTACTGATATGTGACTCTATATCTCATTTTTCAACTTTCTTTTTCAAATTGTATTTTTGGGGACAAAAGCCAACCAGACCTACAATTTAAATTAAGGGGTCACCTAATGGTTTTTGCACCATGGAAAGAAAACAAAATCACAAAGGACAATATGAATAAAATAACACCAACCAGTAAAACAAACAAACAAACCTGCACTTTATGTTTGTGTTCAATAACATATTTTTATCATTTGTCAGTACAAGGCCCCATCTTACTAAGTGTTGCAATTGATCCGATCAATCGCAAACTATGGACGGCCAGCAATGTCAACATGTATTAAACATGTTTGTTCAAAATATTTTCTAGCTATGTGTATTCATGCATTAATTGTTTTCTTAAAAAATTCACTCTGCTTTTCTTTATTTACAAAGGACATTGTGTAAATTTCCTGTAGAAAAATTTATGACACTGATGGATTTCCATAGAGTTACGATTGATTGGATCAATCGTAACTCTTTGTAAGATGGGCCCCAGGGGTATAAATTGTATAAACAGGAAATGTAAGAAAAGAATGTCACATCTTTGTTTGCAGAGCCATTTCGAGGAGGGACCACACCCTTACACATGGCAGCCAAGTTGAACCGCAGCGACTGCATTGAAGAGTTGGTACAACAAGGCCATGCTGATCTTGACAAGAAAGACGTGATTGGAATGAATTGTCTGAACACTGCATGCCAACTTGGCCACGAAGAGAGTGCTCTCACCATTCTTAGGCTGTCTCGAGAAAAGAAGATAGCGGCTAAGTCATCGATAGGCACAGGTTAGTTTAAGTGAGGTTGCATGACATACTGAGAATACTGAGATACAGTGATGCAAATAATGACTTCATTTGGATTATCAATATCTGAAACTCATCTGTTCTATTAATTCAGATAACAAAACTACCTCAAAATAGTACAATAAATCAGCAACGGAAATCTAAAAGGTCCCGACATTATCCTTGATCCTGTTCAGTGTTATAGCTGCAGCGGTCGGGCCCAACATGCACAGATGATATCTGGCCACCATTCTTCATGACCACCACTAATTTTTGTCTCACCTGCATAGCAGAGTGAGACTATAGGCGCCGCTTTTCCGACGGCGGCGGCGGCGTCAACACCAAATCTTAACCTGAGGTTAAGTTTTTGAAATGACAGCATAACTTAGAAAGTATATGGACCTAGTTCATGAAACTTGGCCATAAGGTTAATCAAGTATTACTGAACATCCTGCCTGAGTTTCACATCACATGACCAAGGTCAAAGGTCATTTAGGGTCAATGAACTTAGACCATGTTGGGGGAATCAACATCAAAATCTTAACCTAAGGTTAAGTTTTTGAAATGTCATCATAACTTAGAAAATATATGGACCTAGTTCATGAAACTTATACATAAGGTTAATCAAGTATCACTGAACATCCTGCATGAGTTTCACATCACATGACCAAGGTCAAAGGTCATTTAGGGTCAATGAACTTTGGCCGAATTAGGGGTATCTGTTGAATTACCATCATAACTTTGAAAGTTTATGGATCTGATTCATGAAACTTGGACATAATAGTAATCAAGTATTACTGAACATCCTGTGCAAGTTTCAGGTCACATGATCAAGGTCAAAGGTCATTTAGGGTCAATGAACTTTGGCCAAATTGGGGTATTTGTTGAATTACAGCCATAAATTTGAAAGTGTGTTGGTCTAGTTCATAAAACCTGGACATAATAGTAATCAAGTATCACTGAACATCCTGTGCGAGTTTCAGGTCACATGATCAAGGTCAAAGGTCATGTAAGGTCAAAGAACTTTGGCCACATTGGGGGTATTTGTTGAATTGCCATCATATCTCTATAAGTGTATTGGTCTAGTTCATAAAACGTGGAAATAAGAGTAACCAAGTATCACTGAACATCTTGTGCGAGTTATAGTAGTTTTCAAAATCAGCACTGCTGCTATATTGAATCGCGTGATGCAGGTGAGACGGCCAGAGGCATTCCACTTGTTAATGATAAGTGTTTCAAACCCAACTCCTTGCAACGAAGAATTGTAATTTCATTTGTATATTTGATTACAAAAAATTACTCTTCAAAGATTTGACAATTTCTAAGAGTCACTATGTTCATTCACTTTCAGCTTTTAGATAAGTAACTCAGCCTATAAAACTTTTTGTTGCTGTCAAGTTGTGACCACCACTAAAAGCGACCGCACACCTTACGACCGGTCTGCGACCCGATTTTGGAACAAATCGCATTTTGCTCAATTTCTGAAGATGTGAATGGAACATATCATTTTATTTGAGGTTAAAATTAATTGAAATAATAATATTATAACCATTTTGAAAGATTGCAAGCCCTTATTTTGGAGTAAAGACCAAATTAGTTACAAATTGTAGCCAATTGTACGACTGCTATGACGTCATTACGACTAGATATTAAATTCGCTTTTATTCTAAGAAGGATGATAGCATAGTCACAAATTTGATCATAGGTATTCGTTCGATGATTTAGAACATTACACGGTAAGATATTCCAAGTCTCAATATTAGCATCAAATTCTACTACATTTTATTCTGAAATCGGGTCGCAGACCAGTCGTAAGGTGTGCGGTCGCCATAAGAAGTCTCTAGCTTGGACAGTGATTGTATTAATGGGAAAAGTGTCAGGGTCATAAAGATATCATGTTCATCCATTTTCCTAATAATTTCTCTAAACTACTTCTAGGTCTCGATTGAGGCGATGGCTATTAAATCCAAATTATTTATTTTTTTAATCATATCCCCCCCCCCACCACCCCATTAGGAAATAGCCCACTCCATGACTGCGTACGTTGTGGCCTTCTGAAAGCGACAAAGGCTCTTTTAGACTACGGGGTCGAGGTGAACGCAGCTAATCCAACTGGTTATACTCCGCTGCACTTTGCTATGATACAAACAAGTGATGCTGGACCAGATCTTATACGAACTCTCATACTGCATGGCCGCGATATTGAGGTCAACCTTCCGAATAGAAAAGGTAAATGTCTTCTCAGGCCCCTGGTACACATGCGTCAGGTTTGAAGCCGGCTCCAACGCCAGCTTTGGAACTGCCTTCACGCCTGCAGTTTGATGCCGCCTCAGGATCATTATACCCCCTGTTAAACATGGTCCGAGTCCTGCAGTTGGGTGTCTACACTTAAGCTGGCTTCATGTTGCCTATTCACGTGACACGAGTCACCTGACTTTTCATGTAAACATTATGAATAGTTCTTGTACGGGTGGTTAGCTGTAAGTATTGTTCGCTATCACGTCAATCCCATTGTAGAAATACAAAATTAATAGTTCAAAGGTCACTTTGGGTTGATACACGTACCAATTGCAGAACTGAAACTGGAGTGACAGTGGCTTCAAACCACATCCAGAGATTGACTCGGTCCGAGCTGGCGTCAGTACAGCTTTTAAAAACAGGGTGTTGCACTTACATTGAGCCGCCTCCAGGGCCGGCTTTATGCAGTTTGTTTGCAATTATTGTTTTATTATTTGATATTTTTTCATTGAAATTCACAGGTCATAAATTATTCATCTAATATCGTATTGATATTGTATGATGATTATTTTCAATGTAATGAATTTGATTATTGTTACGAGTATAATGTGTACCTGGAAATGAAATAAAATAAAACTAGATTTAAATTCGTCATGCGGACGAATTAGGTGGTCTGTCGTAGAAAGATAAATACTAGTAGATAAACAGACATAATTACTTAAACAAAAGAGTTGATATTAGATTGAAAGATAAATAGACAGTCAGATAAGAGACATACATATTTAAACAGATACACATAAGAAAAGATAGATAAATAGATAGATGGATGGAGAGATAAATGATAAGTGGATAGATTAATAGAAGAAAGGTAGATAGATAGAACATAGATAGATAGAAAATAGACAGAGAGACAGACAGACAGACAGACATACAGATAGATAGATAGATAGATAGATAGACAGATAGATAGATAGATATATATAAACAGATAAATACGTATTAGATACGTATCAGAACATATTTAAATAGATACACAAAAGAAAGATAAATAAATAGATAGATGGATGGAGATATAAATGATAAGTGGATAGATTAATAGAATAAAAGTAGATAATAATATCTTGATATATAGATAGACAGACAGATAGATAGATAGATAGATAGATAGATAGATGGATGGATAGACGGACAGACATATCGATAGATAGATAGAGTGAAAGAGAGAGAGAGACAGATAGATAGATAGAAAGATATACATATTCAAATAGATAGATATATATTAAACAGAGAGATAGACAGATAGATAGATATGTCATGTAGGTAGATAGATAGACAGACAGATAGATAGATAGAAAGATAGATAGATTTATAACATAGATAGCGGATAGATAGACGGATATGATTAGATAGATATAATATGAAAAAAGTAATTATAATCTGTTTTATTTTGCAATATTTTAACTATTATTCATTGGAATTCTTATAAATAATCGCGCGCAAGATAGTTTAAAAAAAAAAAATCATGTTCACCCCCGGACTCGAACCCCTGCCCACATGACTGAATGAGATGCAAGTCTGACGCCGATTGAGCTACAATATTTGCCATAGACTTTACACGTATGCAAAATACGAGAATCTCAAATCCAATTTTGCAAGTGAAATACGGGCATGATCCCGGCATCTGATCGGAAAATGAAGGCAACACTGGCGAAAGCTTAGAATCTCAGCTACAACATACTAAAAGCTCAGGGATAACTGACAAGAAAAAATGGAGATATGGCTCATGAAATAGAGGAATGTAGAATCTAGTTTTTAGAAAAAGTCATGTCCCATAGAGATTACACGCATAATTAGTAAAAATGACATGCCTTTATTATTTGCAATTTTTCAGGATGATCCGTTGATCAAAATGAAAAATAAATTAGAAAGAGTAAGACCTAAGCTACAACATATCCAAAATTGGGCGGAAATTGATCAATATTCATGGAGTTAGAGCCAAATTTGCATAATTATTATGACGTCATAACACGCAAAATGGTTATTTTGTCATAATATACGTTAGGGTCCAATGAGACATGAAATCATATGTATGATTCAAAATTGGGGTCCCCGTTCGTTCTGAAGAGCTACAGTGAATTTTTAATAGGCATGTTTTTGCCCATATAGAGCCTATTGAAATAGCTCGCGGGCACGCGTGCTGCAAACTTTAATGGGTGCTCATTCCCTCATTAATGATCGTAGAGAGCTGATTGAGGTATCAATTTGATCAGAATTATATCATTGATGAAAACACAGAGAAAAAACAGCAAATTTATGCTACGTAACACCGTTACGCACGAAAACGCGCGCAGAAATGCTTAAAATGACCTGAAACGTACCCAAAATTAATTATAGGCCATTTTGAGCATTTTTCAATTTTTCATGACCTTTGATGGCATCGACAGTTAACCTTTGACCTAAAGTTTATTTGATGTAAATATGACTGATTATTGATTATCCGTTATGTAGATATGATGAAATAAATCATTTTACAAAATGGCGCCTAGATGACGTCATCATAACTTGATGAACTTGAAAAGCTAGGTATGCCGTTTCTGTGATAGACTTTATATATGACGAAAAATTCAGCAAAATTGATATAGCCGATTTGTAGAAAAGTTGGCGACAAACATAGGTGCGAAAAAGAAATAAAGAAATAAATAAAGAAAATTCTGACAAAATTAAGAGGTGATCTGTCAGAGACAGACCACCTAATGAATACATAAATAATATCTAGATTTTCAGGATTTGTACAAGTTTCGTTTTATTGCATTCTTGTAGGCTGTTTCAAGCGTTTTGTGATAAAGTGCGTTTATACGTTTATACAAGTAATTTACTAGTAGAAGGATATTTTATTATGCGATTCCTGGGATAGATCTGATTTATGTGTGTACTGTAATTTTCCTGACATGCAGTATCAACATCACACTGGTCTGTGCTATATTTTTTTTAGGATTAAAACCTCTTCATCTTGTGGCCTTCAAGTCGGACGGAAGAGAGCACTTTCATCACGTACACACCATAGAGTATCACATGTCCCGTGATCATATAACCCTTGACCCCGGCCGACCTCGCTATGACCCAGAACTGACCTGCTTCTTGCTGCAGTACGGAGCAGACTTCAACATCGAGTATCACGGCAGGTCGTTGTTACAACAGGAGATCTACAACAAAGATGATGACGATGATGATGATGTCATCTTAGATACTATCTTGCGAGCGACGGACTCCTTTGAGATACCCCACCACCCCAGTCCGAGGGATAGCCAAATGTCAAGGGATTTAGAGAGATTGACCATGCTGCGGACTCTGTTCTCTAACCCGAGACCGCTCCAACATCTGTGCCGTCTTCGCGTCAGGAGGCTCCTCAGACCGACACGTCTTAATAGAGTCGGGGAGCTGGCTGTTCCCGATCGCCTCAAGGAATACATCCTCTTAAAATGTTGAGTATGCAATTATTGTCACAGCGGATAAAATCCACTTAAAACATTTCAATATTTATTGGATTATCATGGTATACATGAATTTGTGTATGAAGGTATGTATTTAAGCAGGCATGCAAAGAGATCTGACCTATATGAGGACTTTCAGTCAGAAGTTCAAAGTCTTATATCTGACTTTGTCCCCATTGAACAGGATGGCAGGGTTCACCTCCCTCTGGCATATTTGAGTTGATGATGATGTTATTATATTATGTTATAAAATGAACCATTTTTAATGAAAAGAGACTTTTGATGGAGAATAGAATTCACGTAGGAATAGTGATCTGACGTGTACATTTTATTTCAGAACTGGCATTGGGAAAATGTTGAGATTTTTAACTGCTTTTAGTCGAGAATCCATCTATTTTTAATTTTTTTTTTTTTTTTTGGTAATAGTTTTCAAGTTCCTCTTTTAAAGAATTTTTTTCATGAGCTCTTCAGTGTACTTGCAGCAATTCCAGAATGCTATGACTTGTTGCTGCAAATCTGTTCAGCTTGCGGTCAAGTGCACCGAGCCATGTCAAGTTCGGAAGTTGACTTGAGATGTCTTTGAAATGTCTTTGCCATGAAACACTATTACAAGTGCTTCTAAAAAGTAAACCATCAACAACTCGCCATACTAACTTGCCTCTGTGTGTGTGAAAGTGGTATAGGTTTCCAAGTCTTCCAGGTCTGTTGCTTAAGTCTGTATCGTGAAGAGATTATCCTTGGTTATAAATAAAACTGATGATTTTATGTGACCGCAATTGATTCAACTCAAACTCAGATCAAGAATGATTTTAATTCATATCTCTCAAGAAATCTAATTGAAATATCAATTTGATCTAGAATAAATTATAACTTTTGTAAAGAAAGGATCCAAATTGAATATAAAAGGTAAAGTCTACCCCAAAATCTAGTCTCCTGTAAAAGTGAAAATTTTCACTGTGTGGAAATTTTCGCAGTAAAGAAATCCCCTCATCGTAATCCCCTCATCTTTGCAGCGAGCTCTATAATGATCTCATAATTTGTCCATAATTGGTAAAAATAACTTCCATTTTTCGACCTACTTTTCCTTCGATTTCAGTTGGGAAGGGGGAGTAACTGATATATGTACCTGATGCCGAGCCATTGCAGATTCCCTCCCAGCCACCATGTGACTATGGCTGTTATTTTACAGTAACTCCTATCGAAATAACTCAGACGGTATCACACATGATGACATACACGTAGCGGATGCCTATAATCTTCCCCATGAAAAAATACATTTGCATATTGAGACAACACAGTCCGCACCTAGACCATCCCCTCACGCCTGCATCCTCCATATGCTTCCCGGCTGTTTATTTCTGCCTTCAGGCTGAGAGACGAGACGCCTCGCTGCTGGGATGCTTGCCCCCTGACCTAGACTCTCTTTTCTTATCCTTTTTTGGGGGATTTTATTTCATGTCTCATGACTCCAAATAATCAAGATAGCAGATAAATAATAATACAAAGTCCGTGAGAGACCACACAAAAATGTTGGTCAGTTCACTCTCCATAAGTCTTGGGAATGGAGATGTGGATTAAAAGATTGACCTGGGAACAGTGGTCAGAACGGAAGTTGAGATAATGATATGAGTGGAGGACTCTATAGAATCACAAGATGACTTGAATGTGTGGATCATTCCCCTTCTGTGTTGTATGCTCATTTGGAGTCTACTCTATTCCAAAATATACAGACGTTGTCACGTTGACCGTCTTGCTCTAGCCGATCGACGTCCTCCTTCCAAGGCGATCCTACACTGCTAGGCTTCAAGCTCTTCAGCTCTTCTAACATCGTTGACATAGCTGTCGTCACAGCATCCACAAGGAGAGGTTGAAGAGCCAGTAACGAGTCTTATGATCATACAGTAACCGCCATATCCACATTGTTACCATTTGGTTTTCTTATCTCTCCTTTTGCACCTGAAAACAGCATCTTGACATTTTCTTGTGGGAAGTCAAGTATGCCAAGCGAGTTGATGGTCATCTTGGCAACACTGATTTGCTGAAGGAAGTCTGCAAATTTCCACAATCCGTTTGGGTCCCTGTCTGTGAACTAAGCTTGGCCACAAGTTTAGCTTCCTCATGAATTTGACAAAACAACACTAGTTTACAGGCAAACCAAGTTTCTCTGCCCAGTAGGCCTTTTCAGCAAGTTTATTGTGTTTCTTGTCATTAACAGGAACTTGCCTTTCTCTCAGAAATTGCTTGAGTTCAGCTGTATAAAAATGCTGAAATCTACAAACAGCGTCACCCATCGTGTTGGCCATGATTACAGGGTTCAGTCATGAAGTACAGTATAAGCATTCTAAAACTCCCATATTGAGCTTGAAAAAATGCTTGAGTTCAGCTGTAGAAAACTGATGAAATCTACGAACAGTGTCACCCATCATGTTGGCCATGATTACAGGGTTCAGTCATGAAGTACAATAAGCATTCTAAAACTCCCAGATTGAGTTTGAAAAAATGCTTTGAAATTTCAGGTTAAAAAGAGGCTGAGTATTTAAGCTGTACTGTAGAAAATATATGACATTATATGGCATCAGCGCGGTTGAAAACGTGTTTGCCCCCGTTTCCTTCCCGTGATCTTCTGTGCGATATGTGCTCCCACGCAACAAGCACTATTTGCGATAACGTCGATTGGTGAGTGACTCCCTATCTCTCAGCTAGGCTGTATCAGTGCCAAGAAGAAGATAATGTTCTACAATTTTGTTTGATTTTCCAGGAATGGTGGTGTGCAACATGTTTAGTTTGGTTGCAGCTGCTGTCCTCAAAAAGATGATTTTATGAGTTTGGGGGATTGCGTTGCAGTCGATCCATCGCTTTTAAAAAATTGGGTCTCATTTTTCAACATTTCAGCAGAAATGTACAAGATGTTTGTGTCTTTGCGGAGACATTGGGCAACATCAGATTTTGCTGCATCTCCTCCTCAGGACTGCCCTCCAAGCATCATTCTTAATAGTCCCACCAATACTGTCAACTGCTCCATGGTTGCATTGAAGTCTTGACTTTGGTAGAGTGTGTTAGCAAAACTTAAAGAAAAAAATTAATTGATGTGCTGCTCCATCGGACCAGTAGTGAAAGTTTGTGATAGGATAGCTCAGTTTTTTTCTCAGATCTCTAACTAAGATCTTGTTGAATCCCACAACAGCCTCTATGTTGTGGCACAGCTCATCAGACACCAATGCAAAATGCACCTTGTCCTTTCCTTCTGAGAAGTACACCACATCAGTAAAAATGGTACAGCTGTCATTAGAACCAGTGGGCAGATTGGATCTCCCCCTGATGCTTGAGACTATAGTTCTCGGAAAAGTCTTCATGTACATGATGATCTCTCCAGGCCGAAGCATCCTCTTCAAGTCTTTTAACTCTGCATGCTGTCACCACATTACTGACATATGACTGGCATTTGGGCCAGGGCCCTGTCTTACAATGAGTTACGATTGATCCAATCAATCGTAACTATGGAAATCCATCAGTGTCAGAATTTTTTCTACAGGAAATTTGCAAAATATCCTTTGTAAGCAAAGGAGATCATACCAAATTGTCAAGAAATCAATGAATTTATGGATATACTTTTATATCTAGATTTTTTTAATAAATAAACATGCATTTAATATGTTGACTTTGCTGGCTTTCCATAGTTGCGATTGATTGGATCAATCGCAACTCTTTGTAAGACGGGGCCCTGGTGTAAATCAAGTGGCGTACCTATTGTTCAGGGGGGGGTGAACTATTCTTTCATCCCCCCTTGAATAGTGCGACATCAGGATTTACGCCCATGCTTATAAGAAAACAAACTTGGACATGAAAAATATTATTACTGATGTTCTGTATTTTGTTTTACTTGACCAGAATTTCTCCTTGGATTTGTTCAGTTGTTGAATCCTTTGTTGAACGGCCCTCATAATAATCGCTAGAGGGTATTCATTTGTCTCGCAATCTACTATGGTCAACAAGGAAATTCGTGATCACTCTCGCAAAAAGTGTTCACTAGCTTTCTAGGAAATTCGTGATCACTCTCGCAAAAAGTGTTCACTAGCTTACAAGTTCACGAGCTTTCGAGTGCCGCTGCAACTCTTTATCAAGTGACGAAAATTATCTGACAACGTCGCCTATTTATACCAACCCCCAGGACCGTACACACGAACGCGGGAACAATAGGTGGGCACTGATCCGTTATGTGATTGGCCGACCAATCACATAACGGATCATTTTAGAATAAAGTTTGTTTTGTTCTGATTGATTTCAATATAGCTTGTTATCTATGGATTCCTTGCCTTTTTTTTGTAGCAGAACACTTCAAAATTTGAGCATGCTTGTTACAAATGGCTCCAAAATTTGTTAAAAAATAGCATATCCATACATTGGTTGGTTCCAGTTTCAATATTA
The DNA here is from genome assembly GCF_037042905.1 of Lytechinus pictus. NCBI lineage: Eukaryota > Metazoa > Echinodermata > Echinoidea > Temnopleuroida > Toxopneustidae > Lytechinus > Lytechinus pictus. The sequence continues at coordinate 24,532,409 of NC_087256.1, forward strand.
CTCCAGTCTTGAGCGGAGAGCTGACAAAAGCAGACCTTATTATAATACCTATAATTCCTTGTAAATATCTTCTGTTTATCTCTTTCCATCTTTAATTCATTCTGAAATATAACATAAATGGGAAAATGATCAGAACTATCAGACAAGCCATTAGCAATGCTTGCTCGGTGCATGCTGGGACAATCCATTTTTATCGCAGGGGCGAATATAGTGCTTTCATCAAAGGGAGTAGGACTAAATGTTGGACAGTGATGTCAGTGATATAATACCGTGTATAAAATATGTGAAACCATAGCCTAGGAAGTTGGACAAGACGGTAAATTGAGCTGTGATTACATGTTTGCTTCATGTCAATCTCACTGAATAAAATCTATTTTTTCTAAGCATACTTCTTTAATAACAATTATCAGAAGACGTTGGTCTATTGTGAGACCTTTCACCATATTAAGGAGTTTCAAGTTATACATAAATGACTTCAATGCCAAATCCCCCTTTTATTTGGAATGACTGAATCTGTTAAATCAGTTTTTACCGACATCTTTAACAAAGGTGGTGATGCACACATAACCTGTGTGTAGAGGTATTTTCTGCCCATCCACACTGTATTCGTACAGTGGTTTCCCCTCTAACCAAAAACGAAGTGTTGGGATGATGAGGTACTCAAAATCTCTGCTTATTTAGAGCTGTCTGATCTCTTGTCGGGAAAGCCTGAGCATGCCTTGTGAAATGATCGGTTACCACGAGAACATTATCTATATTCCTCCTCCTGACAACTCTAGGCTCAGAAAGTCAAGGCAGACTACAGTATAGTTCAAGCGGTCGTGAGTTCTTAATTGAGGTCAACGGTGCTCTTGACTTGGATTCTCTCGTCTTCCTTACAGTGCAATGTTTACATTGTCGGATGTATTCTTGTATACACAGGATTTCAGTCCAGGACGGAAGTATCAATCTTGCATCAGAGCAAAAGTCCTCTCTACTCCGAGGTGACCCATGTCTTGATGTGCCTATTGAAGAGTTGTTTTCCTCATTCCCTTTGGAAGAACTACCAGTGTGCGATCGTCATCTCTTCAGTTTGGTACTTGTCTGAATCCATCGGGCCATCCGTCTCTGATGATCCGGGCCAACATGATCATAACTGGATCGACTGCTGTCTCTCTTAGCAACGCTTGTTCTCAGAGAACACAGACAAATCATAAACCTCTAGCTTATTCCATCGTCGAAGTAGCATTCTAACGGCAACTTTTTCTTTCTTGATCTGATGTGATCCAGGTTTGCTACCACTTTCTATTAGCTCAATGACGCGGTTATTGACCAAATATTCCATCTGAAACTGAGCGATCTCTGCCAAAGTCATTCCTTGTAACTCTGTGCTTTTGCACTCATTCTGTTGATACTGATCTGTAGCATGTATGTTGTGATGCTCAGCCACCTTGAAAGGAATGTCCTCTTCCGGAAATGTCATGGGCAGTGGTAGTGAAGTCCAAGGTGCGCCTTACTTCTTTTGAAGAAATTCTTGACAAGCTGTCAGCGTTATCGTTAGACTTCCCTGGCTGGTACTCTATGTCTGGATTACTCTGTGCCAAATCGTTAACCCAGCGTTTACCATGAGCGTCCATGCGAGTTTTTCCTAGAACGTATGTTAGTGGGTTATTATCTGTAATTGCTGTTACCTTCCTTCCGATTTCATAGTCTCGAAATTTCACGGTAGCAGCTCAATGTAATGCTCTGAATTCAAGTGTATATGAGCCTGATACCTGGCCTCTCCAGACGACAAGCTCCTGCTAGCATAGGAGATCACTCGCTCTTTACCATCATGTACTTGTGCAAGTACTGCTCCTACATGTAGACAAATCAAAGATGCCTCCGTCTGAAGGATTAATGGCAGCTCAAAATCCAAATATCCCAGAGCTGGAGCTGACACTAGTGCCTCTGAAATGATGAAGACCAAAAAAAATTAATTTTGATTTGAAATTGATTTAACATTTGATAAATAACAAATTTAGAATTTTAAACCTCACAACACTGCCCACAGCCCACACAGAATATACCTGTTGAATTGAAATAAATAAGTGCAAAGAAAGAAATAAACTTATCAATTTATAGAAATACATTAATTTCATTTACAATCGAGGGAACAATAACATATTTATGCAGACTTCTTCATATTCCAGATAGACAATATAATAAACATGTTGTACAAGAACTGGGCCCTGTTGTACAAAGAGTTACGATCGATCCAATCAATCATAACTATGGAAATCCATCAGTGTCATAATTTCTTCTACAGGAAATTTGTAAAATGTCCTTTGCAAACAAAAGAGAACACACCAAATTGTCAAGAAATCAATGAATTTATGGTTATACATTCATATCTAGAATGTTTTTTGAACAAAAAAGCATTTAATATGTTGACATTGCTGGCCGTCCACAGTTGCGATGGATTAGATCAATCGCAACTCTTTGTAAGACGGGGCCCAGGATTCGTAAAATTTCATAAAAGTTTTCATAAACAAAATAGTTACCTAATTATTTACCTGACGCTATCGGTTAAAATTGAAGCTAAATTCCTCTGTCTGACTCAAATTATGAAACAAAGGTGGACATCAATATCAGAGTAGGAAAATTGCAAAAAATCAACAAAAATGCAGGTGAATGAAATATCGTCTGTCTCTGTTATTTTTATGGAATTCGAGCTGACGTCAGAAGGGTTGTGCACAGGCGCAGTTGATTTGATGAAAAAGGGATATTCCAGTCGTGCGGGGGGGGGGGGGGGAGGGGATGTAAACAAGGTCTATTGTGATAACAGAAATAATAAACATTTATACAAGATAAATGCATATGCTAATAAATAATGATAATAAATTGATTCTTTAACATAACATATATATATATATATGTATATGTATATATATCTCTGAAGTTTGAACACCTGAATTTTATTTATCTCAAATGACTTTACTACAGTTCATTCATAACATTGGCAGGAATCAGTAGAGTTACCAATATTTACTTTTCATAGAAAAAATGAGAAATGCTTTTCACTTGAGGGTAATACATGTATAAATGGCCCTATGAATGAATAGGCCTTGTGTTCCATAGCCCTTGCTTTATTGCAAAGACATTTCAAGAATCTCATATTTTTATTGTCTCACCTGCATAGCAGAGTGAGACTATAGGCGCCGCTTTTCCGACGGCGACGGCGGCGGCGGCGTCAACACCAAATCTTAACCTGAGGTTAAGTTTTTGAAATGACAGCTTAACTTAGAAAGTATATGGACCTAGTTCATGAAACTTGGCCATAAGGTTAATCAAGTATTACTGAACATCCTGCCTGAGTTTCATGTCACATGACCAAGGTCAAAGGTCATTTAGGGTCAATGAACTTAGACCATGTTGGGGGAATCAACGTCAAAATCTTAACCTAAGGTTAAGTTTTTGAAATGTCATCATAAATTAGAAAATATATGGACCTAGTTCATGAAACTTATACATAAGGTTAATCAAGTATCACTGAACATCCTGCATGAGTTTCACGTCACATGACCAAGGTCAAAGGTCATTTAGGGTCAATGAACTTTGGCCGAATTGGGGGTATCTGTTGAATTACCATCATAACTTTGAAAGTTTATGGATCTGATTCATGAAACTTGGACATAATAGTAATCAAGTATTACTGAACATCCTGTGCAAGTTTCAGGTCACATGATCAAGGTCACAGGTCATTTAGGGTCAATGAACTTTGGCCAAATTGGGGTATTTGTTGAATTACAGCCATAAATTTGAAAGTGTGTTGGTCTAGTTCATAAAACTTGGACATAAGAGTAATCAAGTATCACTGAACATCTTGTGCGAGTTTCAGGTCACATGATCAAGGTCAAAGGTCATGTAAGGTCAAAGAACTTTGGCCACGTTGGGGGTATTTGTTGAATTGCCATCATATCTCTATAAGTGTATTGGTCTAATTCATAAAACGTGGAAATACGAGTAACCAAGTATCACTGAACATCTTGTGCGAGTTATAGTAGTTTTCAAAATCAGCACTGCTGCTATATTGAATCGCGTGATGCAGGTGAGACGGCCAGAGGCATTCCACTTGTTTATAAATTTGGAATCGAAATTGTCATCTTGGAGTAAACTATTTTTGTATGCCATGTCCGTGATATACCCCAGCCCTTGCTTTATTGCAAAGATATTTCTACAATTTCATATTTTTATTTATGAATTTGGAATTGAAATGTCATCTTGGAGGAAAGATATGTTTGTATCCCCTTGATATGTATGCACATAATTATTAGATTTTATGAGTATTTCCTCACCATGTCAAAAAATTATTCTCGAATGTAAAAGGTAAATTTCATCTCAGTCTCAAATATCTAGAAGAGGCTTAAATTTGATTGTATGACTTATTGTTTGATATTGTTAATGATTCGTTGATTACACCAAATAGCAGCAGTTATCCTTCTCATTGAAATTGAAATGAATTACTAGAAGTTCTGCAAAAAAAAGTTTAGTACTAAGTCAAACAGTGACACAGTTTCTTTGATTAGTTTATGAAAGTTGATAATTATGATATTTAAAATCTTGAGTTATTTTTATTGTTGCCTGTGTTATGCCTTGGTCTTTCAGTATCGTGTATTATTAAATAGAAAATGTAAACTTATTTATGAATTATGATTTCTATGATTGCAAGTGGATGGGCTGCTTTGCCAAAGGACTGATTTTAATCGCATGAACAGTTAGTAGCAATATGACACTTTAATTGGTTTGCCAGAAACACTTTTGTTAGTGAATTAGCCTGGGTGCCATATTGCGTACAGAAATGAAAAGATGTGACTATTTCAAAGCACGCTTGTGCTCAGTCATGCTATTTCAATTTCTAGAAGAGAATTTCAGTTCTGAATGTCAGAAAATCTTTTATTGGCGTAGTCAGTGTATATTTTATGTTGGGATTTTGTAGCAATAGCCACTTTAAACTTGGGTCCTGTTTCACAAAACATAAAGTCACAAGCTGGTGTATTATAAGCTATTGGTATACTGAAATATAAATATATCCCAGGATCTGAATGTTTATGATTGACAACAAGTTTTATTGAACAGGGTCCTAAGTTTTGGGGCCCATTTCACAAAACTTGTCATAATAACAGTTAAAAGCTACTGAAATCCTTCTCTTTGATTGGCTGGTGGAAAATTGTTATAGAAATTGTGCATTTGTTATTATAACAACAAGGCTTTATGAAACGGGACCCTGTTTCATGAAAGCATCGTAATTCCTTGATAGTCTGCAAGCTCAGACTCATATCTAGAGTGAAGACGAGATGCCAAACTCTGTCTGTGTCAGTGTGCATAGAGCCAATCACAGTACATACTTAATCTAGTCTCACTACTTCAGACTCTGCATTATGCACTATGCCAATTGCGAAAAACCAAATGTCTATGCCTGCAGACTACCTTCTCAATGCCATCTACATGGAGGATGAGATTGACATTACTCATTCGTAAATTAACAGATGAACGTTAATCGGGGAAAGTATATATATGTCAGTTCACAGACTATGATAAGAAAGTTTTTGCATCCACTATGCAGACGCTTTCTGGAACATTGTGAATCTATTGTCAAAAGCCCTTCATGACAAAGCAGCCTTTGTTGACAATCGGTGAATCAAAACAGTAGTGTCGTCCTGGACTCTGGACAAACAACATATTTGCAATCCGCTGTCCCTTTTCACCAATTTACCACAATTACCTCTTATTTGTTGTTTATTTATTTATTATTTATTTATTCACAATCTTTCAACAGGATACCCAATCAACATAAAAATTGCTCTCCCTTGGGGTCCAGCATAAATTATTAAAAAAACGATCAAAATATACATACATAGAACATGATAGTTGAAGTCAGAAATAAGCAATACTATGATAAAATTAATGCACATCATTAAAAGTAATGGAATATACATTCATAAAGCGTGATAATTGAAATTGACATTGGATATATTTAGTATTGGAAAATTAAGCTACGAATTGGACTTAAAGGTTATCTTTTAAATATTTCTTTAAAATTGAGAGGGAGGTTATGTTTTGAGGTTCAGGTTGAAGACTATTCCACAATGAGACAGCTTGATAATGAAAGGAGTGTTTAAATGATTCAACATGACTTTGGGATTGAAATGTAACTTATTTTGAGAGAAATTTCCTGTGCAGTATGAATGAATTTCTTTGATTCCTAAAAGTAAATAACCTAGATAAACATGTGGGAGCAATATATATCGTACATTAGATCATTAAGATCAATCCAAAAAAGCAAACTCTTGCAATTTAAAATACCTGTGTAATACCCCTTTCACAAACCCAATTATGCGGATAATATCCGCATAATTTGGTTGTAAAATTGGGGCAGGACCAGAGTTATCCGCATTATTTCGATGTTGCAATTATCCGCATAATAGCAGCATCGGGACCAGATTTTGGCTTTGTGAACGCATTTCCAAAGTAATGCGGATAATTGCCATGGTGTGGTCACAAAAGGTCACCCTTTTCCAACACAACCCCATCGGAGGGGGCGTGTGCAGTTGCCATGATAATTATCCGCCTTTTTCAGGACGCGCGCTCGTAAAAAATAGTGCGGATTATTTTTGGAGTTTGTGAATGCAATTTTTATTGAATTATCCGCATTACTCTTAGGCGGATAATTGGATGGGTTTGTGAAAGGGGTATTAGTAGATTGATTGATTCTCAACATTCCATAAAGCGCCTGCACAGTGGTTGCAAAAATTTGCTATTGTCCAGCATTACTTTCCATAAAGATGTCATTGAGCTGGAGTTATGAGGCTCTCATAAAACATGCCTCAGGTCTTGAAAACAGTTATGCTTAATTCTATGAAAATGTTTTGTATGTTGGGTAAAAGTACATCATTAGTGTGTATAGTATTGATCTTCACTGCTTAAAAAGTTAGTGCAATAAAATATATGGTTTAGTATCTTCCGGAGTAATAATTGTGTATTTATTGTTATTGTGTGTTGCTGTAGCTTATCACTTTCTTATGCTTTATGGGGATTGTCCAATTTCCTACGGTACGGTACTTGATAATTAGAAACTATTTAAGATATCTTTACACCCGTTTCGATTCATCATCTCTCTAAAAATGTGTGAAATTGCCACTCTTTAATGAGTGAGTTTATGAAATATATGGGATTTCCCGTGTTAATCCTTGAATAACCTTAAAGATCATTGAAGTGCTCCCAAGGTCTCTCGAACATCCCTCCTTACTTCATTAAATTTGTATCTTTCTCATTCACTATTACCCCTTGCTGTTTCCTAATCTTTTTTTTTTATTTCACTTTTAAGTATTAATTGAAATATGCCATAATACAGAGTTCTTTCTTTGTAATTTTTTTCCCTACATCAACCCTGACATCAACTACAAGTAGATCAACACAAACTTACAAGGAATTCATAAAAATATGAACCTCCATTTGGGGACACTCTCCCTTTATATTGACAGGGGAGGGGTGGGTCTACTCGTTAATTATTAAATCAGTAAAATTAGAAGAACATATCATTGAAGGTTTTAGAAAAATAGATAATAGAAAATCAGTGGGGATTTATTTTATTTTTGTTATTTAGTTTTCATGGTGTGTACAGAAATTGCATAAAATTACCTTCTTCCTTTCTTTAACAGAAAATTGAGATTCATTTTATATGATTTATTTGTCCATGTCTCTTAAAATAATATACAATGAGAATGAAGTGAGTTGAATGATTCTTGAATAACTTAATAAAAAATAAAGTAAAAAATGCAAGGTGAAGGAGTATAAAATCATACTTGAAATTGCTATATGAATGCATGAAATTCCCAAGTCATACACATCATTTATTTTTCTTCACCTAATAGTTTACAGGGAAAATCAATTCCTAAACCTATTATGGAAACAAATTAAGTTTTTGTGTACATGATTTATTCATTTAAATTAATTAGGGTGATTCCATACGTGTCGTACGGGACATTTAGAGAACATTTTACAGTTTTTTGACAAGAAAAACAAAAAATATTCCAGTAACTAAAGGTGATCATCAAGTACTACCAGAGTGTTAGAAAATTCAAGACTTAACATGACTTGAATTCACATCCTGTATAATACAGATTTAAAATAGTAATGTGTCGTACGGACGCAGAAAAAGTGGCTTTTTTCGAAATCTCAAGTTTGTACTCTAAAGTCTGTGAGTTGGACGGATAATTTTCGTAGAAACTGAACTCAAATTGATATTCAATTACCCAAGAACAAACACATCTATGAAAGAAAGCAAAATAAACATTCATGAATAAATAAAGCAAATTACAATTTTCGAGAACATTGTGGCGTACGGGACACTCAAAATGTGTCGTACGGGACACCTCTAAATTGAAGCCAAACTTTCTTACTTTATGTCTCTTTGACTTCTTCAATCACTCTATTTGGCTGATGATAATGAAAGTCCTATCAAACTAAAGACATTCATTATGTTAGAAACCGCAATTGGCTGAATATTTCTGTCAATATATCATAAACAAAATAATGTGTCGTACGGGACACTTGTGTGTAGTACAGGACACTTCTGTGTCGTACGGGACACTTTTGTGTTGTACAGGCACTTGCGTGTTGTACTGGGCAGTCTGAATAAAACAATGAACTTTTATCAATTAGAAGGGGAGCATTGCCCCTAAATTCTTCCTTTTTAATAAAAAGTCTTTTAATAAGTAGTCATTCAGGACAATATAATTAAATAACCTCAATATATACAATCGGGAGCAATATGTTATCATTTTTTTCATAATGGGAAATGTACAAGGGTTCGCAGCATTTTTTCCAAGCTGAAGAACTTGAGGTTTTGTGTGAAGTTATATTTTAGTAAATTATTTGATGATTTCCAATACACTATTTAAACAATGAATGAATGGAACTGTAAATTATGGGGTTAAAATGTTATAATTTTTCATATAAAATGTATACATACATGATATATGTCACAACTGTCACTTATAATTCCACAAAATATTTTTTTCTAAAGAAATGCGGTTCTACTTTTTCAAACCTTTCTGCATTTCATGAAACCATATGGTTTGTCTTATTTTCCAGATTTTTATTTACAACTTGAAAAAAGTAGGAGTTTCAATACTGTATATAAAAAAAATAGTGATCATCAAGGGAAGTCCAAATAGTTGATTGATATGTAATTTTTTTACATCTTATAATAATTCCATGCAAGAGGAAGTCATCTTCCAGGCTAGGGTGAATCAATTATAAAGGTTTTCTTTTCATGCTCAGTGACAAAGAAATTAACCTGCTCTGACCAGTGAAAATCACCAGTTTAGCTGCAGGGATTCCCAAAAGAATACACCTACACTATGAAATCAATTAAATGGTTAGAATCACCTATTTCATGTTCTATGGAGATAAAAAAAGTATTTTTTTTCAGTTCACTTTATGTCCAATCAATTACTTGAATCAAAATAGGCCTACTATTTACAGTTTCTGAATCAAAATCCTGCAATTAAATGCATTATATATTGTGTGTCGTACGGGACAACTTTTAATAGGACAATTATTGAAAAATGAAGGGCTGTGATTAGATCCTTATGGGATAAATCGATCACCCATGGGTCAAAGAAAGAGAAACTGATATTGTGAAATTGCATCATCAAAAATAAAATTGTAGGACAAACTTTTGCATCTTTATGCGTCGTACGGGACATTGCCAAAAATAGGTTCGGAAAAATCAGGGCTGCCCCTATTATGGATCATGAAAATGTTGTAGATATCATTTGGAACCATCAATGATACATTATTCCATTGACGTGCAATATTTTCAATCTTCTCGTGCTTTGCCAATAATTGTTTCAGGCAGTGTTTGTACTTGACTATTTAATTAGCAAAATTATTGAAAATTGAAAATTCCATTATTCTTCCCCAAAAAAACTATATCTGATTTCACTTTTGGTTAAAACTCATAATTTTCATAAAATTTAGGTATCATAGTAAAATATTACACTACTTATGACTTATTGAAAGCATGTTGAAATTTCTGATATTTTTGAAGTTCTATAGTGTGGAATCGCCTATTAGCAGGTTTCATGAAACAGCTATTTTCACTTACCATTGTTATAAGCAACTGAAAATAACCAGGGGGCAGTCAAACACATTGCTGTACACATGTGTGACCAAAAAAAAAGTGTTTAAACAGGTGTTTTTACAGTTTTGGACGCGGGCCATGCTCGCACACCCGTTAAGGGTATAAAAAACACAGATTTTCAAGAAAAAGGATGGTTTTGAAAGACTGGTCAATGCGGGGCAAAATAGGGTATTCTTTTCCAATGCTTTTTTTTTTAAAGACTAGCCAAACGTGTTTAGGGTATGTTTTTCCCCAAGCTTTTTCCCCGAGGTCATATTCTGGCGACAAATTGTGTATTTAAAGCCCGCAAAAAACTTGTTTAGGGGGTTATTTTGTACATGTACAGAAAAAACCGTTTAGGGGGTGTTTGGAAATAATTTGGTCACGCTTGTGTACAGCAATATATTTTACTGCCCCCCCCCCCCCTAGTCTGCTGTGCAAACCCTTCACTCGAGTTAAGGGTCTGAATATGCAGCCGACTCATGCCTTGTGTACTGAAGGCCCTCTCGCTCACAGCAAGTTTTGTATGTGCTAGTCTTTGCGTGGAGACACACTTGCTGTTCAAAGTTTCAATCAGGGTCTGTGTCTGCAGACTACCCCCCCCCCCTAGTCTGCTATGCAGACTCTGAATGGCTCGTGAAGTGGGATCTGCAGCTGGTTTGCGAAGCAAACCAGCCTGAAAGGGCGAGCGTAGCGACATCTGCAGCTCAAGTAGACCATGTAGACCTAGTCTGCTATGCAGACTCCTTGAATCAGCTGTGATACACACACTGCAGATGTGGGTCTACAGTTGTAGACTACCCCCACCCCGGGGGAAAATAATTCAGTCTGATCGGCTGAGAGTACGTAAGCCTGTGAAAATCACTGACTTTTAGGTGTTAGTGAATAAGAAAAATAGAATCCAGATCGGTTTTGAACCCATATGGGACATTTTCATTTTTATAGATTATAATATAATGTTTGAATGTATTCTCACATTTTTATGGTATTCGATTCTGAATAATATGTATTCAAACATGAAGAGAAACTTCAATGCCTTACAGAAGTCCCCAGTGTAAATGATGAGGATTCATTTTAGGGTGTGAAGTTTCACTATACTAACATGAGAAAGATATAATACTCTCCTGCTAAATGCTGCATTATTATAATGCCGATATGCACTGAAAAATTGTAATTTTTCTCTATATTTCATTACATGGAAAAAATTTTAAGTGGGATTCCACCATTTTTTGTATTTTGTAACCATTTAGCATTTCATTAAAAAGTTACTCAATTTTTTTATTGTTAAATTGTTAATCAGATTTGTAATAAATTTCTAATTGCAAAATTTTGTCCATCCTTTTTTCTTCGCATGGCAGCTTTCTCCCCCCCCCCCCCCTCTCTTGTTTGGGATGACAGTTCTAAGAAAAACAAATATTATTTGACACCAAGACGAAAAACGTTTTTGCTCAAGGAATGATGAAGCAAACAAGGATCGTATATAAATTTATAACAATTTGAAAAACGATTGGTAGCCTTGGGGACAAATAACAAAAAAGTTTCCACTTGGAGAACCCGGGCATCGATCCCGGTACCTCTCGCATGCTAAGCGAGCGCTCTACCATCTGAGCTAGCTCCCCTTGTTGAATCTCCCGGGCTTAAATAACGTATATATAGATTGCATTTTTGCGTTCTAAACAGTCTTGTTCAAGGTTTTTCATTCATATCAATTTTATTTATTGACAAAGTGAAGGGCAATACTATCTTAAATAAACACCATTCGTCTTTATCTGAATATCAGCAAAACACTTATCAATTATTTTACTATAGCGGTAATCAATGATAATTTAGGAAGATTATTAGATTTATTGAAATTTATTCATTTAGTCTGAAGAATTGTACTACTAACCCACATGTAACGAGCGCACGTGGAATGCGACATTGCGACTTGTACTTCCGCATTAACACATCATTCGTGGGACTTGGACAGTCGACAACACTGAAGTCACCACCCTTACCGTAAGTTGCAAATAATACAGCAGTTGTTTGATTAAAAAAATAACAAAATAACTAATCATACAGAATATATATTCTAGATTGGAGTGTAGTTACTGCTTAATAAAAGTCAATAAACGTTCGGCTAACTGCCGGTAAAAGCTAAAATGGTGTTGGTGCGCTTTCGCATCGCACGACGAAATCAACGCAGTTTTCCACGAGCCGCTCGCCGGCACCGCTGGCGCAGGACGAGACCGGAATTTCTTAGGCGCTATGAGGGTGCAAAAGCGCATTAGCACCAAATGATAGGACATGGTAGTGATTAGACAGGAATAACCGTCGTTTCTGGGGATTTATTCAACAATTTCTGACATTTTACTGTAATCCCCATTTACCGACGGTAGAGTGTTCGTGTGGGCTCGCATGTGTTCTCACTCCCTCCCTTTTGTCAATTCACAGACACAGTCCAAAGTTTGATGTAATTTTAATTACACATCGAATTTAGACTCTAAGGATTTATAACCAACAAACTTTTAATACTTGATATTCCATTTTTTAAATACTTTAAAACGATATAGATGAAGGCATGAAAATTATACTTTACCGATGTTTAATTGGGTTGAACACGATGAAAATGGTCAAAATGGCAGCCAAACGAAATATTTACAAACGAACGGAGAGGGCGTCAACAATCACGAATGTGATATCGATATTGCTTTCGATATTATACGATCTGCTCCATATGCGAGCGAAACCGAAGATAAACGATACTAGTTATACTAGTTATAATCGCGATATATCAAGACATTAAAAAATTAATAACGATAATGACGTCATTCAAGATGGCAACTTGCAAGAAAAACCGTCGGGTCAGGTGAAAATGTCTTAGATGACAGATTTCTCAATCATCCAGAGGATTTTTTTCAATAACTCCGGCCCAAGGTATGCAATTACTTAAGTTATTTATATTTCCCTGATAATGGAAACCATGAAACTTTTAATTTTGCTTAAAAAACAGTTTTAAATCGCGATCTATAAAACGCTAGTTCACTATACGTTGGCTGTAGCCATAGGTACGGGCCCCCATCCTCTTCAGTCTATGTATGGTGAGTGGAGCCAACGTAGTTCAGTGGAACAACCAAAATACAGAGACTGAAGCTTTATGTATGGTGAGTGGAGCCAACGTAGTTCAGTGGAACAACCAAAATACAGAGACTGAAGCTTTTGGTCTAGGTAGTAATGGGCACGTTGACTTCCTTGCCTTTAATTTGAACTGAAACTTTAACAGTGTTTTCTGAAGGCAATCTGAATGTTTCCCATCTACTCTGCTGCCTGCATTCAATTTTGTTTTATCTAAAGTTGTTTGCTTGACATTAATGACAATAATAATACTAAATTACGAGGCAGCTGTCTGTTTCGAGGAGTATTCGCCTTTTCGGTCACCCTGTCCCTGCCCAGAATTCAGTCACATGACATTTTGCAGTATTTTTGTCCAATAAAACTTTTTGTATCCTAAAATTATTTCATAATTCATGTGTAAAAATGCAAAGACTACAAAAATAAACTAAATAAAGATTAAAGTGAGAGGAAAACATTGCTTTTAAAAGAAATTTGACATTGAAAAGAATGTCCCCAGGCCCAGTCTCCAGACACACGTACGTGCATAGCGCCAACTTAATGTGTTCCGCCATCTTGCTTGTTGGTTGCCGATAAAATGCGCATTTTCAGATTTTTTTACGCTCAGTTATTACCCATGACTGAAACATTGACCAATCAAAAACTAAGATTCTATAAGAAATATGAATATTCATATACGAAAGTATAAACATAGATAATTCAGTTTTATGTGAAATTTAAACCCAATACTTCAAAATATGGTTAGTTTTATGTCTCTAAAATGACCCTTAAAACCAGAATTTTATTACTAAAAAATAAAGGTTTTCCCAAGTTGCCATGGTAACGCGGTCTGAGATATAAAAGCTTAGCAAACACTTCATTTCAGTGATCGAGGATGTATTTGTTTACGGTATACGTCTACATAAATTATAAAATTTTTTTCCAGACCATGGATGAACTGTCAAAAAGAGACATTTTAGGCAAGTTTTTACGATTTCCGGCAATTTTCTGACACAGGCACTTTGAAGAGGTAATTTTTACAGAATTAGAAGAAGACATCATGGATTTTCCTAATTATCACGACGGATATGCAACTTACTTGTAAACAAATCAAACAAAGTCTATGATACATTTTCGATAATGCAAAAAGAGACATTCAAGTCTCTGATTGAGAGCCGCAGATTGAACATTCGCACGGCGCAATGGTAGCGTTTTCGCCGAATTCGTCGGGGCGAAAACTCCAAGCGAGCCGTACCACTCACCAGTCCCGAACGCTGCGCTGTATGTTTGATGATTTATCTGGTGCCATTTCGTGCTTATAAATTTGTTTTTTCTACAATGCCACTATCTCATTAAAATTGTTTGTCATGATAACATTGGAAATATTATCGTTTAATGGCCCAAAGGATCGACTGTAATAAAAGATACTTTGAAATATTGTCAGAGAGTGATTAGTTAGGTGATGTTTATGGTCAGAATTTAGTCATGGCTTCGGGTGAACTTACGCGAACGCGGTCACTTGCTCACGGGGCGAGTCGGCCTGGCCCTTTGGTGGAAGGCCGTTAGGCAACGTGCAGTGCAGCTAGAGCAGAGTTGGGGAGTTATAACTTATAGGTATAAAAATACTTTGAAATAAGTAATCTGCAAATATTTTTGTCTTATCCCTTTGGATTACTTAGATAAGAAATTCTAATTCTCAAAGTTTAAATCAAATTTTAGACAGTGACAACAAAGAGTGGTGCTGTATGGGGGGGGGGTCTTGCATGCCCCCAAATTAAATTCACAAACAAGAAAAAAAAAGGAAAAGGTAAGAGAATCTTGCGAAATTGTTCAATTTGATTTTTGTAACCAAAAGTCAAAATTATGCTTATGTCGCTTGCTTGCAACTATATATTTTATAAATTTTGCCTGATACCCCATATCGTAGTACCCTCAATTATTTTCACTTGTTACGCCACTGACATGACTGATATAACATCTACTATATAGTTTATGATAACATTATTTGGTTGCGGGATCAAAGCATCAGCTATAGCTAAAAATTTATACTTTATGCCTGTTCAACTTCCAATACAGGTTTAGGCCTGTATTTATGAGATGTTAAGATCTATGGGTGCCTTTATTATTTTCATTTTCAATTAAAACAATGATTAATTATGTATTAATTTAGTATTAACCTCGATGATACATTTTATTGTGTTAAATCGTACAATTTCTGTTGTATTAATCCCCTTATTAAGCCCTTTTAAAAACATGCTCAGTAGCAGACCCCCCCCCATATATAAAGACAATAGAAGTGTATATAGAATTAATTGACCCCCCCTATTGAAGACAAAATGAAAAAAAATACTCAAAATAATCGACCGCCCCCCCCCCCCCTTTGACGAGGCAGCTGTCGGTGGCCTGATGTCTTCATTCACTTCTTTTTGCTTGTAAAAATAATATTAAAGAAATAGGGGCTACTCTAAGTGTCCCCTATGAAAATTGATTTGGATCTGCAAGTGCATGAGGCTGCGCCCCCTCCAACGTCATAGCTACCCCATATCTTTAGGTTCAAGCTCTCATATTTTTCAGCTCCCTGATTTTTTGGAAGAAAAAAAAACGAGGCGAAAGAAAAGAGTGAAATAAATGAAAAACGATTAATCAAAATTTGATTTGTTTGAAAGAATTATACTTATCAGAGAAACTAAATTAAATTCTACAACCATGAGCTGTAGAGCTGGATATGTTCAGTAGGTATTATGAAAGAAGTCTAATTCTGTTCTGTTTGATTGAAAAAGCATCAAATAACAGCAATCTTGATAAATTCTGTTTTTTTTTCAAAATCAGAACCAATCAACCTTTTTCTGATTATTCTGTCACTTTCCATATTTTGGAGAAAAAAATAAAAGTGTTCATCGACGCCCTGTACTGCATGATGAAACTGTATCCCCACTCGGCCCTCGTAACCACCCCCCCTCTCTCTCTCCCTCCCCCCCCCCCCACCACAATGCCCCTTGCTCATTTCTCTTATCTCACCTTGACCTTAATTAATTAATCTTAACTATTTGGCGGTACAGTCAAACGTGACTGGTCGCCATCATAGTTTCATCCCCAACAAACAAGGAACAAACAATAACAATTCTGTTTTTCGACCCAACATCATTCCTTTCAATACGCGTAAGGCTATACGTGGGCATGCACAAACAACGTGGGTTAACAAAAACTGAACCGCGTTTGGACTGAAATTGTGATTAAAATAAAAATGTTATAAATATGAAAAAAATATGTGTATAATGAAGGATATTTGATAAACGGAAAAACATCAATCGCTAATTCATAAAAATGCTGGAAAAGATTTGACAGAGGTTTTTAACAACGGTAATCAAGGGGAATTAGTGTATGGGTGAATGGCGTTCGAGTTTTAGCCGAGCGTTAGCCGGTGAGGGCGCGGGCCAAATCTGCCTGAATCTGGCAATATGGCGTCGTCCATTAAGCTGACGTTAGCCAGCGGCGACTGCACGTACGTGGACAAGGAGCAAAATATCTGTGCCAATAACATTCACATACTTAAAGGGATCGTTTAACTTTGTGAGCAGCTGATTTAAAAAATTCTCAAACTGAGTTGAAACGTGCGTATGAGTGCCTGTATTTGTCCTCAAAAACCCTGAAACAGACCACAATATAGGATGAAAATCTCTAATTTAGATACAAGTAGCAATTTATTAGCCTGATTTTGAGAACCATCTAGTAGACGGGTTCAGCTTATGACCAGTTTTCTCCAATTCAAAAAGTCTGTTGGCTATTTTGACTGCCTTCTGTTGTGTGTATCTCCTATACACACGCTATAAGCTGAACTGTACATTCAGTGTATACCTTGTACACACTGTATGTAGGTCATGCTGTGTTCATCTAGAAATAATGTGTTGTGGTGCACAGATTCCCTGTATACACATAGTCATTGAAACCAACTCCCAATTATTTTCAAACTATGGTTTACATCTCCAAGGTTTTAAAATTGATCCTGTAAATATAATACTATGAAACTTTTGGGATGGTATTTTAACACTATAAGCCTAATGTTTAGCCCATTTTCAGGAACAAAAAGGAGAATTTTTTAAATCAGAACAAAGTGAAATGATCACTTTAAGACATAATGGTTATGCACACAAAATACTCGGGTGACGGTAAACTGGGCAAGTGTCAAACACATGTAGCCTGGAGCCTAGGCTTCTGGGGAGTAAAGTCATCTACTCTACGAGTCTACGTAGGCTTACTCCCCATTGAAGCCTGGGACGCAGGGTAGGAATTATTTTTTTTTAGGGGCTACTTTTTTTTTTACATTGGGGCTACCACTGAATATCTTGGGGCTATTTTCTAATTCATGGGGCTACTTTTTTTATCGCATATCAGCAATTACCTTTTGAAATTCCGAGACTCAATGTGATGCCTAAAAGCTCAGAACATTTTTAACTGTAATTACTGTAGGCTACAGGCCTTACAATAAACAACAGTGATCCCACCAGAGCAGTGGCGTACCTAGGATTTTCACAGGGGGGCAAATTCGTCCGCCCAAAAAATTGACAAGCAAAAAAAAAAAAAAAAAAAAGGTGCATGGGTTGTGACTCGTCAGGGGGGCAGACTGCCCCCCCCCCCCCCGTAGGTACGCTAGTGCACCAGAGTCGCCTTCAGCTTCACACACTTCAGATTCAAGCCAATCGAGGCCCTAAGACTTTATTGTCGATTGTCTCTGTACAGTACTGTTTCTTTTTTGGCTTATTCTTCTCAACAGTATCTCGATTTGGAGAGGCTTCTGGCGCTGGCTCTGGCCGTTTGGCTAAGCCAGGTTGAACTCGAATTAGAAACTTATCAATCTCGCACTCCGACTCGATAATCAGCGCTGTCACAATCACCAGCTGATCGCATACAATTCTGTGCATGCCTAGTACACATAATATACTGTACGATGCACGTGGTCTCGTTACCAGCTGTGCAGTCTAATCGTGCACGCGTACATGTACATAAGCCATGCGGCAAGTGCGTCAATAATTCTAAAACCCCGTGCTAAAGACTATGCGTACTCCGCATCCCATATTGCATTGCGCGTTTATTTTACAATCGCGAAGCTTCCGGTGTTAATGAAGGTTCGGATATTGCATCGACCGTTCAACTTAAGCTAGCAAGGGCGATATAAAAGATGCGCTTGCTCCGCCGCCGGAGAACGTATTATGTGAAGTATTTTTTACATTGTCGATGGTATTTTATTGGGGCGATTCTGAAATAAATAGTCGCCCCAAAGCATTGGGTTTTGAGAATTTTTAGGGGCGATTTGGGCTGTCATGGGGGCCAAATTGCCCGTCACCCCCGTGTAATTCCGACCCTGCTGGGACGCTTAGGCATAGTCATGCACATACGGCCACAAAACCTGAAACTTTCGCCCCCTAGATTTTTACTTTCCCTCTAAAAGATCTAGCCCTAAATCATGTACATGGGTTTCAACTTCATTTCCGACATTTCTGCGATATCGATTTCATTTTTAAAGAAGAATTCATAAAAAAAACGAGAAAAATGTTATGAAAAGATGGGAAGAGCTTACGGCCGTGTTTACGTCGCCATCTTGATTTCTTTGTCTTCCGCTTGGCGACAGCACGCAAATCGTGCGATGTGCGTGCTGTCGCCGAGGCTTCAATGGGGAGTAAGCCTACGTAGAGTAGATGACTTTTACTCCCCAGAAGCCTCCAGGCTAACCACATGGCAAGAATAATGTGTGACGCCCTGTATCTCCTTGTTGAAGGCACCCTTGCATTTTAGCTGCAGTAAAGTGAACATCTACATGTAGGAAGTACTCTTCACACACATATTAAATTCATTCTACCAGCAGATACAATGGACATTTACAAGTGTCTAAATCATGGCCATATAGCTCATATGCTAAGAAAACCAAGAAGTGAAAAACTGTGATGACACTGACCACTTGAGAGGCCAGTTTGACCAATTTCCAAAGTGGTCAGTGGGCTGAACATTTATCAAGGTGGTGATACATGCTTAGATCTCTGAAATATCACATTTTGGTGGCTTCTAAATTATTCCTGAGTTTTCAACAGCCATTGAAATAAAAACTGACCTAATACTGGACATGTTGTGCTACTGAAGTTTAATTTAAATGTAATGGGACCTCACTCAGCTGTAATGCTGCATGTAGCCAAACGGCCTCTGATGTTCTTATGACATTGTCTTGTCGTTAAACGGAGAAGAACAAGAAGTTCTAGCTTTTGATGTGAAATAATAGTATGTGAAAAGTTCCACACATACACTCACAACCAGTGCGTTTATCTTCATCAGTTTGAAGCAGCACTTTGGAAGAAGAAGCCTAATGTAAGTAGGCCTGTGTTGAAACACATAAAAGGTCTAAACTAACATTGATTTCACCAGGAAATCCACATTTACGAAAAATCATTTTGATAAAACGGGGTTAATCCTGTTTTTTTTTCCTTTATAGAATACTCTTAAAACATATAAAGGATTCAAAATTTGAATTAAAAATTACATAAATGGAACAGATTTCTTACCAGACCGATGTCTTGTGTCTCTAAAATGTTCCCATGCTCCCTACATAAACACAATGCGTATAACGTTTGACACATTTTTCATGATGTGTAGATGTGCTGGTCCACACAGAGAGAATCGATGGGATCCGGGCTTACCTCATCCCCGAGGACAAGTTCTCGGTCGAAAGGCAAACTTGTCTTGGCATACTTGAATTTGAAACTCAATCGAAGGGACACTACCCCTTCAGCCAAGTGTCACATACAAGTACATGAATGTCTCCAATCGAGGAGAGGAGCACTGGGGGAAAATCTTGCCAATGCAGGTTTTCTCGATAGGGAAGAGGTTATATTATAACTTTGTACATGTACGTAGGATGAGTGGTCGCAGTCAGACTTCGTCTTTGCTGTAGGCCTAGTCTATAAATTCAATTATGAACCAAAGTTAGCTATAAAATTTGTGTTACCATGTGGTTTTACATGTAGGCTACTGTATGTTTAGTTTAGTCAGCCATTTGCATGAATTATGATTGCTAACTTTAGTCCGTGTCAAAAATGCATGTACTGCAAAGACGAAGTTCGACTGATAGTTTTCATGACAATGTTGAGATAAAATATGTCGGATCCGAAATAGACCTGTTCCCGATGCATGATGTTGCTGAAATTCAGGTAATCAAATTTGTGTAAAATGTAAATACAAATTGTCCTAAAACGTGCATTTGGGTTGGCTACAAAAACTTTTATGCCTGATCTTGCCTGCCAGCATGTATATCAGATCGCACAATGTTAAACCATGCCATGGCTGATTTGTATTTTTATTTTAAACCATGGCAGATTGACCTGAATGTCTTCGATGCACCGCTTTTGATGGATGGGTGATTGTGAGATAATAGAAACATGGCCAAGAATAAGAAAAGACGAGGTCTGACATCCAAAGTGGAACAGCGCAGCAAGTCAACAGACGTTAAACACAATCCATTTGAAGTTAAAATCAACAAACAAAAGCACAACATTCTAGGAAGAAAGAACAAACATGGAAAAGGAATGCCGGCGGTATCCAGGTCTAAAGGACTGCAAAAGGTAAGGTTCTCTTTGCCATTTTGAATCTTCCAAACTGAAGTTGTGAATTACATGTAATGTATTCGAGCTTGCACAGTGGTGGATCTGGCTGGCTGGTCCCTCCAAAGTTTTGTATGGGTTGTTTTTCTATCGTTGTGTTTTTTTCAAAAAAGGCCACCGTGCATCGTTAAAGAAATATGTTAACTGTATTATAAAACTATGATGGGAAGCTATTGGGCACAGAATTAACCAGCAAGAGAAAAAAAAGTACTGATGGACCATGTGTCTGGCATTTTAGGGCAAAAATTTGTGTCTCATTTTGTTCTTTTCCAATTTTGACCCCACTCATCTTTGTTATTAGCAATCATGACAAATTCTCAACTCCCAAAAATTCTTTATTCTATGTGCAGAGAAATGCCACCCTGCTGCAGGAGTACAAACAACGGCATAAAACGAACAAGTTCCTTGACAGAAGACTAGGAGAGGACGATCCTGGAATGTCAGTCGAGGAGAAGATGATGGAGAGGTTTACGCTGGAAAAACAGGTTTGTTTTCTTTGATTATTGATTTCATGACTTATCTCATGACTGTGGGCGCCTTTCACTGGTCTTTGAGGGTGGAGTATCGAGTGGATCAAATGTCTATATCTCTGTGTGAAGTTAGAAATCAAACAGAATTTTCCATATAGTTTTACTAAATACAAAATCATATTTAATTGATCCATCTTTCGTGATGAATGAGAGCATTTCCAAGAACTTTTGCTTCAACACAGTTGAAAACTGTGTGTATAAAATGCAAAATAATTTCTGTAATCTTCATCTATCCCTTCAAATGCATTACTAAATTGACTGTTATGTTAATGTGCTCCTTTATATCATTTAAACACCTATTCCCACAAATCCATGTTAAGCTTTTTTACTATAATATCATTCATATCGGGTATTGAGTTTTCAATTACATGTAGGATACAAATATTCCTTACAGAATGAAAATTTATGAGTGTTCAAAATAATGCATGTTTGCAAAGCTTGTGTTGTATTAAATGGCTGAATGAAATTTTGTGAAATGCTTTTAAATATTTATCTTTCTCTTGATGTTTGTTTGTGTTCAATAGAGAACACATGAGAAGTCTAGCTTGTACAGTCTGAATACGGACGAAGATTTGACACATTACGGCCAGTCTTTATCAAGTTTGGAGAAGTTTGAGGAGCCGGATCTTGAGAGTGATGAGGACGACACGGGTTTGATAGATAGTAAGTATTCATTCATTTGTATCCTTGGAAGAGTCATGAAAAGTTTATGTCAACTTCGTAATTGTAACAACATTGAGACCTTCAAATCTAAACTAAAGGTAGATTGCCAATTCGTCCACTGCCGACTCGTCCACCCACCACATGGTCTACCTTCATTTAGTCTAATCCAGTCCATCAACATTTTGTCTAACAGCCATTTGATCGAATAACCATTTGGTCCAATCATCACTTTGTCTAATCACCAGTTCATCTTATAACCAGTTGGTCTAATATTCGTTTTATTTTCATTCATTTTGGCCAATTAACACCAAGTCTAATCAGACCAAATGGTATATGGACTAACTGGCTATTGGACCAACTGGTTATTAGACGAAATGGTGAGTGGACGAAATGGCAATGAGATCGTGGGGATATTGGACAAACTGATGGTAGACCAAATGATAGTAGACAAGTTTGTAATTAGACGAATTGGCATTGGATCAAATGAAAATAAACCGAACTGAAGACCCAACTTTTCCAGAATTTTGTGAATAATGTGTGGCATACTGGGGTGGCTTGCACCTTTTAATGTTGGCTGTTCATCATCATCAAGGGTGGCATTTCATTAAATGTGTCTGTAATATATGTGCAACTTTACACATAATTTTTCATATGACTAGTGATCTGTGCATAAATGTCAAATGCGATTCGTTGTCATTTTGATGCCATCAATTGAACTTGAAATCAGGGGACCATCTTACAAAGAGTTGCGATTGATCCGATCAATTGCAACTATGGAAAGCCAGCAAAGTCAACATATGAAATGCATGTTTGTTCAAAAAAATTCTAGATGTGAATGCATATCCATAAATTCATTGATTTCTTGACAATTTGGGGTGTTCTTCTTTGTTTACAAAGGACATTTTGCGAATTTCTGTAGAAAAAAAGGATGACACTGATGGATTTCCATAGAGTCACGATTGATTGGATCAATCGTAATTCTTTGTAAGACGGGGCCCAGATCTATAGAGATTGGATTTCTTGTTATGAACAAATATCTGAATAAAAAGTTTACAGGTGTTAGTGCTAGAGAATTCATTTTGTGAGTCCAGGAACCCAAATGAAATGATGGTACCCAAACTGTTTTTAGAGCATATGTTTTTTAGCTTGTTGGCATCCTATTTGTTCTCATATGTTCACGTCCTCCTTTGGCATTCTCTCTGCTCATTTCAGAAAAGTTTGTAGCAGAAGAACATTTTGGTGGATTTCTGACGAAGAAGAAGACTGACGAGGTTCGTACAGCGAATTGGTCTATACTATTTTCGTTTGCATGTCTTGACTCTGAGAATGTGTTATGCGTGATTGACATCTGCATTTAACTATATATTTGAAGTTAATGTATCTTGTGAATATTGATAGTACTTCAGAAACTATACTGAAATTGTTAAGCCTTGATTTCTACATTTGTGATTTTTGTTTTCATTTGAATATTTCTTTATTTTCTTTAGGAAGGAAAGCCCAAGACCCGACATGAAATATTTGAAGAAATCATCGCCAAATCTAAGAAAGACAAGGTAAATAGCATTCTTTTTTTTATCAAGTTATGCTCCCTTTCTTGCACTTGTTTCACATCGCATTTCTTACAAAAGTGTGTAAGTAAGTTTCAAGAATTGTTTCAACAAAAAGTTGGATGGAATAAAGAAAAATGAAAAAGCAAAATATAGGCAAGCTGAAAAATGGGGCAAGGTTGCCCCCCCCCCCTCCCTCCCTCAGGCCAGGTACAAGTTTTGACCAGTGATAATCATTTGTGAGACAAGGGAATTTTGGAAATTCCATAATTCAACCATTATTACCTAACCACAAAGATAAATATTAGGATGTATCAAGATTGTATGATAATTGAAAGAAAATATATTTTCTTCATATTTTATAGCTTCTCTCTTGTTGGTTTTTAAAATCTGTATTGACCTTTTCCCTGCTTTGGTCAACTAGTGTCACCAATTCTGTGTTTCATCTGTTGGCTGTAATAAACAAATATGCAAAATGCCATTCGATGTCAGTTGGCCACTCCAACTTTGAAAATAAAATTCATTCATGGATTTCATAATTTACAGGACAAAGAGTTAATGAAAACACTATAGGGTATGCTAAATGTATTTGTATAATATTTTTATGTTAAACTTTCAGTTCAACCGGCAGAGCGAGAAGGAAGATGTTGTGAAGCTTACTGAGCAACTAGATCAAGAGTTCAATTTCGTAGCACAGTTCATAGCCAACGTCGAGGTAAGGTCATACATCAATTCTTAGTAGTAATGATAATATTCCGACATCAGGGCCCTGTTGCATAAAAGTATATTATGGTAACTTTGCCATCCAATGGTATCTGTCATGGAATCCTTGATTCTGATTGGCTGTTGATCAGCGTTACCATGGTAGATACCATTGGATGACAAAGTTACCGTAATAGTAATTTTTTTGCAACAGAGCCCAGAAGCACTTTGCAGATATCAGATCTGATCATCAGAATATGGCATGCCTGCACATCTTCTCCACTCCCTTGGGAGCATTCCAACAATAGGTCCACAACTCAATTGCTAGATGTATTACATAGGCTTTCCATTACTACCGGGAACCTATTTGAAACCTGGATGGAGAGAGGCAAATTGTTGATTGATGCCTTGCCAAGGGATGGCCTAGTACATCGAGATGATTTTTTTTATTATCTATTATCCTGTTCATGTTATATCTGAATATCTATTTGCCAATTAACGATTTTTAGTCTTAAAACAGCAGCAGACTCTTGCCATGCCATTTTGTTGAAATCTTTTATTGGGAAGCAGAGTCCCCCTTTAAAGATTGGTTTACCGAAGAATAACAAGTATTTTAAGAATATGTTTTATAATTTGTTTGTTTTTTTGTTTTGTTTTTGTTTTTTGCAGTGCAAGAAGGAAAGAGAGAACAAACCAGATGACTATGATATGTCTGTGAAAGAACTCATCTTTGATATGAGAGCCAAGGTAATCTTTATAATTGTTTTCAACTCACTCATCTTCATTGTCTCTTAGCATTCCTACAAGCTTTTGTACAGGTTCAGGACTTTGTGAAAAAATTAAGTGATGTATTGACTCTATATAGCCCACCTTATTTTGAAATTGCATAGCAGTGGGGGTGGGGCTTTTTTGGTCCCTCCATATTGCCCTTATAGGGAAATCCAACCCAAATAAAATTTTGTTTTTATAAGAAAAAGAAAAATCATACAAGTTGATAGGTGAAGGTTTGAACAATATTGGACAAACAACAAGAAAGTTATGAACTTTTTAATGTTGTAAATATTGGTAATCACTATACTCATAGAGACTTCAAATTGGCCACATATGGGATGTCATAGTAATGTAAGGCAAGGACTACTCTTCAATGTACTCCAATACATATGGCTAAAATGTCATTTTTCCCAAAAGTTTTATTTCAAATTATATTTTTCTTTCATGAGGACATAAAACAATATACTACCTGAGTTATATTTAGATTACTGCCCCAGGCGAATGGATATTTAGGAGAAAACCACAAATCCCTGATAATAAAGTACATGGCCTATGGGAAAGTTGTCCTTGCCCCTTGTCATAATTTACTTACCCAGTTGCCAATGTGAAATCTACATACTATTAGGGATCTCAATTTTAATGGAAGCTATAACTTTCTTATTGCTTGTCCGATTTCTGTCAAACTTTCACCATTCTGTTTAATTTATTTTTCTCTTTCCCAACACAACATTTTATGGCCAAGGATGGATTCCCCTTTAATCATGTGATCAAGACGAAAAAATTGACACCCATGTTCCCCACAATGTAAGCTACAAAATGTATGCTGATTAATTTATGCATGATGTGTCAATTTAGATGTAAATCATTAAATAAAACTTGAAATTACTGAATTTTTTACATATTACCCAAAGTGCATAAAGACTTGATATTATCATATGCAAAGTAATCGGTGGTTTACTAATAATGAATATTCATGAATCATCCCATGACAGGCTTCAGACAGGATGAAAACCCCTGAGGAGCTCGCCAAGGAAGAGAAGGAAAAATTGGAGAAGATGGAAGCAGATCGACAGCGAAGAATGAAAGGGATCACAGAGACCGAAGAAGAGGAGAACAAACGAAGGATGCAATACCTGTCAGCTGATGATCTGAATGACGGGTGAAGAATTTTTACTTACTTTCGTCCTTAATTTAAATATGTTCTGTTTCCGTTTATGGTAACTCCCGTAGGAACTCGGCAGGACAGCATTTTGCTGGTAATTGCCAAGCTGGTATATAACCAATTACCTAGGAAACATTTTTACGTCTAGGTTAATCAGTCATAGTAGCTGACCTTATAGACGACAGATATTACTCTCGGGCCTTTTAATCAAAGTGGAGACAATGGCAGAGTGAGGATTCTAATTCACAACCTTGCGATCATGAGTCCAATGCTCTAACCACTGGACCACACGACCCATGTTTTTAAGGCAAGGCCATCTTTTAGAAAAGGCACATTTCTCTAATACAGCACTAATATCAACAATTTAAATTATGCAAGGCCAAATAGAGATGCCAATCACTGGTGTATTTGGTGGTCTAGGATTAATTCAAGCCCTGTTACTCAAACTAATATTGACTTTTATGGGGAGTTCAGTTTTAATTTGCCAACTCTGTGAAAAGCAGTGGCAGTACTAGTAATAAAGATATATCTTTGAGGTAAAATAACAAGCCATTAATGATGTAAATATTCATAACTGAATGATTCAAACTGTATAAACTAAGACCCATCCCCAAAGCCTTGACCCTCGTTTCGATAAATGTGATGACATTAACATACAGTTGAGGCCAGAAGTTTACATACACCCAGGAAATTCAAAGAAAAGTTGACACTTGCCAAGCATCATTAAATTTACTGTATCTTATAAAATATTTGTGCTATCATGACAAATTTGATATCAAACAAACGAGTATGTCATGCCCCTTCATCACATTGCTTTGTCATCAGGAGCTGAAAAATATATAGGTGTCATTTTTTCCCAAATTTTTTTCATATTTTACACAAATTAAAAATAAAAACTTGACAAAAACATTTCATATTCGTGCTAGTTTCTTCTGAACACAAACATTTCAGATTACACTTTTTTGTTCAGTGGTGACATATGATAGAAAATGTAATATAATCATAGATTTGACATTGATATATTTCTATGAAACGATGTTTGAAAATATACTAACAAACAATAGAATACATTTGGCATGAATATTACTTTTTTTTTTCAAAGAAAATTCCACCTGAAATATACTTTAATCCCAACGGCATCCCAATCATGTGAAAGAGCATGATATGCTCTTTTTGCCTCAACTGTATATGCTTGTCTGAAAAATCTGTCCTCTTGGTCGACTAACCACACCTTATGCTGGGTACATGACCATATGGTGCAGGGAGAAAAACACACGGGTGCTGTGGGTGATTTCGCCCCTGAAATGCTCAAAATAGCCTGGAAATATCCATATACTGCAATGTTAAAGCTTATCCAGTGTTGCGGATTAAGGTAGTAGGTTTTAAGAAGTAGCCCCCGGAAATGAAAGATTCTTTTTTTTTTTGCCTGAAATGGAGATATATTTTCCATGAAACCTGACAGGATTATGCTTTTGTTGTTTTTATCAACAATATCAAATTTTATTAAAATGTCAAGTTATTTAGACAATTAGTCATTTCGAGATTATCTATTATTTTCAATCCATAAATCAGAAGTTTTGTTGATTTTGAGGTTTCTTTGAAATACATTCTGTAGCAGAATGTTGCAAAATTTGGGAACCGCCTACCCAGGCGTCACAAATTTGGTCTAAAAAGATTTGCAAGACTTGAAAGTGAGGGGGGGGGGCCTCTGAGCCCCCCCCCCCCCCGGCCTAGATGGGGTTAATGATGTATTAAGCACTGTATAAAAACATTAATAGTTATAAGCAAAATACCTTATGTACTTACTTTCCCTTCTTCAAATCCTTTTTTTCTTCTAGATTTGAGTTAACCCGTGATAATCGAAGCACTCTGAGTTATAGTGATGGCGTTCCTTCATTTGGATTTGATCAAGGTAGGTTTCCATATTTCAATGTGGGCATTGTTTTGTAAATTTTTTCATATCTCTTGCTGAATTGCACATTCTAATTTCTTTGGCATGATTTTCCCAGCTGCTTGAAAAATTAAACGAGAGCATAATGAATGGTCGATTGTTGACGAAAAGTGAAATATCATTTTCATTTGGCTGAGAAGTGCATGGTTGTTCAAATCTTTTCATAATTTGCTATTATCGATGTTAATTTGTTCTCTACTGTGGATTACTAGAGATATACGTCAATATAACATATGATTCAAGATTCAAGATTTATTAAAACATATGATCGCAGCTTGTTAAGCTGAATTGACAAATGTTTTACAAAAAAGCATAAAAATACACATAAAATCAACAAAAAAGTAATGTTACAAAAGAATCAAGAAATTACAAAGACAATTACGGTATAATCATGATAATAATGAAGAAGTGATCTTAGTTTTGGAAAGCTTTGAAAAAAGTGCATATGTTGGAAAAAAATACTAAATATAAAATTATTGTGATGTGATATGGGTTTAAAGAAGAATTAAAAGGAAATTTGTTGTAACGGCTTCAAGTAGATTGAAAATGAAAATGAGAAAAGAGCATCAAAAATTACTGTCTAATGTGAGAGTAACTTAACCCTATCTATGCCGGGGGGGGGGGGGCCTCCGAGGCCCCTCCCTCAACGAGTCGCGCGATATTTTCGCTGCGCAAATTTTTTTGACCGCGCTGCTCGCTGACTTTTTACTTTCAAGTCTTGCGCAACTTTTGAGACCAATTTTGTGTCACCCGGGTACGCGGTTCCGAAATTACGCAACGTTGTGTAAGTGCATGTCAGACCAAAAATTGCTCAAAAACGTGATTTCGTGTACAAAGTCAATGTAAATTGTGTTTTCAACCAAAAATCATAAATGTAGATTATTTTTAGTTTTGCTGGTCTAAATGTATGTATTTTATGCTGTTTATGATCTTAGAAGAGTCCCCAATGAATTTCATTGAAAAACAAAGGGTCCAAAAAACATAGAAATACAAAAGAAATTGCAAAAAACAATATAATACATAAGAAATTGATCAGATATCACAATTTTTTTCATGTAAACTTGCTAAGAAAACCACAAAGAGTTTCTATGCCAAAAATTAGAACATTTGGAGCTTTATTTATGGATTTAGAGGAAAAAGTATGATTTCGAATACTAATTACGCATAAATTAGCATAATTACTTCATAACAATTTGCATGAAATAAATTACTATACAATTTTGTAGATTATATCCAAGACAACCTGCGTGCCAATTTTCGGCGCGATCGCGCGGTCGACGGCTGAGATCTCAAGGGGGGCCTGGGAGGCCCCCCCCCCCGGCCATATGAACTCCCTAAATACCCCGGCCTAGATAGGGTTAAGGAAAGTAAGGAAATAAATCGGGAGAAATCAAGAACAAACTACCAAACAATTATGCTAAATTAATGAGACTGTAAACTGATAAGAAACATTTTCAATATGCATGTACAGTAAATAATGGATACAATGATTGCCATGGTAATTAAAAGTGTAAAAAATAATTTAAGAACAAAATATACACCACCAGTCAGCCACTTCTAACTCACCACTACACCACAAAACAGAAAACAATAGACTCGGTCCACCCAGGGTCCACCGAATCTACTGCTCTCCGCCCCACAATGCAATAGCGAGCCAGAAGCAGCCAACTGGTACTGTATGTTGAGACAGATCTACAGTTTAGAGTTCACCAAGCGGACAAGATATGGTAACGCACTTTTGCGATACCTTTCCGTCCAACATCTAATTTCTGTGAGTCTTTGACTGTTTCGGAGCTCTCGGTATGATAACCTTGCAGGTGGGAGCCAATCACGAAAGTTCTTGAACAGTTGTAAGGCAAACTTTTGACACAGTTCATCTCTACGGTCCCTCAGAGTGACCAAGGTGCAACGCTTCATAGATAGTTCATATGATTCATACTCCTTACTTAGCATCAATCTCAGCGCTCTCTTTTGGATAGATTCAATTGCTGCAATTTGTCGCTGGGTCAATGAAGAATGCCATATTGTACTTCATTAAAATCTTTACAATGTTTTTTATTCCGTATTTTGTCACATTGTGACAATGTCTTTGCATGTGACAATGTCTTTGCATAAAAAAAACAAAAGTGATGAGAAGAGCAGGTTGTGATGACTACAAAAATATTTTTTGTTGTGGGGGGATGTTGGTATTATACAGGAAAAGATTATGCAGTAAATGTATGAAGAAAACAAAAACATTTATAAGGCTGACAGTGTTGCCAGTATTGTCAGCCTTGCATTTGAATGGTTACAATAAAACAATTGACTATTGGTAGTGATACAGCCCTTTTAGCATAAGGCCAAAAATATTCTGCATTTGGCTAAATGCACATGTCTTTGTATTCTGCAGGTGAAT
The DNA here is from genome assembly GCF_037042905.1 of Lytechinus pictus. Lineage (NCBI taxonomy): Eukaryota > Metazoa > Echinodermata > Echinoidea > Temnopleuroida > Toxopneustidae > Lytechinus > Lytechinus pictus. The sequence goes on from NC_087256.1 coordinate 24,563,010, forward strand.
CTGACGCAGAGGAGAAAGAGGAGAAGGAAGAAGGAGATGATGATGATGATGACGATGAAGAAGATGATGACGATGAAGAAGATGAGGAGAGCGATAATGATGAGGAGGATGACGATGCTTCTGATTTGGAATCTGAGCCTTCTGAATCAGATGATGATGACAACGACAATGATGATAAGGAGCATGATAGGACTTTGAAGATGAAAAGCTCCTTGAAGAAAGACAATAAGCAGAGTGTTTCAAAGAAAGTCTCCATACAAGAACCAGAGGAAAATAAAAAGGTATGAATCATTTCAGAGTTGCCAAGTCTGGCTGATAGGCGGGGAGGCTTCTTTAAAAATTGAATAAGTCCATATGAAGTTTTTTGTAAATTTAATGAGAGTATTTATTTTCAAAGTTGAATTCAGAGTCAATAAAATGAATATGGTTAAGCAATATGTCCATATGATGTCTATATGAATGTCCAATATTGTGATGTGATGATGCTATGTTTACCAAAATGTCCAAATTTAATTAAAATTGAGTTGGGTCTCTGACTTTATAAAGATTTTCTGATATAATCAACATTATTGAACACTTGGGATAGTTTGAAACTTGAAGTGTGTGTGTGAAAAACAATTGCCTCTATTGGTGTAGCAATGAAATGTACTTTTTCTTGTACAAACAAACGCATGACTCCACATCCAAAAGAGAGAGTTTATTAAAGATTATAGTTAGTCAAATATGTTGACCTGAATACTATTTTGTGATTTTATCATACAGAAGAGAGAAGAAATTATAAGGTTAGCCAAGGAAGAGCTTCCGTACACATTCAAAGGTAAATATTTTCTTCCTAAATTCTTTCCAAGTTTTCCTATGAAAGAAGTGCTTTATATCCAAGTATGGAAGACCTGAAACTTATACCCTTTATTTAGAATAATGGAAGTTTGTGTTTGGAAACTGAACAATGTATGAAATGAAATCCATATTTAATTGTTCATATTAGAAATCTGATATAGAAATGCTACCAAAATTCATTTTGCCCAATTGATTGTTGACCCGGCAGGCACTGTGCAACACCAGATCGACGTTGCTCTATTCCTTAAATCGTTGAACGCCAAACAAGGGTAGCAGCAACTCCCTCTTTTTAACGTCTTTTTGGTCTGACACGGCTGGGGCTTGAACATCATTGGAAGCAAAAATTATTTTTTTTAATTGTGTTTTATGTTTACTAATGGTGAATAAAGATTCATTTATGCTGCTATTGACTTATTATAATACTCTTTTGGATGATCCAATTGTCATAAGAGCTGATACATTGGATCTCTACTGTTAGAGATTTGTGTTATCATTGGCTATGCCAAGTTAAGTCACAGTTTTATGCCAGAGATTCTATTAAATCCATGTTCAAAATACAGGCCAGTGTGTTTGAATATTCCTCAATCCAAATCATTCGCACCATCAAACGATTAGTCCTATTGGTTTTTTTTTTTTACTTCAGCTCCAACATGCCTTGAAGAGCTCGAGGATGTGTTGTCTGGCCACACCCCTAGCAACCAGCTGACCATCTTAGAGAGGATGATCAAATGCCACCATCCGAGTCTCTCCGATGGTAACAAGGCTAAACTAGAGACCCTCACCTCGTTGACATATCAACTCATGGGGAAGTATGTGAAACGAGGCAGGGATTTGGAGGCGGACTTTATCAATGGTCTAACAAAGTAAGTATGACGGTATTATCGCTGCTAAGGTGACAAGGGGCCTGTTGCACAAAGGGATGCAATCGAACACAACTTGATTTTTATCCAATCACAAGCAAGCATTTCAAATGTGTGTTTGATTTTTTAAAATTAATTTCTGTAACATGCACAACAACTTGGATCCACTTTATTAGTAAACCATACTCCTTGACTGAAACAATATGGAGTTGAGCTTACATGGATTATTGTGGGAGAAAAGGTAATGAAAAAAAATATATATGAATTTTTAATTCATTATATGTTGGGATTTTTTTGTTTTGTTTTGCTAAATAAAGTGATTTTAATCTTCTGAGCTGTAATTGGTAGATAGCAAGATTTTTTTGTATTGGAAATGCCACCGGTCAAGAAATGTTTTGGGGTCTATCTTTTTTGTAGGCATCTATATGATTTGACACAGACCTGTGCGCTATCCTCGGGTAACGGCCTACAAGCGATCATTAGTGAGAAGTTTGAAATTTTCAACAAAGAGACTGAAGACAAAGGAAGGTCAATGTTTCCTTCATTGGATGTGGTGAGTGAATGTTATCCCAACTTCTCTCATGTTCCACCACTTTCCCTCCAATCTCCCCTGGTTTCAGCCACTCTCCTCGCCCCCTTTCTTGTACCTCCTTCGTTTCCATTCTTGCCTCTCCATATACTTCCTCTCGCCTTTCATCTTCTGTCTCCCCTTCCACCATCCACTTCTTTCCTCCCTCTGCCTCTCCACTTTCACCTTATATCCTCCCTCTTCCTATCCCTCTCCCCTCCTTCATCCCCTCCACTCTTCTACCATCCATCTCTTTCTTCCCCCATTCCCTTCCCTCTCCCCTTCATCTCTCCCTTCTGGCTTCCCCTTCTCCTCTTCTTTCCCCCCCCCCCTTCACTCATCCCCTCCCCTTTCCCTTGTTAAACATGGCTTGTGTCCCTTGAGAAAGCCCCTACAGTCTGAAATTAATTCCAAGGCTTGTTTCGTAAGCCAACCTTTTGCAGTTATATTATGGAGATTATTTTTTAACTTTGTATTCCAGTCATTTTAAAGTAATGCTCAACATGAGTTTCTTGGAAGTGACCCCATTAGCCATAGCCTGTTGATTGGTTGATTAATTTTATTACTGAATTTCATTATTGAACAATGAATTCTACTTCCTAATTATACCAACACATGATTGTAATAATGCCAGGTTTGATTGAAGTTGTAACCCTTGGATATCCATTGTCGTTCTGTTGCGATGGACTTCAAATTTGCCATTACCCAATCGGTAGGTAACTGCTCATTTGTCGGTAAAAACCACATGGTAAACCAGGTTGTCATTGGCTGGAGTGTTGTTGCCATGATAGGGATAAGGGTCAAAGTTTTAAGATACAAACTGTAAGAGTGTTTACATTTTTGTTGCAGCTTCTCTACTTCAAGCTGGTGTCGGTCCTCTTCCCAACATCTGACTTTCGTCACAGTGTCGTCACACCCACAATGCTCTTCATGGGGGCCATTTTGAGTCAGTGTCAGGTGAGGTCATGTCAGGATGTGACCTTTGGCCTCTTCCTCTGCAATCTCTTCCACAAGGTCAGTTTAAGACCATTCTAAATGTATTGTTACAATTTTACAAGTTTGTGGTTGAGAATTATGAGAATGAGAAATATACAAGAATAAGTTTCCTTCATTTCTATCTAAGTAAGTAATTAAACATGTATCACATGTGCATGAAATGATGATGTCAAATTCTAAGTAATTGTCATTTCATGTGAGCATCTGAGGTGTTCATAATGTAAATTGTCAACTTTCCATTTGATTTCATCCCTCATGGTCTTATCCTAGTTTATCTCAGACCAGATAATTCAATAACCATTTGGCCTAATTGCCACTTACCCCATTTATCATATTGTATTATTTCCAGTTACGCTATACGATTTAATAGATTATTCAGGGTTTTTTTACCACATTTTCATTTTACTATGAAGTAGCCCATGTGTATTAGACTATATGAGAAACAGACCAAGTGAATATTAAATGAACACTAAATTTGTGATATTTTGATATTTAGGTTTGGGTGAATTTAAGTTTCTTATGTATCATAAATTAGTATTAACAAAATATATTAATTGATATTTTTTTTGGTCCAATTGTGCTCTTAAATTTTTCACGATTTTAAACTTAAATTTTCTTTCTCAGTATGTGTCACTGTCAAAACGTCTTGTTCCTGAAGTCATCAACTTCTTACGAGGTATTCTATTCATGGCATCGGACCATGAGAGTAAGACAGGAGGACTTGTGGTGGCGCCCTTCAAACACTCTGGAAGATTTGCCAAACTCCTTAGACACGAGGGAACGAGGTCAGTTGAGCCGAGCCATTTCTATATCTATTCATTGTAATTTTGCAGAAAATATGAAGTCATAGATTAAATTGATTTCCAATGCTATGAACCAACCATATGTTTGTATTTTATCAAATTTTGAATATGGGCTGTATCAATTAAAAGGAAGCTGCAAATTCATAATTGTAGTAATAATAAAGTAAAAGTGCTTATCAAAAATTAAAAAAATACCTCACTATTGTATCATAAAGTAAAGGGGAATCTTAAAAGTATTTTGCACAACTATCATGATGTCTACTTGATTTCTTTGTCTTTGATTGGTACTTTCTTTGTTATCCACTACCATAATAGCAAGACATAAACAAACTTGTTTGGGATTATGTTGCAAAGACAAGAGTAAAACATCAAGTATCTTGTTCGTGAGAAAATTATCAAATCAATGATGATTGAACTTAAATCACCTATCATGAATCTTGATAGTGATTTTCATGGACAAGTCTGCTGTGAGCCAGTGTTCAGTACATTTTTGTTCCATTAAAGTTATTTTCACGAGCATCTATGAATCAACCAACCATGTAGGTGCCATGGTCGAGTGGTCTAAGGCGCCGACTAGACATTTGAAAGTCCGGGTTTCGATCCCTGGCAAGGGTACCTATGCCCGTGAGCAAGGCATTAATTGACAGTGCTTTTTTATCCTGCATTCAAATAAATGGAAATGCTACATGCATTCTTGGAAACTAGGTGTGGGTTTTTTTTTAAACCAACCATGACTTTTCCACTTTGGTGTATGGGTTTAACACTAAACAGTAAATCTGAACTGAAACCGGTGAAGATCCTGGACCTGATGATAGACCCCGATGACCTGGACCAAGCAGAGTTCTCTACGTGGGCCGTTGGTCTAACCTGCCATCTCCTCCACCAGTTCTCTAAACTCTATGTAGATCTACCCAGTTATCCAGAGATCTTCTCCCCCATCTACACCCTCCTACAAGATAAAGAGCTACTGCTGAATAAATACAACCATGAAATTCAGGTGAGGTGATGATTTTACGTCTTTATTATGATCAAGTGATGTCAATAATGTTATCCTTCCTTAAATCAGGGCCCCGTCTTACAAAGAGCTATGATTGATCCGATCAACCTCAACTTTATGAAAATCCATCAGTGTCATAATTTTTTCTCTAAGAAATTTTCACAATGTCCTTTTTAAACAAAGAGAAGCTCACTGAATTTCCAAGAAAACAATGATTGTATGAATATAATCATATCTAGAAAATATTTTGACCATATGTCCATATTAGATGTTGACGTTGCTGGCTTTCCATAGTTGTGGTTGATCGGATCATTCGCAACTCTTTATAAGACGGGGCCCTGTTGTCCGGTTTGATTTCATGCTTATAACTGGAGGTTGGGACATCGCATAGGAGGTTTTATTTTTTTTTTACACAAGGTTCCATATTCTGAATTTTGGTTTAATTTAGGACATGGTCTAACTCTGTGTAAAAAATATGGGAAACCAAGTATGTCAAACATTTTTAAAAATTTGTTCATTAAATTTATTTATTTTAGGTTACTGCACTCTTTTTTCATGCATCAATGCTGTGGAAAACTATTTGGTTATCATTGACAGATAATATTCAATTGTTAGTAGGAAAATGTGCTGCTTAAATGAATATTAAGTAAATAATAAGCACAAAAATATATTTTATAAACTATCAAAATGTAGAATACCGGTAGTGTGTGTGTATTTGAGTTTTGTTAGACGTGTATCAATCAGATATGATTATTTACGTTTCGGACCGACCTTTAACGTCACCATCCGGAAGACGTGATCAGGGCTCGAACCTCTGCATCAATTTGTAACTTCCCCGACTATAAGCTTGGATTACCGGTGCACGCCACAACACCCAGTTAAATAGCGGTATTGATGTAAAAACCTATGTTTCAAATTTGTAGTTCAAACAAAACAAAAAAGAAGACACAAACTCTTGTCAGTTTGTGTTGTATCTAGTATCATAATTAATATCATACTTTCATTTAATGGTGACCAATAACCATATTTTTCGTCTCATCAGTCACTGGGAGATGAAGTCCATTTACACATAGAGGGCAGCAGACAGCGGACAAGGAAAGTTCTTGAAGTCGAGAAGAAGAAACCAGCTCCTCTCAAAATGTTTGAACCAAAGATTGAAGAAAAGTAAGCTAATAATAAAGTCAAGAAATTGTATCATTTTCATGAACACCCCCTCCCCCAAAAAAAGGAAAAACCCACTGTTTTAGATCTGTCACTATCTCAGACACCATTTATTTTCTTATGGATGATAAAAGTGCATTGTTGATGAAATTGACCATTGGCAGATGTGCCGCAGTCGGCATCATACATGTATGCATTGATCCCAATATATTTGCAAACATGTTCCAACACTCTGCAAACGCCCTTCTTTGGGTGACGGATATACATGTATTTGTTATCTTCGGATGTAATAAGGATGATAAGGGCCCGAGTACATACTCTATCTCATGAAAGGCAGTCAGCACTGACAATTAACAAGGCATTATTCAGTTCCAGTGAGGGGGGGCACTGGTCACTTGCCATTAAGCCTGGCTCACGTCTTTACATTTTGGGCTTGTGTTAAGCCGCTTATTGCCCAAACGCAGACAATCACAGCCAGCGGCAATACAACAAAACAAGCCAATACAAGGTCAATACGCAGACTAACGCAGAAGCCTTGGGTTCTTTCTTGGTAGTGATGTTTAAAACATCTGCAACTGATCTTAACCCCAATTCAACCAAAATCCATGCGAGCAAGGAGCGGCGTTGACAGGCAACAGCTAACGGCTTACGCAGCCGTTAGTGCTCAATCTAACTCACTTTTATCTCCCTTCATTTCGCGCAATGCTTTACGAGCTCCACCTAGCTCATAGAATAGATGTGTGTACGCAGCTTAAAGCAAAAGGTGTGAGCTACATGTAGGCTTTACTATAGTATCTGTCAAAGATCAACAACATTTATGAAACGGTGTGGTGTCCAGAGCTAGGTTTTAGGCTAAGATCGTAGTGAAAAGTTCAGTCCATAATTGTTATTTCTAAATATCTTAAAGTTTTGTGTTCTTTAAAGAGTCATATTTTTATCTGTTCTAAGATTAAAAGGTACTCTAAATGGTTGTTAATTATCCTTGATGTGATAGAAACATGTCTTACAACAGACCAGCAAATTCAACATATTTTTTATGCATGTTTGTTCAAAAAAAATTCTAGATATGAATGTATATCCATAAATTCATTGACTTGACAATTTGGTGTGTTCTCCTTTGTTTACAAAGGACATTTTGCAAATTTCCTGTAGAAAAAATTATGACATTGATGGATTTCCAGAGTTACAATTGATTGGATCAATCATAACTCTTTGTAAGATAGAGGCCCAGGGCCCTGTCTTACAAAGAGTTACGAGTGATCCAATCAATCTCAAGTCTCAAATGTATGGAAACCCATCCATACCATAATTTTTTCTACAGGAAATTCACACAATCTCCTTAGTAAACAAAGAGAATCACACTGAATCGTCAAGAGAACAATGAATGTATGATTATACATCATATCTAGAAAATGTTTTGAACAAATTTGCATTTTAGATGTTGACATTGCTGGCCGTCCATAGTTGTGGTTGATCAGATCAATCGCAACTCTTTGTAAGACGGGGCCCATATTGTATTTTCTTTCTAGATATTAAACAGAAATATGTATGAAAACTTGTATCTTTTTCACAGTTATGATCCGACGAGGAAGTATCGTAGCACAGGAAACAAGGAGCGCGATGAACAACAGAGATTAATCCATCGTCACCGTAGAGAGATGAAGGGTGCTGTCAGAGAGATCCGTAAAGATACTCAGTTTATCGCTCGGCAGAAACTCAAAGAACAGAAAGAGAGGTAATGCTATTACTTAGCTCTTTGAATAACCTAAATTAAATTAAAGTGTAACTGTTATTGTCTGCAATGTATCTTTTCTTCCCGATTATGCTGTATCATAAAAATGGGCAGAGGGCTTTTCTTAAAGGACAAGTCCACCCCAACAAAATGTTGATTTGAATAAAAAGAGAAAAATCCAACAAGCACAACACTGAAAATTTTATCAAAATCGGATGTAAAATAAGAAAGTAATGACATTTTAAAGTTTTGCTTAATTTCACACAACAGTTATATGCACATCCTGGTGGATATGCAAATAAGGAGACTGATGATGTCTTCCACTCACTATTTCTTTTGTATTTCATTATATGAAATAGGGAATATTCTATTTTTCTCCTCATTGTCAAGTGAAACAACGATTGATTCCTCTCTAAACATGTGGAATGAGTATTGTTTAATACTATATGATTCAGTCAAGTTGGTCCTTATTGTCAAATCTATAAAAAAAATGAAATATTGTATAATTCAAACAATAAAAAAACAAAAGAAAAAATGAGTGAGGGACATCATCGACTGTCTCATTCGAGTTGTGCATATCACTGTTTTGTGAAAAATAAGCAAAACTTTAAAATGTCAAAACTCTCCGATTTTGATGAAATCTTCAGCGTTTTGCTAGTTTGATTTTTCTCTATTTATTCAAATCAACATTTTTCTGGGGTGGATTTTACCTTTAATTATTTTAGAAAGATTACATTTTCAGATGTTCATTAACATTCTTATTCAAAGGTAAAGAGCAGACAGTGACTCTCTTGCCTAAATCCCAGATGAATTAGGACTGCCTTGTTATGTATGCTTTTCAATTAGGCACCAAACTTTTTGTTTCTGGCAAATATTTTGGTGGAAAGTTGTACAGGGGAGCGAAAATATATTAGTGCGGAAGATGTTCATCGTGGTGATCGCACCAGGTCTTTGGCTGGTGCAATTCAAAGTGGCACATCGACTTTAAACCGAGATGCAGTAGATTCAAAGTTCTATTCACAGGACTAGAGATTAGTCTCATTTTGAGTCTATTACAGCTCTTTGTAATACCTAGTTAGTTCCCACTGTCAAGGTTTGCACCATGATGGAAACAGTGGTCAAAACTGGGGAGTAATTGCAATGATGGTGTCACATCTTATCAGATCTTGAGGTCAATTTTTGAACGGCTCAAAAGATTTCATGATCAGCTACAAAAGGCCACTCGTAACGGATTGGACGACAGTGGGGATGAGGTGTATTAAAGAGAGGACCATAGAGTTTTTCTTTTGTTCTTGCTTACAGGAGCAAACCATAGTGTTGGGGGGATAGGGTCTATGGAGAGGTGATTAGTAAGACATGGTGATAAGTCATAAAAGCTGTTTATAAGTTTACCCAAAAAACTTTTTCTGCTGTTTATAAGTTTACCCCAAAAACTTTTTCTGCTGTTTATAAGTTTACCCCAAAAACTTTTTCTGCTGTTTATAAGTTTACCCCAAAAACTTTTTTCTGCTGTTTATAAGTTTACCCCAAAAACTTTTTCTGCTGTTTATAAGTTTACCCCAAAAACTTTTTCTGCTGTTTATAAGTTTACCCCAAAAACTTTTTCTGCTGTTTATAAGTTTACCCCAAAAACTTTTTCTGCTGTTTATAAGTTTACCCAAAAAAACTTTTTCTGCTATTTATAAGTTTACCCCAAAAACTTTTTCTGCTGTTTATAAGTTTACCCCAAAAACTTTTTCTGCTGTTTATAAGTTTACCCAAAAAACTTTTTCTACTGTTTATAAGTTTACCCCAAAAACTTTTTCTGCTGTTTATAAGTTTACCCCAAATAATTTTGGCACATTAGTGCATAATAAACAAGCTTTATAGAGGACCACCCATATTTATCCAATTAACCCTTCAATGAACATATCATATATCTTTCATTCTGTCAATCTTTGACTTCATTACTCTACTATGCATTTGGTGAAGACCTTAGCTCATCTTACAAAGAGTTACAATTGATCTAGTCAACCTCGACTTTATAGAAATCCATCAGTCATAACTTTTCTACAGGATATTTGCACAACATCCTTTTGTAAACAAAGAGGAGCACACTGAATTGTCAAGGAAATGATTTATGTATGGATAAACTTATCTGCTGATAGAAAATGTTTTGAACAAAGTTGTAGTTTTAGATGTTGACGTTGCCAGATTACAATAGTTGTGGTTTATCGGATCAGTCGCAACTCTTTGCAAGACAGGGGCCTTATGAACATTCAACTTGATATTTTAATACGAGTTGTAACTAAATTCTTGTATACTCCATTCATTCATGCCATCAATCTTTCTCTCACTGCCACAGGGATGACGAGAGGAAGGAGAAGGTAAAGCGTCTCCATCAGATGTTGGCCACGCAGGAAGGAGACTTCAGGGATATCAAACGCAAGAAACACAAACTGTGAAGCCTTATCTCTCACCCCATGGCTTCCACTACATCCGATGCCTACAGGCAGGCAGGCTGAAGTCACTGCAGATTTCAAAGTGCATCGAGGGTCTCCAAACAAGACTATGGATAGCTTCTGCTATATCTGTCGCTTCTAGGCAGATTACTGTAGACTGCAAAGTGCATCAGGGTCTTTCAACAAGACTACAGATAGCTTCCGCTATATACCTTGCCTACAGACAGAGATCACTGTAGACTACAGAGTGTACCAGGGTCTTTGAACAAGACTACGGACAGCTTACATTATATTTGCAGCTGTAGACTGCAAAGTGCATCAGGGTCTCTGAACAAGACTATGGATATGGATAGTTTCCGCGATATCTGTTGTTAAGATGCAGAGATTATTGTAAACTGCATCAGGGTCTCTGAACAAGACTATGGATATGGATACTTTCCGCGATATCTGTTGTTAAGATTCAGATATTATTGTAGACTGCATCAGGGTCTCTGAACAAGACTATGGATATGGATAGTTTCCACGATATCTGTTGTTAAGATGCAGAGATTATTGTAGACTGCATCAGGGTCTCTGAACAAGACTATGGATAATTTCTGCTGTATCCGATGCCTACAGGCAGGCAGAGTTCACTGTAGACTGCGTAGTACATCAGGGTCTCCAAACAAGACTATGGATGATTTGTACTATTTTTGTCGCATGCAGGCAAAGGTTACTGTAGGCTGCAAAGTGCATCAGGGTCGCTGAACAAGACTATAGACAGTTTTTGCTATATCTGTTACTAATATCTCGGTCACATTTGCTCTCCGGCGGCCGTACAGCAAGTCAAAAACAGCCGTTTTTTAATTTTTTTTTGCACCAGCTACATATAGTGGGGTTTGAATAAAAATGAATATAACGGCTGTTTTCGACTCACCGTACGGCCGCCGTAGAGCTAAAAAATAGCAGCAGTAGACCTTCAAAGGTCTTTGCTACTATTTGTGCATTTTATATAAATATGTTAATTTATGCAGGATTCAGAAAATATGCTTAGAAGTACCTGAAATGTCTCAAAAGTTGCCTATCTGAAATTTAATTAAATCAATGGTTTGCTCTTATTACTGAAAATTATCCCTCGGTCTCTTTGAGAGGACTTCAAGTCTATAAATTCGGTGGATTTACAATATGGCTCGCCATCTATTGGTTGCAGCGAACAGGCCAAATTTCTAACTTCAGGGTCGACATCACGCAGGCAGGGCAGCGCACGGCGCTAGTGTACCGACTGTGATGCATCAAAAATGAATACGATTTCGTAAAATGGGAGGAAGGATTGTAACGGTCTAGATTACGCAAAGAAATATGCAGCAAATTTTCACCCACCTCCTGGACCCTAGTGAGCATCATATGCCAGCCAGTCGTGCCATGTCGGCCAGCGCTGAATAATCGCATGCATATGCACTAGCACGCAACAATTGTTGACCTTTTTACCATGAGGCATTGTGAACTTCGGCCTGTCCGCTGCAACCGATAGATGGCGCACTGTATTGTGAATCCATTGAATTGAGAGGAAAATTCCAGGCATATCCCTTTATCATTATTTCATATTAAGAATATGTATGACTTAGTGCTTAATGATAGTGGAGCGTTGTGGCCCAGTGGATTAGTCTTCAGACTTTGAAACAGAGGGTCGTGGGTTCGAATCCCAGCCATGGCGTAATTTCCTTCAGCAAGAAATTTATTCACATTGTGCTGCACTCAACCCAGGTGAGGTGAATGGGTACCCGGCAGGATTAATTCCTTGAATGCATGAGCGCTGAAAGGCAGCTCGAGCTAAAACTGGGGTAATAATAATGATAACATTGCGCCTCGGAATAGAATATTTCTAGATAGATGGCGCTATATAAATGCCTATTATTATAGTACCACCTGAGAACTTGCTCGAGTTGTGTGTAACTTTACGAACATCACCCACGTCCGAAGAAAAAAAAAACACAAAACACTCATTTGGGGGTGATGAAAGACACCTTTCCAATTTTTTATTGAAAATAACCCTGCGCCCTCAAAAAGATACACAAAATCCCCATGAAATTCTACAATATTTCACATATACATCATTTAAGCACATTCATTTAACATACAAATCTGTTTCTGTATGCAACCAGTTAGCATAATCCTGTAATCTTGCTTTGATTTCAACATATTAAAAATACCATCACCATGTTATGGCATGATAGTATGTAAAATCTTCTGCTGTCATTTAGAAGAATTATCTGTTTATGGGACAAAAAATACAAAGTGAAGATTAAAGTAGGGTCTTAATAAAAATGATAAAAGGAGGACAAGGTTACAGAGAATATAATATAAAACTTTGGAACATGATATTTTTCTCTTAGAAGGGGATATGAAATGATGTCAAACATCCCTGGCCCTGGCACAAAGAATGCTGACCTATTTTTTCCCCTGCCTTTATTAAAACCAACTTCCCCTTACTCTGAGTTTGTTCGGATCTAAAAACCCACAATGCAATGCCATCACCAGTTACAATCGATTACACACAATGGATTTGTATAAAATTGTGATGCAGCATTTTTCATAGCAACCATATTCCTTGCATATCGATTACACATAAATAAAAAAAAATCATGTAAAATGCGATTGATTATAAATGAATGAAAAGTGAAATACAATAAAAAGAAAATCTTACTCATATGCAATATCTTTGTTATGTCATTTGTTCCCTACACTAGATTCCAAATTTCCTTTGCATGTACTACTGTTATAAGTGCTTTACTGGTCCAACATATCGAACACAATATTCAATGACAAAGCGACCTCGTGAGACAAAATGTGCTTGTATTACTTACATGTACATATCTTACAAAGTCATTTATACATATAAATATATACACTAATATACTTTGCATTATTAAATATATTGATTTTTTTTTAGATTTGGTGACTATAATGCTCTCTTATATGCTGGATATAAATTAGGAGATGAGGGGGGGGGGCTGTTAAATGCTCTTGAAATACTTTCTTGTTGTTTGACACAGGACCGTATTCTGAAGTCGGGTTTAATTTAAACTCTGGTTTTAAGTTGTGGTTTAACTATGGAAGCCAGCTGTTACATAAATCTCTAACAGTAGAGGTTCAATGTATCAGCTCATTCGACTCGCAAAAACAATATTAACTGCCTGGGAAGGATAAGGAATGACAATTGTCTTCACCATTAAAGGTAAATTCCAGTTCTGGTAACGATCTCAAAATGAATTTTTACAGAATCTAATATAATGACCACCCAAGTGTCTGTTTGTATGAATAAAAAATATGTGCCAAAGGATTCTGGAAGAAATTGTGTAATTGCTGAGAAATAAGCAAAATAAGCGCGGATTCGGTCACTTCCGTCGGGTCTTTATTCCAGCAATAATAATACACTGTCCCACGTGTGCCTATCTGTGTTGAAGATCTTCAGTGTGATCGTATTTCAGCTTAGATTTTATGATTTCACAAAGTTCAGTTTATGTAACTGTACCAGATCTAGATCCTCGATGATATACTGACAATTAAGCCTGGTTTACAGACTTTCACATGAAATCAGTGTTTACTGCAACTACTGGCATTTCTCTTTAAAGAATTAGTAAAGAGCACAGTAAACATGTGAAGCATTCACTGTAAACAAAATTTTCAAACGTTTGGCTTCCCATACTTTTAGCACAGAGTTAGACCATGGTCCAAGTTAAACCCGACTTCAGAAAACGGGCCAATAGATCTTAATTTTGACAAATGCAAAGCAACTTAGACAATTAGCGATCGGGGTCCCGTAACACAAGGTTAGCGATTAATCATACGCTTGATTGGACATTGTACTAGTCAATGCAATCAATCGTACAAAAATGTTCTACGATCATTGCTATTAGCTTTGTGTTACGGGCCCCCTGGTGCTATTAAGATGTGAAATCATGCGTAACTTCGCAATAGAGCAAGTAAAAATGTAAGTTTATCCCATTTCACATAATTAAAAAATCAAATCTTTCAACAAATCCTACATAATCCTTCCAGCCAACATGATCATTTCAATGTTTAAATAGAGTAACATTCATACCTTGTGGGCGAAAAGTTTTACCTCCAAAACTTGTTTGCCCCTCTCCTTCCATTTCGTCAGAGTGTATTAAACTTACTAAAAGAAATTCAAGGTATGCAATTAATTACATTGACTGCCAAATAACTATCACTAATTAATTTCTCAGGATATAACTACAAATGAAGCTGAAATGAAGTTGATAGGATCTATTGTATTGCACAAATCAATATATAGACTTTATCACTGCACTGTGAATGGATGAGAATTAAATTTCAGCTTCCACAATGAAAGACCATTTTTAATTTCACATTTCACACACCACTTTGATCTTTATAAGGGACTGTTAAAAAATTAAGAATTAATGAATAATAACATCCAAAACCACCCCCCCCCCAAAAAAAAAAAAAAGAATTCCCCAGTGTCGTTTATAGTCGACAAAAGCATATGTTAAGCATCAAAGGCAATTGGTTATTCAGCTTTTGGCCCACTAAAAAGCAAGGAATATTAGTGTAGAATTACAAATTTCTGAATTATAAATGGTGAATAAAACAATATCCGATGTGACAATCAAAACTACTGGTTAAGTACAATCAATCTATTTCTTTGTGAAAACGTATTCTGAATACATTTTGCTACCATGAAATCTCTTTCTCCCTTAACAATAAAAGTCACAAATCTAATGAACATATCACAATCATATAAGTTAGGCAATAATTAGCAAGAATTTATAAAAAGGCTAGTATAATAACCTAATTTTTCTTTAGAATGTTAGGATAACAAGTCTATACATTGCAAGAAAATATACATAAATACACTGTATATATATATATATTAGGCCCAAAGAGCTCTCTTTTCTAGTACAACTACATAAAAATGCACCATTTTAAAACATGATACTCTTTATTTTTATTATATACATATAGGCTTACCTTCAAAAAGAGGTAATAGAGATATTACAAAAACATCTGCAAGTGCGGTTTTCACGGGGCATATCAACGGCAAATACTGTACATGTAGGCGCTGAAGCCATTGCCAATCACTCAAACATTAGTAAATTCCCAACTAGATCTCATACTAAAAATATTTTGGTTACATGTTCTTTCTGTATGCTGACTGGTTTATCTAGGGCTTGCTTGCTCTATTCGTTTTTCCTTTCGCTGATTGCCCCGTGAAAACCGCATCTAAAGGAACATGGCTTTATCAGAGATTAAAAACACAAATGATAGGAAATTCAGCAGCAGTCACCTGACCGATCACATGACAAGTTCAGCTCACACTCTAAAGGTTGTTGACCTCGCTGTAATAAGGCTCCGGCTCGTGCTTGGGGATCGACGGTTGTCGCCTTGGCGATGGCACTGGCTTGTCCTGCCTCTCCTCGACCAGGGAGTAGTCGCCCGATTCTCCAAAGTCGGTGGCGATGGTAAACTTGGAGCCATTCTGTTGCAAGGCAGAGGGATTTGCTGTCGGGGGTGGTGGGGTGAAGTCCGCGGAGGCGTATCGCTCGTCGCCGCTATCGTGGATGAAAGCCGGGTTGTTCTGGATCTCGATCTCTTGGGAGGACGAGGAGATGATTGAGGAGAGCGTGGAGGAAGGCGTCGACGGTGGACTGTCGTCATGATGTACCGTGCTGTAGATGGGTTCGGGAGGAGGGGGTGTTGGGTCGCTGGTTGTGGTGGTGAGAGGGGATCTCTTCGGAATAACAGGAGGCACGTTGGTGACGGTCCTATGGGGTAGAATACCACTGTCTAGACTAGTACTGCAGGTTAATGACCTGTAAATCAAATCGATTTATAATAAATTACAAAGAATTACACAGAATATCAATCATTTGACAAGAAAAATTATTCCATTTAGCCTCATACCAAAAATTACGATTGATCCAATCAACCTAAAATATATGGAAATACATCAATGTCATAATTTTTTTCTCCAGGAAATTTGCACATATTGTCCTCTGTTAACAAAGAGAACCACACTGAATTTTCAATTAAACAATGGATGCATGATATACACCTAATATCTACAAAATATTTTGAACAAACATGCATTTTACATGTAGACGTTGCTGACTTTCCATGGTTGTGATTAATCGGATAAATTGTAAGACGAGGCCCCAAACTGAAAGAGCATAAATGTAAATTTGTACATATTTTCCCCAATGCAAGGTAAAGAATAAAAATGAACTCACTTGGACCATACAAATCCGTTTGATTTAGGCAAAATTTGACTTTTTGAGAAGATGTACATAAATGTATTGCATATTCAGTTTTGAAATTGTTTTCAGTGATTATTCATCTTATAATGCTGAGTCCACAGTACACATTTTCTACAAGGGCTAGAAGCCGGGGGGGGGGGGGGGCACTTCCATTGAAGAGTGGATA
This sequence comes from Lytechinus pictus, assembly GCF_037042905.1. NCBI lineage: Eukaryota > Metazoa > Echinodermata > Echinoidea > Temnopleuroida > Toxopneustidae > Lytechinus > Lytechinus pictus. The sequence goes on from NC_087256.1 coordinate 24,579,846, forward strand.
TCATGCACGACCATGGGGTCTCAAAAAGCACCCTAAACAAGTATTTTCCGTATTCTGAAAATGCACCCCTTAACAAGTATTGGCATGTGAAACCCTACCCTTAACAAGTATTGGAAACAAAACGATTCCCTTGGCAAGTATTCCCTGAATTGAACCCCTAAACAAGTACAGCGATATTTTAATTGTTATATGTCATCATACGTCAGTTTTACCTTTACCTACACCTCGCGCAAATCGCACTCTAAACACGTAGTGTTGACTGTCGGGGCAAAAAGTGCATCCTTTATAAAACATTTTAGTCTTTTTTATATCCTCGCAAATTTGACCCTAAACACGTAGCTTTCCTAGCGAAATAGATACCCTCTTTCATTATTTTATTGTTTTTGACACCTTTATTTCGTTACGTACGTAACGTGCCCTATCTTGAAAAAGACACCCTTTTTACGTGTTTTTTTGGTCGCGCATGGTATCCAATCGTCAATGTAAGTGGCCCCCCCCCCCGGCTAGAATATGAATCTTGCCATCTTTCATTTCTGAGGTTTCAGAGCTAAATGTATTTGCTTTCGAACAGTATTCATAATTTTATAGAAAATGCAGATGAAAAAGAGAAACGGAGCTAGGCAGGAATGTGAAGGATAGTGAATATATATATCGATAAAGACAGTTTAACCCTAAATAGACTGGGCTATTTTGATGCCTAAGAAGACTGGGGGGGGGGCTGATTCAGCCCCCCCCCTATGATCTCGGCCGTCGACCGCGCGATCGCGACGAAAATTGGCACGTGCATTACCCATGGCATAATCTCCAAGACTGTAGGATCAAATTTTCCAAAAAATCTCATAATTCATTAATTATGCTAATTTATGCGTAAAATCAAAGATTTGCTCTAATTAACTAAATAAGGCCTCTAAACTGCTAATTTTTTATTCAAAGACTCTTTGAAGGATTCTGATCAAATGTACTTTTAAAAAAATTCAATATCAAAATTCTTTTCTTATGTATTTTATTGTTTTTAAAATTTCTTATGTATTTCTTTGTTTTTCGACTTTTTGTTTTTTATTGTTTTTTCAATGGAAATTGTCCGCTACTTTATTCTGACCATAAACAAGATGAAATTAATTAAGTTTGATTAGTAAAATTGAAAATAATGATACATTTATGAATTTTGGCTAAAAACACAATTTGCATTGGATTTGTACACAAATTCACGTTTTTGAGCAATTTCGGGTCGACATGCACTTACAAAATGTTGCGTAATTTCGGAACCACGTACCCGGGTGTCGCAAATTTGGTCTCAAAAGTTGCGCAAAACTTGAAAGAAAAAAGTCATGGAACAGCGCAGCGCCAGCTTTTCGCGTTACAGATTTATCGCGAAAAATGTTGAGGGGGGGGCTGAATCAGCCCCCCAAGTCTTTTTAGGGTTAAACCTGCTTTCGCTTCTATTGCCCCGATCCTCTTTTCACGGAACCGATTAAATAAAGCATTTCACTGTTTTTACCACAAAATGCATACATCAAACATATACCATGGATAGATTCATGCAATATGTTTCAAAATGCATCATGCACAGACAATGGGCCGGGTGCTAATTGATCTGAACATACAAAAACATTTCACATAATTCACTTAAAAGACAAAAATCACAGGTTCCTATCATATCAAGAGATTTGAAATGTTTGTAGGATCTTATTTTTTGCAAATTTGTAGAAAAGACTTAACACAATAACACACACACTACTTTCATACATGAAAGTCAAAATACTAGAACAAAGTGTATGTCCACTGAAAAAAAGTTTATAAAAGTTAATCAGAATAATATAGGTATAAAGAACTGTATTATGATGGATAGGACTAGCAACGCATTAGACCTGTATCTAACGTTACAAGCAGTGGCGGACTGTGACCCGAAGGAGACAATGATTGGAGGGGCACTGTATTGTTTGTGAACAATGCTGTGCCCCTCCAATGCTTTGTCTCCTCCGGGTCTCGGTCCGCCACTGGTTACAAGCTACATGTAACAGATAAGCGATACAAAATATTGAAGAAATGGCATTGCATCTAGCAAAGAGAATTAAAGCTGATGATGACAGCAAGCACCGAAAGACATCCATGCATTAAAGGTGTTATTCAACACTGAGGAAGAGGCAGCACATTTGAATAAAAAGGCCAAACACTCTAAAAATGGATGAGAAAGATTATAGACAAAGTCTGAAGGAATTGTTGATAGAGAGGGGGGGGGGAGGTGAAAGAATTTTCAGAGCTGATGGTCAAAGCACTGCTTGCCAAAGTCAATCAACATGACAGTTACAGATCAAGAGAGGAAACAGCAATGAACTTTGGAGGGGGCTTGATTCTGGGAAAAAGTGCCCTTTTTTTTCTATTTCATTTCTGATTCATATTTTTTTAAAGCTTTAATTCCAATTCAAATTAGGGAGACCAGCCAAGGATGGTGGAAAATACAGCAAAGTACCAAAAGATGAGATCTGGGGAAAAAAATGATGTAATCAAAGTTTGCATAGAGAAAATGGAGTAAGCACGCAGCAATGATAACGACCGTAATGTTGGCTTTCCATATCGAGAAAGCTTGCTTTACTTTAACCCTTGCAACACTTATGTTGAAATTTTTAACATTTGTACAATTAAATTCAACAATCGTAATTAATAGGATGGATATAAGTCTTGGGATTGATAGAAAAAAATTTATAAAATAATTTCATATTATTTCCCCAGAATTCAGCATAAGAAGAATCTACAAGGTTTAATACATAAAGCATATTAATCATGCAAGCACTAGAAAAGAATTACAATACATTCCCAACTGACACTTCTATTTTATGCATGACAAGCAACTAGATGATGCGTTCACATATAATTTGAAACACGTTTCTACCTTGGGGTAGAGCGTGGGTGAGCTGTGGGTTGAGGGGATGGTCTCGCACCTGTTTGGGAAACAAACAATTGTTGTTTTATGCAATTCACTGTGTCTGTTCTTCATCTATATAGTCCGTCACATTGGCAATATAGATGATCAAATTTCTTTTTGAAGAAGTGATGATGATTTATTGAATACCAACAAAACATTGAGGCCACTTAAACATAGCGATGCATTTAATGACATTGTAGTTGTACAATCTTAAGAAATTAAAACATTAAAAAAAACAATTATTGTAAAAAAGGTGGGGGATATACCTCCTACAATACACAGTCAAAAAATCAGTTAAAGACAGGAGCTCCTTTTCGAGAATGTACAAAAACTAAGTTTCTTTCCGCGATTTCAAGGTTTATCTAAAAAAAAGTTGTAAGCTGTCTGTTCAAATTTTTCGAAGATTTGAATATTACGATGTATCTTACCATACGTGGTCATTTAGATAATGGCAAATGTATATCAGTGGCTTGCCAAAGATGGCATGGGATTTGAAACAAACACCTTTTGATTTAGTCCTATATGGGGATTTATCTTCAAATCCAAAAATTTGCACATATTTACATTATTTGCATTATGAAAAAAAAAAAATAACACATATAGTGGATAACACAGATGTTAAAATACACTCACTAGCCAACATTCATTAAAGATGGTTTGATTATACCAGGCTTGTGTAGATTTGACAAAAGCAAAAAATGGTCAAATAATGATTGTAACATATACTTTTGGCAAAGTGCAATCTAAATCCATGATTTGAATTATTCCAGTTCGACTAGATTAATTAATAACCCATGGTCTAAAACCGTGAAATCGGCCTAAACCAAATACTTCACAAGCATTGCATTTAATGGATGGATAAAATGTTTTTGTTAACATGAATATTATCTGACCAACAAGAACACACTGAAATTACTTTACAAATACATTATACTACCTGGATGGGATTAGGGACTAGGCACTCACCCTAACCCCCTCACCCCCCCCCCCGAAAAAAAATGGGAATATAGATTCGGTTGTAACCCCCTCCCCCCTTTCCCTCCATCCATCTCAACAAAACACATTGATGCAATCCTGGCACCAATATTAAAACATTGTTCCCCTTCCACTTAAATGTATTGATAAATATGCTGTATTAGAAGCATGAACAGCACACTAAAGCATCTACCATACGAGAATAACATGAACATAAAACTTAATGAGGATGATAATACTTACTTGTTGGAGGCGGCTGCTTTGATCGTTCCTTCCTCTGTGCCATTATTTTCGCAAACTCGTCGGTTTGTTCCGTCTCCTTAGACCCCTTGGGTAGAGGTCTTGGTCTGTTTCTGTTCCTATTCTTCAGACCAACCTGCAAAAGAAAAACATTATTTGTTTCAATCAATCTTTACTTCATAATTCGTCAGTTGCTTAAGTGTAAATAATTCATAAATTTTCACAAGGTTTTGAGTGTGCCTTACACTTGAATTTAAGTTCCCAGTGCGTGTGTTACATGACACAAAATAATTGCATTGGTCAGAGCTGCATGCCCAGGTAACTGCATATTCATCAGTGAGATCGCATGTTAAGTATCATGTACATGTAAATAGTTAAGCACGGATCATCAAAGGCACACTTAACTGTAAAACACCACCTGGAAATCTAGAAAACAGGGGGTGTTTCACAAAGATTCCCAGTTGCACTTAAATTCCAAGTGTGCAGTATGGTTGGCATCACCGCATTGGTCAATTCCTGCGACGAGGATGCGCACCACTGCATATTAATCAATAGGATAGCGCGTTACATATCATGTGCGCATCTGCATAAGCATGACTCTAAAGTAACTTTTAACTCTTTATGAAACACCCCCCCCCCCCCCCCCGGACTAAGCTGCAATCAGCCTCTTGCCATCATCACTCACCAGTATATTATCCAGTTCTTGTACTGCCTGTGCTCGCTTCATAGATTGTTTTGAAGCTGGTCCTCTTGATGGCCTACCCTCACTAGCCTCAGGTTTGGTGACCGGTTTCAGAACGATCTGACCCTTCTTGATCCTCGTTATCATGTCCTGCATCGCCGTCTCAAATTGCTTCTGATAGCAGTCCAATTGTCCTTCAGAAAAGGAAGAAAATTAGATTAAATTTGTTAGTAAATATAAAGAGTGCAGTTTGATACCAGGAGCCATTGACATTGTTTTGTCAACAGAAGGGTAAAAAGGACAGGTGCCTATCCCTAACTGCTCAAAATAGTACATTAATTATAATTATCAATGCTTATTAGTGATTGTATACTGCACTTTTCCCATTAGGCCCACAGAGCATACAATAAATTAATTAAATGGAATGATATATATCTTATTATTCTAAACTACAAAATAGCTGGGTTTTTAACGCTTTTTGACATTGTTTTGTCAACAGAAGGGTAAAAAGGACAGGTGCCTCTCCCTAACTGCTCAAAATAGTACATTAATTATAATTATCACTGCTTATTAGTTATTGTATAATGCACTTTTCCCATAAGGCCCACAGAGCATACAATAAATTAATTAAATGGAATGATATATATCTTATTATTCTAAACTACAAAATAGCTGGGTTTTTAACGCTTTTTGACATTGTTTTGTCAACAGAAGGGTAAAAAGGACAGGTGCCTCTCCCTAACTGCTCAAAATAGTACATTAATTATAATTATCACTGCTTATTAGTTATTATATAATGCACTTTTCCCATAAGGCCCACAGAGCATACAATAAATTAATTAAATGGAATGATATATATCTTATTATTCTAAACTACAAAATAGCTGGGTTTTTAACGCTTTTTCTGAAAATTTCAAGTGATGGAGACGGTACGTCCAATTCCAAGTGGCAAATCATTCCAGTATTTTGAAGCCAACATGGTTCATGTTCTATCGCCGGCTAATTTACGAGTAAGTGAAGTGTGAGATGAACAGGGTCACCAGCCTACATTGTACCTAAGTGCCCTTGTTCTTTTAATAAATAGTGTTATGTAAATGAAAAACAAGCAAGGCAAGTGCACTCCTTGTGTAACAGTTGTGGAAATGGAATACTTACTGCCATCTTCCGACTTTTTATTGTGATTTTTCCTTTTAATGATCTTCTGCAGCATTCTAATAAAACAAACAGAATCAAACATAACCACGACAACAGTGATGATGACAACAATGAATACTAAAATATACCTGCCATCACTTTGACTGACAGCAACTAAATAGATTGGTTCCTAGTTTAATTCGACTTTTTCAACAACTATCATGTTTTACATGATGAGGCAGGTAAGCATAATGTCTAAAACCTGGAGTCCCACAGGGAAACATATTGGGGCCCTGCCTCTTCAATCTTTCTATGAACGCTCTTCCTTCGGTCATTGAGTATAGTGACAATGTAACCAGGTAAAACTACCGTTTATTTATTAAATGGCAGAGTAAATGAAATATATTCTTGTACAATTTAAGTTCTACTCCTGATCAAGGACAAATCCAGGGGCAGATATTTCATACCCACCCCCTTTTTTTAATGATAACCTAGTTTGTTTTAGGTAATTACAGTCTCTTTGAGCGGGTGTCACCTTGTGGCTTTTCACAAAATTCTAAACAAACTGACCAACTTTCTACGAATGTAGTTGCAGCAAACTATTATTTTTTGAGAAAGTCCTCGAAATCATAGTTAATTTTTGTCACCATATCACCATAGATCTAGACTTAATTTAAATCATGAAATCTTAGCTGAAAACCGATAACTATGAAAATCACTAACACATAAAAGCATTAGCCGGACAGTGTATCAATATTGCTTGGAAATACGTTTCAACGTTTTATGGAATACCTGCATATTTCACTCATTTCTCAACTGTTACATATTTTCTTCCAGAGCCATGTGGAACATATTATTCTTTCATACAAACACTTGGGTGGTAACTCTATCGGATTCTGTTCGAACTTGTCTTGAAATTGTTACAACTTGCATATATATTTAAGGTTGTTGCACTCACTCTAGAGGGTTCCTAGGGGGTTGTGGCACTGGTGGAGGTGGGGGAGGCGGTGGGATGTTCGGAAGACTGGGTTTACTAAGCGCTTCTTTCAGTTCGTAGGCCAGTTCCTTGTTCTTGACATCGAGTTCATCCACTCTCTTCTCCAGGGATTCGTTCTCTTCCTTTGCGATGCTCAGCTTGTTCTCGAGCATTTCCATCTTCTCCCGGCTTTCTGAGAGTTCCAGCTCGTCCTTTAATCTCTTCACCTGTGGTCAAATTAAAAAAAAAGCGTCGTGGCCCAGTGGATTAGTCTCCGGACTTTGAAACAGAGGGTTGTGGGTTCAAATCCCAGCCATGGCGTAATTTTCTTCAACAAGGAATTCATCCACAGTGTGCTGCACTCGACCCAGGTGAGGTAAATGGGTACCGGCAGGTAGTAATTCATCGAAAAGCTGTGTGCACCTGAATCGGTAGCCTAGCTTAGCCGGGGTAATAATAATAATAGTAGGAGAACAGTGGCAACTGAAGTGGCTACCCTGGGTAAATATACCGTTATTGTTATTATTAACATTATCTGTTAATACACCTGCATATCTATAGGGGAATGACTCAAACCTTGATTTGTCTAACATAATTCATTCATAATTTTATAGAAAAAAAATGAGATTTACATTTTTTTTCTTTAGCTGTTATAGTCTACCCAACCTAGAAAGTGGATAGCTATTGAAATTTTGTTGTTCAGATATAGTTTTTGAAAATTTTCAAGAAAAATTCTCAAATTTATCAGTATTTCCAACACTGGCATAGAGTTAGATAATGAATTTTAGGAAAAAAGTGAAATTTTTATTTCCTTTTTTTTTTTATAGCTGTTATTGTTTTCTCATCCTAGAAGGTGAACAACTATTTCATTTGTTATTTAAGGGGAGCTAGGGTAGTACCCAAATTCCAAAACATTACTTTCTAACCAAATTGGCAAAGGGGGTATCCGGGGGGGGGGGGGGCACTCAGTATATAATGCATAGTGGGTATGTGCCGCGGAGGGGACCCTCATTTTTACACTCAAATTTCTGTTCCAAGTTTCTGTTTTTTGTCTTATTGAGAAAAAGAAAAAAGAAAGCCGCTCCAAAGCATAGCATTTTCTTCTTATTGAGAAAAAAGAAGAAATCCGCTCCAAAGCTTTGCATATTTTCTGTTACGCCGTTCCGGTCGCATTGACATGATTGATCTGCGCAATGAGCCGCAATTTGGTGAAAAGTGGCCGCAGACCGCTGTCTGACCATCGCCTCTGCGCTAGCGCACCCGGCGCCCGTGCCGCTGGGCTAGCTGCATGCATGTCCCAGGGGGGGGCACTCAGTAAATAATGAATAGTGGGTATGTGCCGCGGAGGGGACCCCCATTTTCACACTCAAATTTCCGTTCCAAGGCATAGCATTTTTGTCTTATTGAGAAAAAGAACAAAGAAAGCCGCTCCAAAGCATAGCATTTTCTTCTTATCGAGAAAAAAGAAAGAAATCCACTCCAAAGCTTGCATATTTTCCTTTACGCCACTCCGGCTGCATTGATCTGCTACAATGAGTCGCAATTCTGGTGAAAAGCGGCCGCTGAGCGCTGTCCAACCATCGCCTCTGCGCTAGCGCACGAGGCGCCCGTGCCGCCGGGCTAGCTGCATGCACGTTCCATAGGGATGCATACGCACTCAAACGCATAGTGGGTATGTGCCGCGGAGGGGACCCTCATTTTTACACTAAAATTTCCGTTCTAAGGCATAGCATTTTTGTCTTATTGAGAAAAAGAACAAAGAAAGCCGCTCCAAAGCATAGCATTTTCTTCTTATCGAGAAAAAAGAAAGAAATCCACTCCAAAGCTTGCATATTTTCCTTTACGCCACTCCGGCTGCATTGATCTGCTACAATGAGTCGCAATTTTGGTGAAAAGCGGCCGCTGAGCGCTGTCCAACCATCGCCTCTGCGCTAGCGCACGAGGCACCCGTGCCGCCGGGCTAGCTGCATGCACGTTCCATAGGGATGCATACGCACTCAAACGCAGGCGACCCGTTCCAAGGACCCCCATTTTCACAAACATTTGTAGTTTCGAAGCCCGTTCCGAGGACCCTCCTTTTTACAATAAGCCCACTCCAAGGCCCCCGTTTTTTTGTCTCGCCCGCGGCACATACCTACTACTTTTTTGGTCGAGTACCCCCCCCCCCCCCCCACGGATGCATGTTCCATAGGGACGCATACGCACTCACACTAGACCAAATGACAGTGAGGCCAAAATGGGTACATTGTGGTATTATCAAAAGAGTGTGAAATGGATCAAGTGGTATCAGGCCAAGTCAAGTGGTTACCAACACAATCATTATGGAGTAAAATAAAATAAAATAAAATAAACTTCCTACAAACCATTTGATAGAAATACTATACCTCTAATCTATGTCTCTCTTTCTCCTCTTCGAGTTCCTTTGTGAGTTTCTCCATTTCTGTCATGCTTTGAATGAGTTTATCATCTCCGCTGATGGCATCACTTACTAACATCGCACTCTGACGTTTGTACGCCTCGGCTTCCTTATTCTTTGCATAATACTGACAAGTAAAAAATATCAAATATAACATATAATATAGTACTATTCATTCATTTATCTATTAAGAAAAACTGTAATAAGTATTTCAAGTTTAATTAACTTCAACATTTTATTTGATGACTTCACGCAACATATTAAAAGAAAATACATATACCACTTCACGGCCATAAAAATGGAAAAATTTACCCCCACCCCCTTCCTAAGAAGTGTACATCCAAAAATAAGTATAAGTCAAAATCTTTTGTAGATGAAAACCACTGGGGGTGTCACTTTTTCAATGTCGACACATTCTACTTCCATGGTTGACCGTTTTTGTTGATGATAATTTTTTTTCAACGAACTGAACCCACCTCCAAAAAAGCTTACCCAAGTGAGCAGTTCAACAAGCAATCCATTCTTAACCACTATGGCAGATATATCATAAATTCAATCAATTAATCTGATGCATGCTCAGATGTTCCAATTTGGCCCAGTGGATTAGTCTCCGGACTTTGAAACAGAGGGTCGTGGGTTCAAATTCCAGCCATGGCGTAGTTTCCTTCAGCAAGATATTTTTCCACATTGTGCTGCACTCAACCCAGGTGAGGTGAATGGGTACCTGGCAGGAATTTATTCCTTGAAATGCACTGAGCGCTGGAAGGCTGCTTGAGCTACAGCCGGGGTAATAATGTCCAAGTCCTTTGGAAGCGCATAGAGATGTTATTCATAATGTGATATACATGTAGGCTATACAAGAACTACTGTGTTTCCAAACTCCTAACTATATTCTAATGATTTCATGAAATTATCAAGAGAATATCTTTCTTACTTCTGATGCCATCTTTTCAGCTTGTTCCCTCATGGCGGATTCCTTCTCATATAGGCTCTGAACCTCGTTGAATTCATTGTATACCAAGGTTGATACTGTATAAGGATGAAAGTATAATAAAGGAATGGTTAAATTAGCATAATCATCACCATCATCACTAATATCCTTGTCATTATATCTTTATCACCATCATTATTGTTGTCGTCACCATCATAATCACCATCCTCATTTATCTGCAGCAGTAGCAGCAGAAGCATCAACATTGTCATCACTATATCATCATCACAACCATCATCATCATCATCATCATCATCACCACCACCATCAACACCAACACCACCATCACCATTGTAATGATCATGATCATCATCATCATCATCATCACCACCACCACCACCACTACCACTTCCACCATCATCATTATCATTATCAATATAATCATCATCATCATCATCACCACTTCCACCACCATCATCATCATCATCACCACCACTACCACCGTCACCACCATCATCATCATCATCTCATCATCACCACCACTACTGCCATCACCATCATCATAATCATCATAATCATCATCACCACCACTACTGCCATCACCACCATCATCATCTCATCATCACCACCACTACTGCCATCGCCATCACCAGCATCATAAACATCATCATCACCACTGTCACCATCATGATTATCATTATCATCATCACCACAACTATTGCCATCAACCATCATCATAATCATCATCATCACCACAGTCACCATCATGATTATCATCATCATCACGACTACCGCCATCACCATCATCATCATCATCATCACCAGCCACCACTACCATGATCATCATCATCATCAAGATCTGGCTGGATCCACCAATATCATCAAAGATTACTCAATGGAATAAAGAATATGTCCAAGTATAGCATCCCCCTTTTGAAAAATTCTAGTTTCATAACTGAATTTTAGTATCACCATGGCTGAAAGGAGAAGGAGCATCTCTGTAACCCCCCCCCCCCCTTCAAAATATCCTAGATTCACAACTATGAGGTTGGTTGAAGTGAAAATGAATAATTATGTGCCCTATGCCACCCCCACTTCACCTCCCCCCCCCCACCCTGCCCCGAGAAAGTATAACAGTAAAGCCAATCATCTCTAATTGGTAAGACGTGCTGAGTCACGAGATTCATCTCCACACATGCCACAAGAATATAAACAACCAATCGAACACTTTACAAGCACACGCCATAAATGCTTTATTTATTACAGACATCACATGAATTAAAACGACATAAAATACCCCTGGCATGAATGCATGAGTGGTAACATACAACTTCTGAAGGTTTCCATGGCAAAGAAGGAGAAGAGTGAAGCGAGCTTCACGGTACATTCGGTAATAAATATCAAGCATTTGATTCATCCCTCTCTGACCAAATCTTTCATCGCCATACTTCGATTACATACCGTTGACACTTGGATTGGAACATTATGTAATTTGTTCATATGTGCATTTTTAAAAATAGATTTCAGCCCCCCCCCCCAAACATATCTTGCAACTAATTAGATCACAAAATTCATTTTGTCAGCAAAAGTTTATCAATTCATTCCTCTAATAAAGCCCATTGAATCTGCTCAATTATATGGGGTCTACATGAGGGCTTGCAACAGAAGTCACAAAGGTTTTAATCTGTTTAATCTGTACATCAAGTATGCATCAAATGTCAACTGACTTAAAATATAAATTGCTTAATTAAACTAGCTGGCAATGAAAGAAATGTACATTGTTAGGGTTGACACGAGTATCATACATGCATCTAGCTAACAACTTCATGGAATTCAAAATATGGACTTACATTGATCAAAATAATTATAAGCACAGTATGAACAGTTGTAGTGCGCCGGCACCCACACGTTGATACTTATGGTACAGTCAAGAAATGAAATGGGAAAATAATAAACAGGGGTGAGAGTTACTTTTACTGGGAAGCTTAATTATCTGAATAACCAGGTCTAAATTGAAATGTTGAAGGTGCTACGAGAAGAAATATTGCGGATGAAAGTATGAAAGAATAATCAAATGAATAATACTGACCTCTTTTGAGTTGATTAATGATATTATCCCTTTCTTGTAAGGCCTTCTTGGTTTTCTCGTGCGAGACATTCTCCAGTTTCATCTGAAATTATAAAAGAACACAAAATCATCATTTTTTTCTTAGGACAGCTAGGAAAAACCTCGATATTAGAGTGAAATATATAGCAACCTTCTTCTGTCTACAGTAAGAGTTCTCCATAGGAATTAGGATCTGTTTGTAGAATATGAGTTTGCCATCATTGCTACATTTTTATATCACAGCTTTTCCTTGGCTGTCCTCATTTTTTTTTACATTTTGAGTTAGAGATACATGTACAAGGAATTATTAACATCAGAGGGACAAAATATTGAATACTCTGGATCCCTGAAACAATGTGTAAAGACGATTTAAGCTTCTACCAACCCTCATAACAAGCCATTCCCATTACAGACGAGTGCAATTCTCATTCTGGTTCTCGTGTATGGCAGCACTTTATTCAGTCATACTCATCGGTTCCCTATCTCCATTCACTTTGTACACAAACGCGCACATACAAATCAATGACGAGTGGTTCCCAAAACCTATTTGGCCAACAAGTTCCTTTGATAGTAAATAAAGACTGAGGCTTTCATAGGAGAAATTATAATTTGTAAACAAATTTTCGGCATTACTCATATGTGTCTAAGATCGCATGCACGATCTGTGATGAAAATCATAAGTCAGAAAAAAATTGGAACCAGTGGGATTCCAACCTGTCATCTACTGCTAATAGCCTGGTGGTTAAGTCGCTGCCTGGCAAGAAGTTCCTTTGACTTAAAATGAATGAAAATAATAAGAATTAATCTTCTTCTCACCTGCTCTTTGAGTTGTGCTATCTGGCTATAAGCGGCAGCAAGATTTTCTTGTGCAATGTCTCTCTCGTCTATCGCATAACCTATATCCTTCTTTGCATTGAACAGCTCATCCTTCAACACTACAGATCAAAAATGTATTTTGAAAATGGAAAGAAAAAGAACTCATGAAAATGTGTCATCAAATTGGACTAGTTTAATACTAAAATATTCGAATTTCAAGCATACTTTTACAACAAAGGTTTTTATATTACTACAAGTAGGTTCATAGAAAAGGCACATCCATAAACTTCAATCACTTTCAGAATCGTAACAATTCATCGTACTTTTTGTAATAAAAGGTTGTTTACAAGCCCTGAAAGCATATCAGAGGACTGTCTGACATAGCAACAAGTAATTATAACAGATTAAATAATATTATTATGTACTTGGGCTTCTTTGCTAAAATGTTTGAGTGATTCTTTCATACAAAGCTTGTTCTCGAGATTCTAACAAAATAGCCAGAGGCTTTTCACAAAATTAGTCTCATCAGAACCTGGATCCTAACTATTCTAGTTCATTCACGACATCCTCATTACTCATTCCCAGGAAAGTGAACATTCATGAATTTGAATAACATGGTAAACTGGCATTAAAATAAATGGAAGTTTCTCTTCAGAGGACCAGCTAACCTGAAATTCAATGTATACAACCTGAAAAATGAAATAGGAATCCAGTTTGAAAACATTTCTTGTTGCTTTGTATGACAAACCTCTGGCAAGTTGTCTGGTTGTCAAGAGCAAACTTTCCGTAACAAGTATATTAATTTTTGCATAGCAAACTGGACTGCCCTTTTGATACTTAACATGAAATATAATGGTATGGAATGGGATTTTAACAAACTTGTCTTTAAAATGCACTACAGCTTTCCACAATCAAGAACTTCAAGAATATAAATTGAAATTGTCTTTTATCTTTCTCTCCACAGATTAAAAAAAAAAACTTTTAAGTTGATTCAAATTTTATTGCCTATATTTTTAAACCCCTCCTCCATCTAAAATCTAAATTAATCAGGGTTTTATAATTACGATGGAAGCATCATGCTCTGTTTATTACAGTTGAAGTACTTTGCAGTTTCTATTTTACTCAAAGGACCTTTTTCTATTATTCATAGAAAAACATTGTATTGGATTAGATTCTATGCAACGACACACTGTAAATATCCCACAAGTACCCTGGGCTCAAGCCCTCCATCATATCTATGTAAATTAGATGAAGAAAACGGGGAAAGACAAGCGACAGATTCAGCAACGATTTATTTGGCTGGGAGGCCATTACTTGCTAACAGAAGTCTCCATGCTAATAACATGGCACTCAAACCAGAATCTCGTAGGCAGCATCCGTTAAAGGTCTTGATATTTGCAAAGAATAACCTAGAATCTCTTCCCCACCCACTCTATTTGTAAATAGTCAACATGGGGCAGTGGGGCAGTTGCCACCCCCCCCCCCTTCAGAAATTTTGAAAACTTACATTTTTTACTTTAAAAAATCACAAAATTCACAGAAAGTGTGCAGAAAATCCTTAAATTTCACAATTAAAAAATGCAAAGTTCCCCAATGAAAAGATCAGTCGCTTCGCTCCTTCCCTTTAGTTTTCCTTGAAAAAAAATATTAACAAGTCTCGCCCCAGGAAAAAAAGTCTGTGTACGGCTATGATAGCTACTGAAATACAGTAGCCATGTGCAATATACTTTAGTCTCATACCTAAGTGGGATTTTTTTTTTGTAAGTGCGATCCTCGTGCAAACTCTATGCAGATAGCCAAGTGCAGAAACTATCAAAGCATTGTGTAGACTAGACTCTAAGGGTTGATAAATTTTTATACGATAATATGAATTACTTTGCTAAAAAGCAGATAAAAACAGAATACCAAATGATGTCCCGCACTGACATTTTCATGGAATTTAGAAAATATGAGACCATTGCTTATCACTTTTGTGTCAAATATCCTTTAGCTACTACTACTCATCTTAACCTTAAAAAAAGTAACCCCCATTGCTTTAATTCCGACCAAGCAGCAGCAGACGTTAATCTCTGTATATGAGCCTGCCTCCCCCATCTTCATACTGCATGAAGAGAGATATTGATGCTCTTAAAAGCAACAATAAAACGGATACTGCTTGAACATTGCTGCACATCAAATGACAGTAGAGAAGATTTTTTTGTGTGTGACAAGTGAAGACTTTGTCATGGTCCACTATTACGATTTTTAGTAGTATTACTATAAGATATTGTTACTGTTACTATTACTTTTACTATTACTATTGTTATTACTATTGCTATTACTATTACCACTACTATTACTATTACTATTTTTGCTATTACTATTGCTATTACTATTAATATTAGGCCTATACTATTAGAATAACTATTACTTTTGCTATTACTATTAATATTAGGCCTACTGTTAGAATTACTATTACTTTTGCTATTACTATTACTATTATTATTACTGTAACTATTACTATTACTGTTGCTATTACTATTACTATTTTATTATAACTATTTCTATTACTACTATTATTGACATTGAAATTATTCTCCCACATTGCTGATTACCTTTGATATCACATCAGTTCAATAATGCCCTTTTTGATGTTGTTGTTTCATTTTTGATTTACTCTTAAATCTTAAATCTATATCCATGGACTCGCACATTACCCACATTCAGTTTTATTTTGCTCAATCAGGACACTGCACATTTCATAGCAAAGTATGGCCTACATCTTCATATCCCCCCAAAGCAATCAAAATAGAGTATAAAAGCATTCTCATCAATACTCCACCAAACCCCAAGCTAAATTGCAACCGAGATTGACACGGGGAAGATGGATTCGTTGCGAAACGAAGCTCCCCGGAAAAGTGCCTCCCTGGCATCCAAGAAGACATCATCCATTATTGGAATGAGCTCTGCTAAAGACCACTTTCTAATGGCTGTCATCGTAACGCTCTCGTCCCTCCGTCTCTTATCGTTACAGTTTCCCCCCTCTTATGCACAAAATATAGACACACAAACAAAGTGCATTAAGGAGGAGGAACCTTGAAAGATGTCAGTGTGTACTTTTGTAAATATGATATAAAGTGGACAAGATTTGGAATACTCTGTTTTCTTTGAATCTGTGTTCTTAATAGGAGAATGAATTATGACGATAAAGACACACTGATGTGATGATCCCCCTTGTTATTTCTTTAGATGAGTCTCTTACAAGTCACATATCAGTATCATTTGGTTGAAAATACTGAAAAAATATATAATGTATATTCAATTTTATCTATGATGGACATATGGAAAATTTGTATTGATAGTCATATCTTCCAGCTAATTTTCTGTAAAGATCATCTGTACATTCCAACCCATTGCTGTTTGCGTGTATGTGTGTGTGTGTTTTCTTTTGAGGGGGGTGAGCAGAGGGGGAAGAGCCCACTATTTGGACTAAAATTGCGAATTGTGCCACCCATTTTAATGGGAGTACTGGTGTCGCTTTTTTAAGTGACAACAGTTTACATTTGTATGCTTGTCCAATTTTTAAACACACTTTTGCTTTTCTAAGGGGAACCATCTTTTCCCTGCAATCTGCCATCTTCTATGCCCCCTCTTTTATTGAAATAATGAAACCAATGTTGTTGTTTTTTTTTGTTTCCTGTTTTGCATAAAACTCTGCAATGATGGAAAACTTTCCTTGAAGACAACCTTTTTTTACTCACTTGGGTGGTCATTATATACCCAAATTTCACTGCGCTCTAATGCCTCTATACAGGCAAAGTAGCTATTTTGAAAGACTGACCTTCAATTTGAGCTTGATATTCCTTGGCATGAGGGGATTCCTGTACCTCATCTTCCAGCAACGTCTCCCCCGGATCTTCATCCAGGTTGATATCGACGATTTGAGAAAAATCAATTCCATTCTGTGCAAAAACCATTTGACTTTTCCTTTTCAGCTCTTTTATCTCTCGAACCGTCTGCATGAGACAAAAAGAAAAGCAGAAAAATAGACTACTGGTTAATGTTTATTTCATTGTATCGAATACAAGTATAGATCTACCATAATAATGAATGAAAGATTACAATCATTTAGAAACCTTCCTGCATACATAAGCATCCAACAAAAAATCTGCAAGTTAGAAAAGCTAATTGCAATAGAGAAAGGCAACAATAATCAGATTGTAAAAAGGAAAACAATCCAAAGCTTTTTCTCTCATGCAAAACAGCTATAAAATTAATACAAGGTTTATTTCATATTCAATCAAAATGACACGGTTGAAATAGCCCAAAATGATGGGAAAATTTGGCAAAATGAGTGTTATCGGTCAATTTCTATACACTGACCAATCACAGGAATGTACTGAACGATATCTCTTTCCCCACCCTCCCCCTCCCTGAACCCCAAGATTGAGTATGTTGAGCTTTCTTAATACAATGGTTATCCTTAGTTCAACAACCACAACTTTCGACAAGAGTTCAAAATAGGCCTACGGGCCTATATAGGAACTACAGAATTCGGTCACCAAAGGGTTAATGCAATCTCTTCTGTTCACCTGACATATTTGCTTCACACCTCTAAACATGATTCATATGAAATGCAGCATGGAATCCAATTTTCAGCTTGAACTACATTGCCATTTGCACATCCCTACTTCTCTTACTGTCCTCTGGAAAGGTTCAATTTACCAGAGAGCTAAAATAAGAGTGAGGAAGACTGGCGGGAAGGGACAATACTTTAACCCTTTAAATGCCAAGTTTGAGGAGATTTGAATGAACATTTGGAACACATAAACTGATTTCAAGAGGTTTGACCAGCTCTTGGAATTTTTACAAAAAGTTGGTAATGCATCCAGCCGAATGTTTGTTGATCAAGATTTCAACCATGTTAGGCATGTTCAATAGAATATACATTAACATTTTTACCACTTTTTTGTCACTGTTAGAACTTTGAATCACACCGATATGTAAAAATCACCTCAACACTAAAAAATGTCATAGAGGGAATAAAAAATTACTCTTCATAAATGACTTTGTATAAAAATTCACAACAATAACATCCTGGGGTTGAAATGCAGTTGGCCGTCTGATTTACTGAGGTATCAATTGTCATAATAAATGTCACTTATGTGTACACTCTTAAAAATGAAAGGGTGGAAAATGATGTCACTCCCTTGCCCTTTTCACCCCTTACCATAATGTTTTTATAGTATTACATTAGCTAGCAGACTAGCATCATTGTTATCTGTGGACGTGCAAATTAATAATGATAGAAATTCCATTATTGGACACCTATACGTATAGAGTCTATAGACAGACCGCTCTAAAAAAAAGCAACATTGATCGAGCAATTTCTTGCAAGCTAGCTTCTCTAGATGAATCATTGTGCATACACGATGAGTGGTGGGTGGGTAAATAAAAGTCCGTAGCTTGGGTTCGGTTTCTTTTCTCATTTTTGCTTTAGTTTAAAAGTAAAAGACAGGAGTTGCAGCAAAAAATTATTTCATGAGAAAGTCTTTTAAATCGGAGCTTATTGTCACCATATTATCATATATCTCAATCTGGTACATTCATGTAAACCTATCTTTGCAAAATCATGAAACCTTAGCTCAAAAACGATAATTCTGATGATCACTAGGACAGGAAAGCATATGTGGGACAGCATATTAATATTGCTTGGAAAAGTACCCGACATTTGATGGAATTCTGTGCTTATTTTTTTTCAATTTCTCGGCAATTACGCATTTTCTTCAACAGCCATTTGGCACATACTGTTTATTCATACATACAAACACGAGGGTGGTAATTTTATTTGATTCTGTTGGAACTCATTTTGAGATTGTTACCACAACTGGTATTTATCTTTAATCATCACTATTCCCAGCTGCACCATTTCTTGAGCGAGGGAAATCACCTTGAATGACCAATTGAAATGTGCTTTCAAAATAATGTGTGAAAGGAATTTGTATCCTGGAGAGAAGGTCCTCTATGAAATGTTCAAGATGTCATTGTTTCCTATGCCTGTCTAAAAGCACAGATTACAGTCATTACATTACTATACAACTTTGATAATAATGATGATGACAATGATGATATAATTTTTGTAAAGCACAGAAATAAGCTGATCATTCTGAGGTGTTAAATCATTCTTTAAGTGGCTCAAAACATAGAGTAGTGTATGTGCAGTGCTTTGTAACCAAAAGGAAAAGGCACTATATCAAATGTTCTTTGGATTGGGTACATATTCCTCTGCACATACATACATTCATGGTATACCAACATTAATGATCATTTTAATCTATTCAGTATTTCATTTAACATATCAAAACTTGTGCAGAATGCCTAATGTTAAGGGAAAATTCATTCCACAGGCTTTAATTGTGCTGCCCCCCAAAAAAAATCCAAGGGTTCCTTTGTACAAATATGACGGTTGTGTCATCTTTCGATCTCTACGTATGGCATTTAGAGTAGTACTCTTTGAAGCAAACTGAGTCTGATGGCTTTACATCCTTACTGAGGGATGTGTTATGAGCATGTGACTATTGGGTTGACTTGGTTTCAATCATTGGTTGCCTCATGGCCATTGTACAGACTCAAACTTGATGAATACAGATGCTATATGATATATGTATATTGGATGGCACAGCTATCTTCATAAGATAGAAACATGTTTTGACTGAATTTGTTTATTTAAAATATCTATTGAATAGATATCAACAACAGTGTCAAAGTAAATAAAAAAACAAATTATGAATGTTTTGACTGATTTTTTGTCTTAGTTTCAATATTTATTAAATATATATCAACCACAATAGTTACAAAGTAAATACATATCATTAATGGATTGAATGAATTGAAAATTCCAATCAAATTCTGACCTATATGGATAATCTTCATTCCATTCAACAATCTCTCATCCTTGAGACAATGTATTTTCACATGTTTCACACACATGTCACTCTTAAGTTTTACGTAATGTGATCATGAGTCAATATCCAAAATGATACACAACAAAAATATTGTTTTCCAATGGATTTTTTTAATAGTCCATAGAATAGGAGTGGATTGAAGATTAGAAATACGACCCATATTTTGCAAGACGCATGCAGAGTTGATGATAGAACTGCATGATTCATAATTCAAAGTTGACCTATCCCATTAAGAAATAACCAGTTACACTCTATATAGAAATTGTCAAATGGACTGACTTACTATCCATAAAGGAAGGTTCACTATACTACATTCAGTACGAAAGATGTCCATAAAGATCACAGATAGCAAACAGGAAATGAAATGAAAATGTGTGAGAGAAAGCAATACAGCTCTAGAACTCGCTCCATAAATATTAGAACACCCAAGCGACGCTCGATGGTAACTCGACCATTCATACAAAGATGAAGGCTTGTAAGCCCGTATTGCAGGACAACTCCCCTGCGGTCGATTCCTGGGGACATCTCTAGCAGAGAAGAGTTCCTTGGAGGACAATTCTCCAAGGAGAACACGTTACCCAAGCTGAAACACTTTTTGAAGAGGACTTGTCAGTCACTGGGGTAGTTGTCCTTTAACACTATACTCGGCTTTAAGGCCTGCATTATCAGAACAGATCTCCATTGCACCAAGGTAAAAAACTATAGACTATGCATATTTTCAACAAAATTACATTTATTTCATCGCATACACTTAGAAAAGTCCAATCATAAATGCGTGTTTTTGGCAAAGGGTGCCTACTGAAGCATGATAATACAAGAAATCTGCATAGTCCATTGTTTTGTACCATGGTACAATTGAAACCTCTTTCGATTATACGGGCCAAAGTTTGCATGGATTTGAAATAATTCATGGGTGGGGGTTCGTAACTCAGGTAATCAATAAACAATATTACAGCTTAACCCATAAACTCCCAAATTATCTCATTCACATAGCCTAATTTGCTACTTAAGGGGTCATCCCAGTCCAGTGGTCAATTAAGTTAATTGTGGAGGAAATACTACATCACAGGGGGTGTGCCTCCAAATCAAATAAGATTTTGGTAAAACTTGCTTTTTGGATAACATTAGATTTTAATATACATGTAAGTTTTGCCTAGCCGTTAGTCTTACTGCACTCATGTTTAACTCCCACCCCATCTTTTTATTTTTTGCTTTTCTAAAAAGCTGACA
This sequence comes from Lytechinus pictus, assembly GCF_037042905.1. Taxonomy (NCBI): domain Eukaryota; kingdom Metazoa; phylum Echinodermata; class Echinoidea; order Temnopleuroida; family Toxopneustidae; genus Lytechinus; species Lytechinus pictus. The sequence goes on from NC_087256.1 coordinate 24,601,220, forward strand.
AGTCTTTGTTCCACCTGCCAATAATAACTGCAGTACTTTAGGAATAACCTGTAGCATACAAATTTCACACAAGATCTTCTCTGTTAATGGGTCTTTTGTAATGGTAGAAGGAAGTAACATATTTTAACACACCTACATTTAAAAGTCAGTTCATTTCTCGATCTGAAAAAAAAAAAAAAAAATAACTTTGCAGTATTCACCAGCAAAAATGGAACAAAGTTCCAAACAAAACAAAATGGTGCCAAAGGGGAAAATGGTGACAAAGACTGAAAGTAAATACTGAAAATAGTAGAAAAGGGAAGTGCTGCCCGAAATATCATAATGGAATGTTTTTTAAACAAATTCTTTTGACTGTAACACATCTGGGCCCCATCTTACAAAGAGTTACGATTGATCCGATCAAACACAACTATGGATGACCAGCAAGGTCAACATCTAAAATGGAAATTTGTTCAAATTTTTTTCTAGATATGATGTATATTCATACATTCACTATTCTCTTGAAGATTCAGTGTGATTCTCTTTGTTTAATAAGGAGATTGTGCAAATTTCCAAAATTATGGTATGGATGGATTTCCATACAGTTGAGACTGATTGGATCAATCGCTGCTTTTTTGTAAGACGGGGCCAAGGACTCAAGGCAATTTGTAGACAACAATCAATCCAACAGCAATGCAGACAAATCTAATTCACCTATGGAACAAAATACAAAAAATAGCAAGTAATCATATGAAGTGTATCAAAAATTATTCTCAAACACATGCTCTTAATTAATTTCAAAGGACATTGCATTCTTACTGCTTCGGATCGTTGAGCCTAATAGGTCTATGAACTTCCATAAGGCAAGATATTATTACCCCAAAGAACAGTCACTTTTAACACTTCACTGAGCAAAGTAATAATGGCTATGCCTTTAAAGAAATTGCTGCAAAAAACTAATGAAACTAACTGCACTAAGCTCAAATCATGTCACTCAATTTGAGATAATTTGGAAGGATTAGGCTGTCAATATTTTGAAGATTATGCATTTCCTCTCTGAAATTGAGCAATGCGTGTACGACTCGCAACAGTAGCCTTGCAGGTGCAGTTTAAAGAACTGCTTCAGGACATAATTTGATAATGCAAGTTATTTCCCAAACCAATAAGATTTGAATGGAGCGAAGGTGACGAGAAGGGCTGGGTCTTCATAAAGCGTGCTGCCAAATGCACGCACCAGCTAACTCAGTAAACAAATACATATCTTAACTCTAATCCAATATATAAGATTAACTGGAGAGATTACTTATCCAGTAGCTAATCTGTTGAGTATTATTGAGTGATATATTAGATTGGAGTGATACAGAAGTAGGAATCAAGAGTATTTCTCTCATCTTGAATTGGGGCCATGTATTTTTTTTTCTCCCATGATGCATCTGTTGACCCATTTTGATAATCCATTTTATCCTGAAACCGATTGCAATCGATGCATGCCTGCCTGATACAATGGTTATATAGTTTGGCCCACATTCATGAAAAATTGCACTCCCATGCCATATGTGAACGGGGGCAGATCCAGGATTCCGTAACTGAAAGGTCACAAAAACTGGGGTAAAAACTTCTTCAAAAATCACCTGACCAGAAATACAGGTTCTCATTCCCCCTAAAGGATGCTATTGCTAAAAAATGGGTTAGAACAGGAAAAAGGGGAGGCACTTTTTATATAAAAAGGGAATGCAAGGGCAAATTTTGCCCCTTGTGCACCCCCACCCACCCCGACAACTCCTGGGTTGGATCTGCTTCTGCGTGTAAATAAATAGAACAAGCCTTGTGGCACCGTTAGAGGAAAAGGTGCAGAAAAGATGGAGGCAAGATATCGATTCCTACAGGAATCATAATATGAATGAGAAACATGAACATGAAAAGACAGAACTTAGGGCCCTTCTCACAAAGAGTTGCAATTGATTCCCAATTCACATCAATCTCGACCATGTATACCACTTTCATACTGACAGACGAAGTGGAGTTACTCCGGAGTCCAGAAGGAGTTACTCCACTTTGGAGGGTAAAATGAAAATTCTAGGATTATTTCGATTCGGATTCAAAGCGGAGTACTCAACCAACTTCGAGAAGAGGGTTACAAACACAGTTCACATAACTTCATTCATTTCAGCACGGGGGAGTTTCCGCGCACCACTCATATGGCACGAACTCACTTTGAAACCACGGAAACAACTGCAGATACACTGCGGCGGAGCTTGCCAGTGTGAAAGGGGGTGTAACGTCGGTACAAGCGTATCAACTCAATCCGGAGTTACTCTGGAGTAACTCCACTTCGCCTTCAGTATGAAAACACCTGTAGAAGCACATTACTCTGGATTGAGAATTTTATCTTTAGTATTATTAATATTATAAACATGATTCCTTTGTGAATAAACAGAGCAATGTGATAAGTCAAAGGAGAACATTTTGTCACTTATACAAAAAACCCAAGAGGATTTCAGCAGAAAGAAACAAACTTTGAGATGAATTGCATATTAAGGTTATGTTTGTATGGAGAATACTAGAATTTTGTAGCATTGTCAGTCAATATATATCTGTTGAAAAAGCAAAGAGGATGAAGAAAGGGATAGATGATAAAACAAAGGACCAAGGGGAGTCCAGAAAGTGGATCTATCAGAATCTCGCCTAGTTTAGCAATCATGTGAAAGTTATGACTTATCAGCAAGCTTTGAATTTATCTTGGATATGGTGAAATTAAACAACATCTTTAAGAAATGAAAGTTGGGAGAGGGGAGAAGTGAAAGGAGATGGTAGGGGAGTGGCAACGAAAAGGAAAAAAACAGAACAGGTTGTAAAAATTCAGGGCAGAGTATTTGCTCACATAATAAGGCAACATCACAACAAAAACACATAGTGGAGTTATAGGAAAATCACTGGATCTAGTCTCGCAGGGGCGTTATCTTCAAAAGAAATCGCAAGTCGGAAGGATCCCGGTGACCTTGAAATAGAAAGGTTAGACCCTAGGAGGAGGGGGAAGTGCCAGAAATAGGATGCCGTCCCTAGAGGGTCTGTTCAGATGGATGTTGGCTTCGGGAGAAGGGGAGGATTTCCATTCCGTTGACCGCATCATCATCATGGAAGTAGGATATTAACATGAAGCAATGTTGTCCATTCCAGGATTTGGTTATTAACACAAGTTTGTATGTTCAGTACTTCAAAACAGCCTTCTGTATAGCACTTTATATTTCGAAACAAAATAGAAGTGTATTCATTTCTAATGTAGTTGCTGGCTATAGAATTCTGTAACGACATATATTGTCATCACTATCAAGAAGGGTCCCAAACTTCTGAAATCGATGAAAACATAAAAAATAACAATTTTTTTTATATGTTAACTACTAGTTGACTAAAAACAATCAGTCTTAAATAGTCTCAATCAATTGCCCAACATTCAAAATACAAGATGTTGACAATAGCTTCAAGAAAATCACATTCGTTTGATCAATTCAATCCCTTTAAAAAATCAATTGAATTATTTAACTGAACAAGGAGAGAAGAAGTTGTAGATACAGAAGCCTAACCGCAGACTGTTCAAGAAGATTCAATGCAGCATGGCCTTCTAGCCGAGCGATATCATTGTGATTCGGTGAACAGCATGTTTTATGCACACTCCCATCTTCCATACACTCACTGCTAGGAGGCACAAAAGGAGGGTCCATATGACAAAATATCCACTGATTTAATCTTGCTCAAACCAATTGGAAAACACAACATTTCTAAATAAATTTACAAAGGAAGAAGAGTGAAACATAATAGGCAAAGACAACTATATACTCCATCAAATGTCTATAGATTTCATCTTGGTCAAATAGATCAGGAAGATTTTGTAAGATTTTCAAATAAAAATGAATAAATCTCACATAAAAATCACTGACAGTTTTCAATAAAATATCTACGTTTACATGGCGACATTCTCCACTCCCTGGGGGGAGTGGATGATGTGCATACATTGTATGTGGGGAATGACTACAATCACTACATTGGGCAATAATAAATATGTAAGCACTATACACAGTGTATGTCTCAAGTGCCCTATGTGTTATCATCATTACTATGATTACAGATATATATTTTTTAAGGGCTTTTTACATACAGTCAAACATATATGAAAATGATTTTTCTCATCACTTGATGCTTACCTGAACATCGTTAAAAAAAAATCCTAAAATATTCATTATCATACTGATCATTACAAGTAAGTCTAATGATTTTCAAGATTGCCATTTTAGGCCTGTACCCTGAAACAGGTACACATATTCCTAAACACAATCCACTTGACCATAAACAAATTCTGTTTCTCATTTTAATTTGTCTCCTCCATATGGATGCATTTTTAGAATTTATCCTGAATTTCAATATACCCTATAACCGCCCTATATATTCCCATGGCTTTCTGCCAAAATCTGAACTGAACTCTGACAAAAAACCACTACAGTCATCAACAATAAAAGAATAAAGTTAGAAATGTCCAAAACACGACACAAACTATTTCTTTCACTTACTAAAAGTGGACAGATATAGGAACAACAACACCCCCATATAGATAAAAGTATTCCTACAGTTGTCATGTATGGTGGGATATTTCTGGGCTAAGAAGCTAAACTCCTGTCATTTAGTATGAAATGGAAAGGAAATTTTCTCAAGATTCAATCATTCAAGGACACCATCATTTCCTTGTTTTCCCCCATATTCCATCCTGTTATATTCAACTTGTATTTCCATTTCTAATATGCTTTCCATCGCATGCAAAATCCCCCCTTCCCCTTCTCTCATAAGGAATACTGTTAACCGGTTCTGTGCGGAAATTAGATTTCTACTTTCTTCTACCATATGCTGATGGCCAATAAAAACATCAAAAGTAATATTGCTTCTACATGTACGTTATGACAAGATATCTTTCTTTCAATCAATTAAATTTAGCAGTTATTTTGTCTGTCTTCTTACTTTATTCAGGTTCAGTATTAACAGAGGTGCCCCTGACATTAGTCTATTGGTTGCCGTACTGCCTGTACATAGCATGAAATTGTCAGTTTTCATGAATTATTCCTGAACATTGCATTCATGTCACTTGGCCCATATTGGACATGGAGGGGGTATTTCTATCCCATTTTGTTTTCAATGTCTACATCAGAATTAACATTCAATTAAAAAAAGCATAAAATGGGATTTAAAAAGTCATCATTTTCAACATTATCTTGACTTGACCTATGTGTAGATATCAAAATCAACGGCTCCAATAGAGGTTCTATTGATCATCGACACCACTTCAACTTTTACACAGGCATGGAGCCAGCTCCGGGGCCGGCTTTAAAAGCCAACGCGTGTATGCATCGCAAGGGCCGTATGGTATCTTACACTGAACCAGACCTAACAGCTGACCCCTGAAGCAATATATCTCATCAGTCTACGAGAGGAAAAAACACGGAGATAAAATACTTTCTCATCTACCCGAGACTACAGTCTCATCAACCCCTGGCCAGAAATTGAAAATAAATTGAATTTCTGTCCCTGATTGGGCCGGGATAAGATTTGTGGTTACGATTAGTCACACATTTAACGGTCAACCATCACCGTGCATACAGTAAAACGCATCAGGGGGATGTTATCCATGATCGCCTTGGGATATCTTGTAAAAACTTTAAAAGACTTGTAGCCTAAATATTATGAGGTAATCTTCACATTAAACAAATATCTATATTTAAACTTGAATTCTGCATTATAATACTGATTACTTTTAACTATGATCATCATTACTTGGTATTTCTTACAATAGACACATTCTTAATGCAAAATATATTGTCTTCGATAATACATAAATATAAATGACTATTAACAGATGGTTTATTAACGCAGGTCAGGCAGCCATGGCAGCGAGATGAAGTGTGTAGATATCGATACTGATATTGTATATTGTAACAGAAAACAAATGGAGAACATTTTGGAAGGTTTGTAAATAGTGACCAACTCTTCCTGTAACGTAAACACCAACAAATCAGAAACTTCTATATTGCTGCACGAAAAATCTCATAATATGACTTATGATATGAAAAACTAGCAACAGCATCCGAATTCATGTACATTGCATGTATATGATATCAATATTATCTCATGGATTTTCAGTTAAATTTCAAACATGACCACAGATAGTACCACAACTAGACATAAGGACATGTGTTAATTGGATATGCATATAAACAATGTTAATAGGATTAACCTCGGTGTTAGCCACTTAACATCTTGAATTATCTCATTTAATTGGTGAATAGCCTGTCATCTATAATCGTGAGATTGATGAAGAGGATAGCTAACAATGCAGAATCCATATAAAAATAGAGCGTGTTTACTCCAACTTTGAGCGAGAAGAGAATGGAGAGTTGAGCATCTCGTCTCCTAATGAAACGGTGTTCATGGTTACCGTGACGATAATGGAGGTCACCCCGATGACTCATCGGTGATACCATGGACCTACTAACACAGGTCCATGGTGATACCAATGTGTCATAATGATGATCATAATCATATTACAGGGAAAATACCTGCACTGATGCATGATGGGTATAAACACAAGACGTGATTGTGCTGACATATCAATGATTCATAATGTCTGGTTGCATCTATTCTTAATATTGATTAAAAATGTTATAGGAATCAATGACAAAGGATTGGGTCACTGTAGATAAAGTGTGTTTTTTCATAGAAATATGACCAGGTGCTGGTCATTTGGATTTCTTTATCATCTGATTCATTTCCAATAATGCAATACAAAGTAGCAAATACATTCAAACAAAGATGATGAAAATAAATTGGGAATAATATGAGCAACATTCATACATCATATAAGTTATAATCTTGGGATTTTTGCTACATTTTTCATATGAATCCCAAAAATATTGTATACAAGTTACAGTAGGGTCTGATTCTGCATGTATTGGTACAAGGTATCTGTCAAGAATATTCAAATTTTGTAAATAGACATGGAACTAGTATTACAAAATTCTGATGAAAAGTATTTTATACTCTTTTAATAATGCTCAAAAACATAAATGAATATAGTAAAAAAAAAATTATAAGGAAGAATAAAAATGAGCATATAAATAATCATGTAAATAATTTTTGAAATATATACAAATAAAAAAATGAACAATTTTCTTTTATTTTATGTATGAACAATTATTCTTTGTCCATGCTGTTTTACCAATAAATGCATTCCAAATAGAAGATATTCATTTTTACACTTCACCAAGTCAGAAGTTAAGAGTAATTTGACAAAGGTAATAAAGAACAACTTATTATTTCACCATGACTAAAGACTTCAAGGTATAAGACCTGACATGTTGGTTTATTTATGAATCCGGTACATGTCAAAAGTGCAATTTAACGTGGATCTGACAGGATTGAGCAGGAGAAAGCAATAAAAAAGATTCCACATCTTCATCCTATTCCATCTTTATTCAATCCCATCTCAAAATACTCTTTCAAAATTAAGGTCTCTTGCTGCAATATGTTTGCGTATCTAGGTCAATAGGTGATTATTGTTAACTTTTCTTTTATTCTTGTTTTGATCTATCTGTTCTAGTTGTTGCTTGAAAAATGTTGCTGATATCTGATACCGATCCAGTCCTCAAACTTGATGCAAATATATTAAGTTTTGATAGATCTACAGAATATTCATTTTCAAACTTTTAATTAATTGTCAAATACAGTTGAAAAGTATAGTATAAATACAGGTGTGAAAAGCGTAACATAGAATTTAGATTTCATTTGTTTTAGATGTCTAAACCAAAAAGTAAGGTCCTGATAATTAGCATATATGCTTTATCTGTACAGTAATATATGATGAAAGTCCAATATTATTCACAATTGAACCTTTATAAAAAAAAATGAAACTTTAAACATTGAGGATTTATTCTTTGAAATATTGTTTTTCAATGTTGTCACACATGTAACAGAAAATGGTTCCGAAAGAAAAAATATATGAACAGTATGTAGGAACTTGTATTCTGCTTGCTGAATAATTATATAATCTACACCATTAAAAAAAAGTAGACGTAAACAAAACAACGACGATCAAGAGATAGAAAGATGGATGGATAGGTCTGACACCTTCAAGTGAGCATCATATTTTTTAAAATCTACTCTTCCTGATGATATTAACACTCTCCATCATCGAAGGATACCATACCATAAGAAAAGGGGGAATCTCTGAAAGTATCGCGATATTGGCGGCTGGCCCCAGGGGTGCCGAACACAACAATGAAACCTAATACGTGCCACTATCGGTTACATAGGTCCTCAGGAGTGTGTTGTATGGTATCTGATACCAGCTCAATCTATTGTGTCTGGGGTTATAACAAAGGGGGCTCTAGAAAGTGGAATAAATAGATTTAAGAACAGGGATATGGCAGGCGAGGGGGGGGGGGTGTGGAAATTTGCATGAAGTTATGATATTAGGGTGTTCAATTTTTTTCTGTTTCAAATGGTGGTAGAAAGAAAATGTTTGTGAAACTAGGTAAATAGATCACTGAATGAGGTTTTTGTGACTTTGCCAAGTATTTTATTAAGCTACAAATATTTGAACAGGAGATATAATTACAATGTCAATTTCGACAATGCCATGGGAACCACAGGTAAATATATCGGTTTACACTTGTGGTATTTGATACCATGCAGATTCAGCGTGTCGAATCAATACAGAATAAAGAAGAAAACAGTTACAGGAGACTGTGACGGAATCTATTGAGATGAGTAGAGTAGTAGAGGAAGAACAAAAGAAGAATGAAACAAGTTACAACATAACCGTGAAGAACAAGAAGAATGAAACAACATAATCATAAAGAAGAAGAAAAATGAAACAACATAATCATAAAGAAGAAGAGTGAAACAACATAATCATAAAGAAGAATGAAACAACATAATCATTAAAAAAAAGACAGAAACATAAATCATATAGAACAAGAAGAATGATACAACATAATCATAAAGAACAAGAAGAATGAAACAACATAATCATAAAGAACAAGAAGAATGAAACAAAATAATCATAAAGAACAAGACGAATGAAACAACATAATCATAAAGAACAAGAAGAATGAAACAACATAATCATAAAGAACAAGAACACTCGAGAACACTTATACTAGCAAATTGATTTGTGCAAGCCTTATCTTACATGACTAGATTGTACATTTATAAAAGAAAGAAATTTAAAAAATGAAAGAAAGAAAGAGAAAATATATTTTTTGGGTTACTTCAAACCTTTTTTTTTTGTTTACAATAAACCCTTTCACTAGACCAAGTGATCATCTGTTGATGAGAAAGTTTAGGATTACAGGATCACTTTAATAAACCATAATTACTTTCAAGTTCTTGTCTAATATTTACCAAGCCATGAACTCGCCATGTCTCATTCTTTAATATGAAGTGACATCATTTTATGAGTTTACCAGGAAAGCACCTGCTCGTAAGGGGTGTAATACACAGACCTGGTGCAATAACTTAACCTGCGTTCACATAATTACATATATGCTTTTCACACTGCATTTCCTTAACCCCATACTATCCTCAACCCCGGACTATCCTTAACCCCATACTATCTTTTTTTCGATTCACACTGTCTTTCTTAACCCCGTACTATTTCTTAGCCGGGGTTAACGCCTTAACCCCGGGCAATCACACAGCTCATAAATATTGATGATTTTACCATACAGGCGCGATTAACGTGCAATCTCGACTTCTGTGATTGGCTAATGCTTAGCCCCACTTTTGCTTAGCCCTGTTTCGTTTCACACTGCATCTCTTAGCACCACAATTGTGGTGCTAGCACCACAATAAGCCGGCTAACCCTGCTTTTTTGCAGGGCCAGATAGTACTGTACTATTTACCGTGCTAGCCCACTTTGCTAAAACGTAGAGTGAAAACGAAGTGGGCTAAGCTTAACCCCGGGAAATTGGTGGGGCTAAGACCCCCCCTTAGCCCCACCTATTTAGGACAAAAAGTGCAGTGTGAAAAGCATAATAGAAAACTGGAAGGGGATACCATGGAACCCGGAATATACCCCTCCTATCTTGTGATCCGCATTAATGGTGGCAGAGAATGATCAGCGCTAAATACTTTCGAATGGCCCAATGAGATAAAGCAATGTTCCATAACCTGCTTGCCGGTGCAGGCGATGCTTGTGAAGTAGTGCTTTATTTTGTTTGGCATGACATGAGAAGCACGCTAGCACCGATTTACCTACCCTCTCCTCTCTTGATCGATCCATAGAGTTTGATAACAAAATTTGGAGGAGAGCGCGATCTTGGGAGAAAAACTGATAGGGCACTGCTGTTTTTTTATCAATTATGTGCATGTGTGATGTTGGTACTGATATGGTGTAGTCTGCAGGCACAGACCCTGATTGAAACTTTGATCAACAAGTGTGTCTCCACGCAAAGACTAGCATATACAAAACCTGCTGTGAGCGAGAGGGCCTTCAGTACACAAGGCATGAGTAGGCTTCAATTCAGACCCATAACTCGAGTGAAGGGTTTGCACAGCAGACTAGATATGGGGTGCCATTCACATCCATGTTGTTGCAAAGTACGACCCTCGTCTGCAGGCACAGATTGAGACTTTGATTAGCAAGTGGGTCTTCACACAAGACTAGCACATATAAAACTTCCTGTTTCAATGGAGCGAGAGGGCCTTCAGTAAACAAGGTACTGTAGGCTGCGTATTCAGACCACTTTACTCGAGTGAAGGATTTGCACTGCAGACCAGCATAACACCTGGGCCCCGTCTTACAAAGAGTTACGATTGATCCGATCAATCCTAACTCTATGGAAATCCATCAGTGTCATAATTTTTTCTCCAGGAAATTTGCAAAATGTCATTTGTAAACAAAGGAGACCACACCAAATTGTCAAGAAATCAATTAATTTATGTATATACATTCCTATCAAGAAATTTTTTTTGAACAAACGTGCATTTTATATGTTGACTTTGCTGGCTTTCCATACACTGTTAAAAAAAACCCTAATTTTACAGAAAAAAAAAGATTTTGCAGAAAGCAATAACAGAATCATTCTGTAAATTCATATAACAGGAAGTTTTCTACAATTTAACAGAACAGGTCTGTTTAAAAAGGGGAAAATGGTGTTTTATTTAAGCACATTTGTAAGGTTCCATACACCAAATACCAATTTCCTGTAATTTTACATGATATAATGTAAGATTACGCAATCTGGAAAGATTACAGGTGTCCTCGAGATTCTGCTGCAGGAACTTCTTTTATTTTAAGGATAAATTTTCTAACAGTGTAGTTACAATTGATCGGATCAATCGCAACTTTTTGTAAGACCGGCCCAAGATACCCAAAATTGCACGATCTCTCCATGGTTTGGAAAGACTGTATCCAAGACACAGAGAAAGGTGTGAACGGTTTGATTGGGACACTTTCCTCTCCTCTCCGACATAGTCTGAATCAAGGGTTAGAAATATGAGGGGTAATATTTCACTTAATTGGATGCTGGGACCAGGGCTGGAAAAATGAGAGGTCGGTTGAGGTATGAAATTAACTTTATTGACAAGCAGACGGAAGATTTACTATGCTCAAACAAAAAAATCTTTTCACAAATAAACCCAGATCGAGACGTAATTGAAAACAAGTCTTATCGTAAGACTTGCATATTGTTATTGAATCTTATATTTCTTTGGCAGAGGACAGAGCATAAGGAGCCGAATACTAATGAAAAAAGATATTTGATTGTTTTCTTCACAGGAAATCTTCACAGAAGATCTATAGTGCATGTAACTTTGATAAATCAATGCATTGGATTTGTCAGTATTGTAATAGCTAATGCATGATATTGTCTGTTTGTGTTGTATCTGTATCTGCAGCTATATTGCAATGGATCATGATTGGCACTTGTGATCTTCAGAAGCATTTCAGGCTGCACAATGTTGCATATTTCGTCGGCGCTCTTCCCAACCGTCGTATCACACATACGACGGTGCAAACCCATTTCAGAGAAAATCGACTTCAAAGTTTACTATAATTTTCACATTCAGTTCCCCAGCCTTAAAACATTTTCATTGCTAGAAAAACACATGGTTGGAAAGACCAAGACAATTGCTTGACAATGGTATCCTTATTTTTACACAAAAGCAAGGATCAGAGAAAATATCGCAAAAGAGCTACATGCTTGAAATTTCGGTTTGAGCGGTTTAGATTTCCCCCGTACAAAAACGCCATAGGGAATTCAACAACCCTGACCGCGATTTCAATGCGCGTGGACAGTCAAAACGTCGTATCGCTTTTCACGTGCAAAGTCAATGCAGTGCAGGTGGCCGATACGACAGTTTGGCTGACCGCGCGCATTGAAATCACGGTCAGTCAAAACGTTGTATCGCTCTGTTACGGTATACGTTTCCAATGGGATTTTCGCATTTTATTTAAAAAATGTATGGCATCACCGTGAAAATCCTCTCATATCTCAGAAAATTCAATAAATTGCTGCCTAGAAATTTAGTTATGAATAGAGTAGGACTTGTACTTTAATTTTCTGCAAAAATCTCACTGCCGACGATTTGGTATTTTTTTTTTTCTTTTCTTTTTATCTAAATTCAGAATTTTCTCAATTCCAATTTTGTGCAATTTTTGCCCCAGATAGACCTAGTCTGCTATGCAGACTCTGAATGGCTCGTATGGCAGGATCTCAGCGCGCGCAGCGCGCTGCTGCGGGTTTGCAAAGCAAACCAGCCTGAATGGGCAAGCGAATCAGCTGTGGTACACACACTGCAGATGTGGGTCTACATTTGTAGACTAAGATAGACCAGGGGCCCGTAACACAAAGCTTAGCAATGATCGTAGAACATTTTTGATTGATTCTATTGACTACAATGTATGATCAATCGTGAAAATCAAGCGTACAAATTAATCGCTAACCTTTGTGTTACGGGACCCTGGTGTTCATCTGAATCGGGGACCTAGTATTATGACTACCTATTTTTCTTTTGCTTGTGTGTGAGTATTATGTTTTCTTTTTCAGAGTCCCTCTACAAGCAAGCATTATTATTCCACTCAGCTTCATTTCTATTATAATTCAAGATAAAATAATTCTGATCAATATCTACGTTGACTTAGAAGAGGTTTGGGTGCCACCAGAGAAAATTAATCTTTCGCTTCTGACCAGCTTTGATCTTCAAGGGTATAAGTCTTGCAACGGCAATTGACTACATGAATGTCACTTTCTTGTTTAAGGAGAAAGCTAAAAGTGGGAAAGAAAACCTGACTATTGAAAAAAAAGTAAGAAGGAGAGTAAATCCTGAATAAACAGAGGAAACAGGACATATAAAGTTACAAAGGTAGAAAGGGGAAAAGAGGCAGAGAGACAAACAGAGCCAGAAATAGACAGATTTAGAGAGACACACACACACACACAACAAACCAAAAGACAGACAGAGAGCAAGAGGCAAAGAGACAGGAATGGATAACAAAGCAGCACCCCCCCCCCCAAAAAAAGGGGGTATTAAAATCAAGGTGTATCTTATTTTTCAAATTTCACAATACCACCTCATTTTGGCCGTAACAATCAGGGGTGTGGGGGGTGCTTCCAAAATGAGAAAAAGAACATTCAATGGATTGTGCAATGAATCAGGTGTTGCTACGTCAGTGAATGAATAAATCAGGCATGGCATACTAAAAGTTCCCTTTATATTTAAGGAAAAAAAACCTATAAACCAGCATCCATGGTCTACAAAAGGCACTCGGTATTCATATGAAATAGGTTGCATGCTTAAATTGTTACCTATTAAGTACTACAATGTGAGTTAATTGGACATTAGCCATGAACCACTTCCATTAGGGAACTATTTCCATCCCTATTCCCTTCGAAACTCAATAAAACGCTTCTATTTCTTGGTCTCCATTGGGTAAAAAGATACATAATGTCACCCACTCCTATTGATTTTTCCCCTTATTTTTACCAGGAGACTGTATCAAAGTACTTTTGTGTGTTGCCATAGAGAATGACGGTGCATAATGTTTTTGGCATTTTGTCTGTCCAGCTAACCACAAACATTTGATTCCAAATGAAGCATATGCAAAGAGACATTTATATATATGTGGGGAAAGGTTTGTGGTGGAATAATTTTAAAATTGGAAGATGGAATAGGGTATAGACAGAGCAGGGAATTGTCTCAGTACCCTGGAGAGTATACGTGAGAGTGATTAATGGAAATTAAATTTTCAATTTAGATTTACAATGATTTGTGGAAGCAGGAAGGCAGTGAACATGATACAGATATAAATGAAAATCATTATCAAAGTCATTGAAAGATTGATTTTGTAGACAATTTTGACTATATCTTTCATCGTACAAAACCATTTAATATTTATTCTATAGTAGTTGTAGTATTTAGTAGCAGTATTAGTAGTATAGTAGTAGTAGTAGTAGTAGTATTATTATTATTATTATTTATTTCGGCATTGAAAAGTATAGAAATTGGTACAGTGAAGTACAACACATAATAAACATAACAGAGTATAGATTGAGCACCCACTGGACTGCCAGGGTCAAATAAAGTTAACTGAATTACTGTAGTCAATGAAGACCATTTGACCCTATCCAGTGGGTGCTGACATAAAACAGAAGCGGATAAAAGAGTGAGTATGAACAAAAAGGTTTAAGATCAATTATAATAGAATAACATAGGTCTACTTGATATCACTTCATCTTAACTTAAAATATCAATATCAATGAATTTAAATTTAAAAATAAAATAGTCGCTACGAAGATATAAAAACAACAAGGATAACTGCCACAAACACAATCCTAAATAATAAACTCCTGCAAAGATAAACATGGTCATTTATCACCGGCTAAGCACAAAATTGTTTCTTAGTTCATTCGTCCATGAGATAAGTGAGTTAACAACCACCCCAGAGCGCAAACTTACCGGCAATTCATCCCAGTAACGGGGAAAAGAATTAATAGCTGATAGATGAAGTCGATTTGTTCGCGCTCGGAGGTAATTGAACTTCACGTCCTCCAAATGCCGACTGTTAATGATAATGGAACATCTAACTGCATCACAACGTACAATACCATACAAAGCCTTGACAACATAAAATAGTAGTGAAAATTTCCTCCTTGATTCCAATGTTTGCCAGTTGAGTTTTAATAATCTGTCATGATAGGACATTTCTTGTCTTTTTTGTTTGAGTATTATGCGGGTGGCTCGTCTCTGAACATTTTCGACCTTTTGG
This sequence comes from Lytechinus pictus, assembly GCF_037042905.1. NCBI lineage: Eukaryota > Metazoa > Echinodermata > Echinoidea > Temnopleuroida > Toxopneustidae > Lytechinus > Lytechinus pictus. The sequence goes on from NC_087256.1 coordinate 24,616,506, forward strand.
GATAGATATTTCGTATGCAAGTGCCAAGCTGGTTGACCGTACTCAAGAATCGGAAGAACAATTGTTTTGAACAAGGAGAATATGGAAGATGCGGTCAAGGACTTAGAGACTGACAATACAAAACCGAGCATACGATTTGCTTTCTTAACAATGTGTTCAACGTGAGTATTCCATTGTAACTTATTATTAAGCATTATTCCTAGATACTTGTATTGCTGAACTGATTCTAGAACAATATTGTCATAAGTATAATAAGGTACTCCAGGGTTCTTTGCCCATGTTATCCGTAGAACTTTAGATTTGGATGAATTAATACGCATTCTATTGTTCGTACACCATGAATGAATATTATCAATATCGTTTTTCAACTGACAACTATCAGAGGGTGTAAATATTGGTCTGTATAATAACGTATCGTCAGCAAAAAGTGCACATGGTGATATGGTTTGGGAGAGAAGGTCATTTATAAACAAATTAAAGACACACGGCCCTAAAACACTGCCTTGCGGTACACCAGAAGTTATGGGCAACCAGCAAGAGATTGAACCCCTGTAAATTACTCTTTGTTCCCTACCATGAAGGAAGGAAAAAATCCAATTCCAGACACTTCCAGTAATGAAGAATTGTGAAGAGAGCTTTTTCATCAACACGTCATGTGGCATTATATCGAAAGCTTTTGCAAAGTCGAAAAAGATAACGTCAAGTTTTGGTGTGGGAGAGGTATCAAGAAAATTCAACCATTTGTTTGTAATATTCATTAACTGAGTCACACAAGAGCGGCCTTTCACAAAACCATGTTGGTTAGGGTTAAGTAGACAATGGTCACTGATATGTGTTTGAATACGGTTTGTTACGATACATTCCAATACTTTGCATACAACCGAAGTTAGGGCAATAGGGCAATAGGTCTGTAGTTTTGTACCAGAGCCTTATCCCCGGATTTGAACACAGGGGATATATTGGCACGTTTCCAAGACATAGGCAATCTACCATGAGAGAGTGAGTGGCGAAATATCTTACATAATACAGGTGTAATGGTAGTAGAACCCAATTTCAACATCATTGGAGTGATTTTGTCTGGACCTGGAGATTTTTCCTTCTTCAAACCTTTTACCACATTAAGCACATCTATTTCTTTGATTTCAATAGTACGTAAGTATGTAGCAAGTGGATTTTCCTCTAATTGGGGGGTTTCTATTGGTGCATCAGAATAGGGTGTGAAAACAGAATTGAAATATCGACCAAACAACTCCGCGATCTTATCAGACTCATACAATATTATGTTATTGTCATTGATTGTTAGAGGATCTTGACTCTTTTTCTGGGCCCTGACGAATGAGAAAAATCTCTTCCTATTATCGGATTCATCAGAAAATAAGCGGTTTATATAGGAATGGTATAATCTACTGGTAATAATTTTAATGCGATTCCGTAATTGTCTATACAGTTCCCAATGAGTGTCTAAGCCTGATTTCTTTGCTTTTTTGAAAGCTTTACTTTTTTCAGAGGCCAACTTCCGGACTTCATCCGTGATCCATGGGCTACGTTGTTTGGCACGACCCACTTTCCTTGGAATGCAATCACGTGATATAGCATCAAACAAATCATGAAACCCTTCCCAGGCCTTATCTATATCGGTTTCGTCGAAAAACAATTCCCAAGGGGCGTAAGTAATTAGATTAGTGTAATGTTCAACATCAGTTTTGTCGTACTGTAAGAATTCCCTAATAATATTTTTAGGAGATCGGAGCTTCTTAAACTTTATTTCGAAGAAAACTGCGTCATGATCACTTGAGACTGGGTTGGACATGGTTTGAACATTATCAATATAATAGGGAGATGTTGTGAAAAGTAAGTCGATGATAGTTCCTCTGGAAGGGTCTTGGGACGAACGTCGAGTGATATCTTCTACTAGCTGGGTAAGATCCATCGATGACATGATGGAGTCTAGCTGATGAACTATGGGGAGCTCCTGATCGGCCCAGTTGGTGTTAAAGTCTCCAGTAAGAATGATCCCTTGATAGTCAGAAGAGATAGCCTGAATGTCGTCGACTGCTTGTTGTAGATGATCCCAGAACTCAACAGTTGCTGATGGCGGGCGATACAGTACGCAGATAAGCCATTTGATGTTGGGTTTACAGGCAAAATCGACACACACCATCTCAATATTGGCGTTTTCCAATTGCGGGAGGCGTTTTGGTATCAGGTTAGGTTTGACAGCAAGCAGTACACCTCCACCCCTGGTTCCTGATCGGTCTCGACGGAACGTTACGTGATCGGGGAAATGGACATCAACCGTTGTGTCCATATCTGAGAACCAGGTTTCGGTAATTCCTATAATATCTGGGGATGACGTCTCAGAGAATGAATGAAATTCATTCATCTTATTCCTTAAACTTCGAGCGTTAAATATAACAGAGGAGATTTGGGTAATTGGACGATTTGTCGGTGTACCCTGTTGTGAGTCAGATTGGGGTGGGTTATTGGAGTGGGAACGAGGACCTGGGTTTTTCTCCACATCACCATGGCAAAGTATGCATATGTTGAACGTTGAACATGAATTACATGTATTGTAATACGATACTGGACATTTCAGATATTTTATTTTCCGAATGTTCGTTTGTTCAGAGTTTTTTACACCATAATCGGAATCATAGGTGGTATTAGTAAGAAGCAACACAGACCCGGTAAGTAGCAACAGGGTCACTATGGAGACCAACCCGAACTGTCTGTGACAATACATCGTGAATATCTATGACTGTTACGTAATCAACATGCGATTTGTCAGTGCGGTTCACATCCACGTATCGTTTCACAAACATGAAGCTCTAGCTATGTATGAATGTATGTAATACAAGTCCATTGAGAAATGACGATGGTGCGTAATGATGTACAAAATTGTAAAATTAATATACACGAAAAGTTCAACACAAACTCACACAATTCTGCTCCGAGGTGTATCCATAGATCCAAAGTATACTATATTTCAAAAATTGTGCAGTAAGGACTTACGAATCACTAATAAACAAAACGAAATGATACAGGAAAATGAGGTGCGACCCACTCCAATCCAAAAAAAAAAAAAAAAAAAAAGTAGTAGTAGTAGTAGTAGTAGTAGAAGAAGAAGAAGTAGAAGTAGTAGTAGTAGTAGTAGTAGTAGTAGTAGTAGTAGTAGTAGAAGAAGAAGTAGAAGTAGTAGTAGTAGTAGTAGTAGTAGTAGTAGTAGTAGTAGTAGTAGTAGTAGTAGTAGTAGTAGGAGTAGGAGTAGTAATAGTAGTAGTAGTAGTAGTAGTAGTAGTAGTAGTAGTAGTAGTAGTAGTAGTTGTAGTTGTAGTTGTAGTTGTAGTTGTAGTTGTAGTTGTAGTTGTAGTAGTAGTAGTAGTAGTAGTAGTAGTAGTAGTAGTAGTAGTAGTAGTTGTTGTTGTTGTTGTTGTAGTAGTAGTAGTTGTAGTAGTAGTAGTAGTAGTAGTAGTAGTAGTAGTAGTAGCAGCAGCAGCAGCAGTAGTAGTAGCAGCAGCAGCAGCAGCAGTAGAAGAAGAAGAAGAAGAAGAAGTAGTAGTAGTAGTAGCAGTAGCAGTAGCAGTAGCAGTAGCAGTAGTAGCAGCAGCAGCAGCAGCAGCAGCAGCAGTAGCAGTAGTAGCAGCAGTAGTAGTAGTAGTAGTAGTAGTAGTAGTAGTAGTAGTAGTAGTAGTAGCAGTAGCAGTAGCAGTAGCAGCAGCAGCAGCAGCAGCAGCAGCAGTAGTAGAAGTAGTAGTAGTAGTAGTAGTAGTAGTAGTAGTAGTAGTAGTAGTAGTAGTAGTAGCAGTAGTAGTAGCAGTAGTAGTAGCAGTAGCAGTAGCAGTAGCAGTAGCAGTAGCAGTAGTAGCAGCAGCAGCAGCAGCAGCAGCAGCAGTAGCAGTAGTAGCAGCAGTAGTAGTAGTAGTAGTAGTAGTAGTTGTAGTAGTAGTAGTAGTAGTAGTAGTAGTAGTAGTAGTAGCAGTAGCAGTAGCAGTAGCAGCAGCAGCAGCAGCAGCAGCAGCAGTAGTAGAAGTAGTAGTAGTAGTAGTAGTAGTAGTAGTAGTAGTAGTAGTAGTAGTAGTAGTAGTAGTAGTAGCAGTAGTAGTAGCAGTAGCAGTAGCAGTAGCAGTAGCAGTAGCAGTAGTAGCAGCAGCAGCAGCAGCAGCAGCAGCAGTAGCAGTAGTAGTAGTAGTAGTATACTTTTATTCATCCCAACTTGACATGATTTGTAGCCAAGAGCTTTGTACTTTCCCCTTTAACAGGAAAAGGGTATTAAAAGTAGGGTTTACTATATAATTTGAATTAAAGTCTGATGGATTACTAGACAAGATAACTTTTAGATAAGATTCTTGATGATTGCTATGGCTAATGATTGCTAAACGTAAGATATGATATTCATAGACTAAAATAGTTGCCTTTTTTAGCATTTTCATGCAAATTTCATATTAGAATTATAGGAAATTCAGTCCAATTCTGTTGCCCTGTGTTTCCATAATCATGATATTCCTATATTTACCATTGGATGACAAATTTAGCATAAAAGTTGTTATACAACAAGACACTTTTAGTGGAATAATATCATCAAGTCATGCATACATTACACAGAAACAGCTCTCCGACAGGTCATAAGGTATTATGTGACATATAGCAAACTTTACTTGGGCCCCATTCAGGCTTAATACTTTTCATGTCCATCTGAAAGGAATCAAATCAAATCATATCTGTAGGTCCCCTGGTTGCATCCTGATATATATGATTTTTTATTAACTGAATGATGAATACTAATAGGGTTTCTCAGCCCTATCTCACTAGCAGTCACAAAAATGCATCTTGAAAACATGTAACATATACCATTCTATAATAAACAAAAACAGTAATGTAAATACACTTTCTTGAAGAAAACATGTACACATTTTATACAAAGAAAATGAAAATGCTTATTCTATCAAATATTGAGGTCAACAATGAATAACACATCAGATGGTCAAATACTTTGAACCGATGCAAGAAATACACAGAAAAATATGTTCAAATACATGAATATATTATTACTTACAACAAGTAGTTGTGCTGCTAGGTCAGGACTCAAACAGTTGCTTGAGATATGATTACTACAACAAACAGGTTATATGTTTGCAAGCACCTATGTTCTTCTGTTGCCAGTACAAGAGGGAAAGTGAGAACAAAAACCTGGAACCGATCGACCACCTTAAAGGCTTGGAGGAACCAATATCACACACTACACGTAACTCACACTCTTCCCTATAGGGAAACACAATACCCCAAATTAACAGAGAAATACCAAAAACATTGAGCCTGATAAGGAAAACATGAATAATGTATGCGATGACTAATCAGGGAAATATATAAGAAATGAAGATGAAGAGGGGGGCATCTTGGCAGCCCTGTAGGTATGGCTTACCCTGTCGGACTCCTGTCCGTGTGCATGCGATCGCCTCATATCTGCCGACTTACGAAATGAAATCTTGTCGTACCAGGCCATTCAAAGCAGCCGGCCCCTGCACCCGGCAGGGCCAAGGGAGGAAAAAAATTCCACCGAATGCACGTACACCGGTTAATGAACAGAAAGAGAGATGCCCTATTGTGTAGAATAAAAAGAACAGGCTTTCCCTCTTTCTCCCCTCCGCCTCCTCGACCTGTCAGTTACGTGGAGAGGTACTCACGGCTGGGTTTGGACAGGAGTCTGGCGCCATAATTCGGGCATTCCAAGTACCGGTGGAGATGTGCGTTGGGTGTTTGGCATAGACTCCACAGCAAGACACTTGATTATAATGTACGTAAATACATATGTACACACAAACAACACATACACACAGAGTGTGTTACCATCTACCCAAGATCAAAAACAGTCATATGTTTGTAAGGTGGTTGAGAGATGGAGCGAGAGAGATAGAGAGAGAGAGAGAGAAAGGGGGTGGATTGAGTGACTCATTCGTCTCCATTCCATCCTCATTCAGTGTCCTCATCATCTATGCCCGGATGAAGGCACGTGGCGATGCCGGTAGTGGTGGTGGTGGTGGAGCATTCAAGCTCCGCCCACTCATGCAAATACCCCTCACACTTTCCCATGCACTCAAGCTGCACTAATGAAATTGTGAATGAGAGCTGGACACACAAATACACACTCATATTCCCCACCCACGCACACACAGTGCATCGTGTGTGGTGGTCAGTGAGATTTCAATGCAATGTGCAGGAGGAGGAAAGATGTTTAATCGTATGCAGGGAGTAACTGTATATCTATCTGTCTGTGAATCTTGAGATATGGTGTAAAAAGAAAACTGTCTACTGGATAAGGTAATAAAGGAAATGCTAAGTGTGCTTTTATTTTTGATAATGGGTGAACTTCACTTATCATGAACAATGAAATCCAAAGTCCTTCATTAAATCAGTATACATGAGCTATATGTGTCTAATTGACAATTAGGTCTATGGGTCATTCATAAAATATAATCAAAAGAACATAACATGAAATAATTAATTAATAAGCTCACAGAATAGGAGAGAATCGAGGATTGGGAGGGGGGTCGAGGTGGAGAGATGGGGGTGAAGGAGATGAAAATGGGGGAGACAATGAAAGGCTACAGATAGGGAGAGGAGATAAAAAGATACAAGAAGAGGGGTGGAAGGAGAGAGGGGAACAAAACAGACAGTCTAGAAGAGCTAAGAAGAAACATAACATGATCAGTGTGGACAAATGGCCTTTATCAGATTATTATTTACAGGTGGTGGTAATATCGCAGGTGTAGTCAGGTATTATACCAGCAGACGAACAAAGACCATCTGACTAAGATGGAATTGGCTGTATCATGCAATTCCTGTGCTTTTTTGTTACACCAGGTTCAAGCAAGGTTAACCTCAAGCTAAATACTGTCAACGAAGCAGAAGTCAAACCTTTGAGATTTCGTTTTTGTCACTTTCACTATATTTCCACCATGTTGCATGCGTTGAAAGAGGGAAGGACTGTTCCAATAGGTTCAGGCAAAATAGGATGAAATTGCTTTCATTTTTAATGATCTACCTCTTCCAGAGCGCTGATGAGTCATCTAACCAATCTATCATTCGTTATATCGCGAGTGATGGGGGAACTCCACATCATGCATGGAATTCGTTATTTCTGCAATGGGAGGGGAACTCCACATTTGGCCAATAATTCACTCTTGATTCGTGATAGGAACCTCAACATCATGTATGGAATCCATGAGTATGACCTTGGGGGGGGGGGGTGGGCAAATAAGAATGCATTATTGCATTCATGGAAAGGGAAGGAAACTCGAAATCATGCTTTGAATTTATTACCGCAACCATGACAACAAACTCAACATCATGAACAGAAGCTGTCTTTATGAACGACAATGGTAGGCGATGGAACTTCAAATATATATCACTGAAATTTACCTGATTTCCAATAATGGGAAACCCCACATATCATATAAAACATGCTTCATCAGTGTCATCACCTAGGGAAAACACCTCATCAGAAATTAACATGAATAACCTCAAGGGGACTGGGTTGATGATTGGTAGAGAGGGGGGGTCTACTCTTCAATACGCACAGAAATTACTGATTCCGTATGAATAATGACTTCCAAGATGGGCACATAATTAATTTGAGCAATGAGGCATCATTACACAATATGATTATTCTTATATTAGATATGATACTTCTTATCACCAACAGTACTCTTTCATTACAAATTAAATCAACTTTTATTTACCTCTTTGCGTATGTTGACATACCCCCCCCCCATAAAAATATCAATTAATGGAATGAATGAATGAATGAAAGAATAATTAATTAAATAAATAGATGAATAAATAAACAAATAAATAAATAAAATAAACAAATAAATAATGGTAATAATAAAAACATAATAATAGAAATAAAGAAACTTTTAATGAACCTTAGTCAAACAAAAAATACATTAATGAATGAGCATAATTATAATGAATACATATATATTATTCATAAATGAAATGAAATAGTAATGAATAGAAAAAACTGTTTTAGCAAGTTAATCTGTAGCAGAGATAGAAAATAACCTTGTGTTCAATGATTTATTCTCAAAAAGTTAATGTCTATGGATCCCCACTATACACAGTGTATTGTTTTCTTTTGAATTGATTTGATTGGATTGGATTGGATATGATTTTTTACCTGATTGCTAAGAAAGCATGAATGCTTGTAATAATAATTAAAACATTTGTAGGGCGCTTAATACAGGTGTTTCTAAGCGCTCAGTTTTCTGCCTATCAACTAAATTACCGGGGAAAAAAAAAAAAAAAAAAAAAAAAAAAAAAAAAAAAAAAACCATGATATATTCAAAGCAAAATTTTAAACAAACAAATGCAACTAAGATGTGCACCTCAATATAGACCAACCCACAACTGATACCTATACATTAAAAAGGTGGGTCTTTAGCAAGGTCTTAAATTGATCAAGGGAGTTGGCATTATGGATGTAAGATGGTAATTTATTCCACTGGATTGGAGCGAAAACGGAAAAGGCTCGATCCCCATAACTGGTATTTTTACGTGGTCCTAAAGTAAGCTGCAAGGTTGTTGAAGAACGAAGTGGTCTGAGTGAGCTAGAAGAGCGGAGAGAAATGAGATTAGAGAGGTATTCAGGAGCTAGGCCATTGATTATTTTATACGTCATGAGAAGAACTTTGAAAATGATGCGTTGGCGTATTGGAAGCCAATGAAGTGATTTCAGAATAGGTGTAACATGTTCAGATTTTCTTGAAAGAGTAACAAGCCTTGCAGCACTATTTTGAATTCTTTGAAGTGGGCGTAAATGTGACAGTGGGATACCAGAAAGAGCAGAATTGCAGTAATCAATGTGGGAAGATACAAAAGCATGGGTAAGTTTAGCAGTTGTGGGTTGGTCGAGTAGCCTCCTCATTTTTCCAATCTTAAAAATACCAAAGGAGGCAGACTTACAAATATTCTTAACATGCTGTTGAAATGTGAGATTCTTGTCAATTGTCACCCCAAGATCCCTTACCAACTCATTACACATCAAAATACTATCGCTAGTGCTACTTGTGGTTGAGAGCATTGGGAAGGACTCTGTGTTTCTAAATTTGGAGGAGATGTGGATCATTTCAGACTTGCTTTCGTTAAGACAGAGTTTGTTATCATGTGACCAGGCTTTGATGTCCTCTAAGCAACTATTGAGCTTCTGTGCAGCTTCATGTTTACCAGTGGGTTTCAAAGTGATGTAAATTTGTGTATCATCAGCATACATGGCATGTCGAATGTCCCGGTGAGAGTCAATGAATCTTGACAGAGGACTTGTGTACAAGATGAAGAGGAGCGGGCCAACCACTGAACCCTGCGGAACGCCGCAGACCAAGGGGAATCTCGCCGATAGGGTGCCGTTGATGGTAACTTGTTGACTTCGATTGTAAGCAAGCAACCAGAGGACCGACGGCTTAAGGTCCTCTCCGAAGGACCTGGTACTGAGGATTAATGCCTTACCAAAGGGCACTAGCGCACCAAGTGGGAATCGAACCCGGGTCACCGGAATACGAGTCCCCCGCTCTACAACTTCATTGAATTATAATACACAACAACAACATCATTTCATTCCATTTCATCAATCTTTTGAGATATATGCCTACTAATTGTTTATCAATGACCTTCAAAAGTCAAAGTCAATAGGTAATAAGTTTAAAGAAGATGATGATGAATCAATCACATAAATGAATGATTTATGAAGTGTAGGGAAGCATAAAACTGTAGATGGGGCATGAAATTATATATTCAGCCATTCCAGGGCACCCCAGACAAGAGGAAAATAAAGACTACTTTAAAGGATCGTAAATAAGAATATCCTGCAAACCATCCGGCTGGAGAGAAGCCAATGCAATAAGTCTGACTATTCCGAGAGCCTCTCAGTGGACTTCAAACATGATATCAATAAATATGTCAACACATATATTCACCCAGATTTCAATTATATCACTCCTGTCTGCTATTAATCCCACACTATAGGATTAACATAGAAAGGGGTGTTTCTAATCCCACAGGCCAACACTCTCATTTCATTTCATTTATTCAATAGTTTCATTAAAAAACATATAACAACGTACATATATACACACATATGAAAGAGTATAGATAAAGAAAACATATACAACAAGTAATACAAATGTACAAATGAAAGTATTAGGAGAGAGGCAGAGCCTTATATTAAAAGCCAATCTCCATAAAGATCACTAGATTTAAATTTTGAATTGTTGATTAAAAGGATGGGTCAAAGTAATCAATCGATTAATTAATGAATATCTTACCAATAAAATGGTCAATATCAACCAATATTCTTTCAGATTCTGACCAACAAATTGATTGATTGCGACCATATTTGTTGGATTGGACACTTTTATATTATTTTTTAGGGGCTATCATTTTTTTTTACACATTGGGTCAATTGCAGAATTTGGGGGGCTATTTCTTTCATTTAAATGCTAATTGTTAGGGATAAAAGCACTTATGCAGTTAAAGTCAATATCATTATTCTGCCATAGTTGGAATATTGATTTTCTAAAGAATATTTCAAATGGAAAATCTATTGTTTGTGACAGATTTTGGGGTGACTCTAGAAAGAATAGTCATCCCAAAGCATGCATTTTGGGGGGAATTTTCGGGGCGATTTTGGGCTGTCATGAGGGTGAAATCTCTTTTACTATAATCGTTTCTTTTTTCGAGAAAGCAAGTATAAAACTTGAATTTGGAACATTTACCTATTTTCATTTATCATTTATTTATCAGAACAGATTAAGAAATTCATTTTATTTCTTTCATTATGAAAACAGTCAAACGCTTTGAAATATTTATAAGGGGTGTAGAAATATTTATAACTTTTTTTGTTAGGAAACATTACCCTGCAATAAACTGATAAAGTTATAAGGCAGAAAAATTGCTTTATGATAGAACTTGTTCAAGAAGCACTATCATCTTGTAAATAGAATCTATCAGGAGAAGATCTCACATGTATATAGTTGATCAAATAAGATTGAATAAAGATAGTTATAAGTGACAAGTGATGAAATTTCCTGCAGGTCATAGAAAAGTTGAGAAATTGACATTTCCCAAGTTTATCATGATCCAAGTTTTTTATTATCATTTTATCTGGTCTTTCTTGACTATGATAAGAAGATCAAATTCATAACAATGTATTAATTTTTCACAACTCTTGTAATCAAATCAATATATTTACAATAATACAATGTAGGAATTGGAGCAGAGTGGCAATAAGTGCTGACAAAGCAATAACCTGAAAAGAGTTAATCACTGCCATATAGAATTTTACAACAACATGGTAAATAAACAGATTAGAACATTCCATGAATTTGTATTAAGTAATTATCTCACTCACCGAAGAAGCCCCCCCCCCCCCACAAAAAAATGCAATTTTGAAACAAAAAATACAAAACAAAAAATCCAAACATATCTTGATACAATTTCCAATGTCTTAGCAGTTCGTATATTGAAGGTCAACAGCGAATTATATGCCTCAAAGTCAATCAATTAATCGATCAATCAATAATCAGCAATCCAAGAAAATAAGGAAGATATTGATTTGCAATCAATTTAAAATGATAAAATGGGATAGGAAATTACTAGATTATCCATGATAACAACTGAGGGATGGCGTGTAAATCAATTATGACGTTCAGATTAGCAAACTCAGCAAGTGGCACACCCACATTAAAACAGGTTCATCAATGCATCATTAGAATACAGAATTCTTTTACTTTTCTCAGCAGTGCAGTGATACCTCGAATCCAAGGGATTAGACAACGAAACTGGTATAAAAGGAAAGAAGTACTGAGCAAAAACGGGATAAGAAAGTTAATTAGAAGAAATCAGGGATGCAAGGATAATTGGAACCTGGCTAAATTTGCCCTCATTCCAAACCCCACATGAGTCATGTGTGTCGCCTATTATCATGTTAATTGTCCAGGTCGCGGCAGACCAGCAATATGAGAAGCTTTGTCATGTTGTTGCGTGACCCCTTCCCCTCTATGAGATACTCCTCCCCTTCCTCTCTCTCGCTCTCATCCCCCCCTTCTCTACCATTCTCTCTACTAGCTCCTTTCCCATCCCTCTCATCCCTGCTCTCTACATCTTTCTCTCCTTCTCTGATTGTCTTTCTTTCTCTCTCCTTCTCTGTCTCTGTCTCTTCTGTGTCACTCTCTTTCTTACTCTCTCACTCTCACTCTCCCTTTCTGCCTCTGTCTGTCTCCCCCTCTATGTCTGTCTCTCTCCCATTTATCTCCACCTATGCATCTCTCTGTTCCTCATTCTCTTTGCCATTTTTACCCATATAATTGGTTAATATTCTTTTTACCCCATACTATTCATCACCAATGACAAAGCTCCATTCTTTTTCCTTGAACGCCTATGACATGTATTGCATGGATGCAAATACTGACCGATATCTTGAAATCTTACTTAGGAATATTCATGAAGATAGTCATGAAAACAAGTGAACCAAGATATTAGCAAAATTGACAATTTTCTTAGTTCCTACACTCTTAAAATAGTTGGGCAAAAAATGCCCAACTTTTAACCAATCCTAGGCAACATACTCTCCACAAAATTATTGGTTAAAATCTGCCCAAATTGGGTAATAAAAACTAATAATTGGGTAATAAATTTGCTCAATTGGACAATAATTGTGTAATATATCAAAAGACTGATTATGGTTTTAAAAACAATTCTGTAGTCCGTATAGTTCTGTAAACATTTCAGTGAGATGCATGTTCAATGTGTCAAAAATATCAATCAAAAGTACATGAAATATTCATTAAAAAATCATTACCATACGTACGTTTTCTCAATTACTTCTTCACATTTTCAAATTTCAATGTTGCTCACTATTTCCATATGTCCAGCTGCTGCTACGTAGACAACCCATCAAATCCCAAGCTACCAAGAAACAAAGTGCAGATGAACATCAGTCGAGATAACTCAATTCTTTCTGCATTTCCCCAGACAAATTGGACATAATTTACTTACGATGACAAACTAGCCGGATGGTGTCGGCATAGCCATTTCCAATGTAAGATCATCGGGTGAAAATTGCATCATCATTGTGGAGATAAACGGGCATTATGATGCAGGATCAATGCACTTGGACTCAAAGCTGTGCGATGATCGCAGAGCTGAGATTTGCAATTGATTCTATTGATCTCTCCATATGTGTAATCAATTATACAAATAATGAGTGATCAATCAATGTAGTTTGTGATAAAGGGCCTAGATTATGTTGCTATCTTAGGAAGATCTCTTGTCTCAAGGTGTAATCTGCAACAATGTGAATAGAGTTGAAGCAAGTATCACAGAGCAACTGAGCGTGAATTGAAAACTTGCTACTTCAGGTAAATCAATAGAAAGGACTTGATTTGATTTGACGTGATTAGAATTAATCTTTTTAAACTCTTTTCAATTCTTTACTACTCAATTTTCATTATATTTTAGTAGAATTTCACTGTATCATTGTACATTTACATCTGGTGCTTTTCAAGTTTAGTACCTTTTAAAAATTACATGAAATTCACTGATTAATAATAATAGTCAGTGCTTGTATAGTGCATAACACATTATGAATAACGTCTCTATCCGCTTCCAAAGGACTTGGATATTATTACCCCGGCTGAAGGTAGCTCAAGCAGCTAGCTTCCAGCGCTCAGCATTTCAAGGAATAAATTCCTGCCAGGTACCCATTCATGTCACCTGGGTTGAGTGCAGCACAAATGTGGATAAATTTCTTGCTGAATATTTTCTTTTTGTTTGCCTAATGTGTGCTTCTTAATCATTGAAGGAATAAATTGAAATTGAAAATTGGACATTTGATCTTTTTTTAATATCCAAAGCATAACATATAACAACTACAATGAAAACTAGAATATTAGTTAAACTTAAAACAGGAATGACTAATATGTTACATCTATCTTGTCAATCGGCATAGGTTTGCTCTGAAAGCCTGTCTAAAGCTTTGGACTGAATGTTCAATAATGTAAATTATACTGATATATATAGTAACCAACACTTTGGAAAGATTTAACCAAGCTTAATGAAAGAAGAAAATACTTCCCTTAACATTCATTGGGTTCCAACTTCTCAACTTCCGAATGTGCCATACTTGTATTAAAAGTAATGAAACTCGGATTGATACTTGTGAATGAGAGGAGGAAGGGGGATTCGGTTTGCCTAACATATCATCATGCTGGCTTTGAGGTTAGTTCAAGCACAACAGTTTGCTTCCCTGCAGCCGCAGCTACATAATGATTCAATTAGGAAGACTATTCTAATATTTCCCATCGGTGGAAGTTGTTCAGAAATGACCACAGCCCAAGAGGGCTTTTCACAAAAGCCTTTTTGTCAATGAACTTCACTGGCACGTGTCATAAGCTACTGAAATCCTTGCATCCGATTGGCTGAGAGAGGTCTTTAATTGAAAATCACTGATACATCTCTCTCCATGAAAGGCTCCCCGTCCTGTGATTAAGATCATCCTGGCTATGAGGCCCCTGGATGCTTCTGGTCGGATATCCCCCTGGTGAAGTGATTGGCACTTTATTGCTACCTGCCATGGCAGAAGACTCTCTACACTTAAACAAATATTAATTTTGTGTGCTCCTCATATGAAACCAATATCTAGAAACGATCAATGGTTAATAGTCGAGTTGCTGACAAAGGTGTGCGTTAATAATTAAAGGGATGAATCAGCTTTTTAGAGTGTAGAACAGTTTGCATCTGATGGAATGCCCCTCTTTTTATCATACAACATGATGTTTTGAAAGAAATCATCGAAAGCACTTTCAACATCTTGATGTGTCTGAGGTATACCATATCTCCTCCTTGTGTAGAATCAACATACCTGGTCCCCGTCTAACAAAGAGTTATGATTGATCCAATCAATCGTAACTCTATGGAAATCCATCAGTGTCATAATTTTTTCTACAGGAAATTTGCAAAATGTCTTTTGTAAACAAAGGAGATCGATCACGCCAAATTGTCAAGAAATCAATGAATTTATGGATATAAATTCATATCTAGAATTTTTTATAGTAAACATGCAATTTATATGGCTGGCTTTGCTGGCTTTCCATAGTTGCGATTGATCGGATCAATCGCAACAAACTCTTTGTAAGATGGACCCCAGAACTATTTAGATGATATGTACAGTGCCGGCCGCGGGAAACGTCACAGTGCCCCCTAGGGCGAACGCGGTAGCCCGTAGCGGACATTTGAGGGGAGCGGACGAGGGAAGATGCCCGCGTCCGCTCCCCTAGGACATGAGTGCCCTAGGGGAGCACCCGATGATAGTGCCCGCGTCTATCCTAGGGTGTTTTCCTAGGATGTTCGGCCGTGCATTCTTGGTCGAAAGAAGAGGTCTGATTTGACACATTCAAGACTGCATGTGATTTTTATCTCATATCAAGCATCAGTTTTCGATAATTTATCGTGGATAAAATCTGTTATGAAAACTACAAAGTTTTGGGTTGATAACTGGGATTTTAGGCTTTTTCACCGAATTACTTATTGTGTTCGATTACACACTGGCACCAGCTTAAAGGGTCCTTTCCTATATATGAATATTCTTCCCGTGGTGTCCGTTATTTCATTCACTGACATGGTTAGTCGTGATCGTAAATGAGTTTCTGACAAAGGAGCAGGTATTTGTCGATGTTGACCCTACATTCCGGAGGTCGTCCTAGAACTATTTACTCTATTCTTTCCCTGCATGGTCATCCTTTTTTATATACCCTGACATGCCATTCAGGCGCAGATCTACGAGATGCAGATAAAAGGGAGGAGAAAGCAAAAATGAAAGAAAAGGCGAAAATGAAGGGATGGGTTGAAGACGAGAAGGAACGAAATAAGAGAAAACAAATAGAAAAGTGAGAGAAGGGGAAAGGGAAGAAAGAGAAAATATAGGGGGGCGAAGAGGAGAAAGAGGGAGAGGGGTAAAGAAAGGTGAAATGGAGAAGAAAACAGAGGGGATGAAAAAAGGGAAGGTGAGACAGAAAGAAAAGAGGGAAAAGGAGAAAAGGAAAATATTTTGAAAATCGAACGGGAGATGAAGAGACAAAGGAAGAAAAGGAAGGACAGAATGAGAAAGAAAGAATGATAAGGAGGGGAAATTAAATAAAATGAAGAAGGGAGTCATAATAAAATGGAGTAAAAAACAAAGGAGGGAAGAGAAGGAAGGGCGCAGGAAAAGGTAAGAAGTACAGGGGAAAATAACAGTGGGACTTAAGAAAAAAGTACAGTGCGTATCAAAAAAAAGTTTACACTTTGAAAAAGCCCTGGGAATTAAAAAATATACAACATATGGGTAATATTTTCACATATAATCTTGGGTTTGGGTCTCATCTATCAAATGAAAGTAAAAGTTTTGACAGAATGTTACACTTGAGTGAGCACTATCCATTTTTGTAAAGCTCGCAGAAATCTGTTTGCGCAGAAATGCTCGTTTTCACGCTGTGTCAAGGGGAACGGGCGAAATCGAACTTACCCTGCGATACATTTTTCATACATTTCCCTTGTACTTTTAGTCAATTTAGATAAAACGGATACATTCAAGCATTTTGTAACAATTTTGCCACCTAAATTGAAATTTCAACACTTAGTAAGCACAAACTTAACCAGTTTTGTGCCAACTGGTATTAAGGACATAGCCGAATCTGTACAAAAGTTTACATCAGACATCTCCAGCATTTTTTCACTAAGTTTTTATCATTTAAAGTGGATTTACATTTCATTTTTCATTCAATACTTGTTTCTCCACACTTTTCCCAAGCTTAACAATGATTAACAAGATGAAAATCAAGCCTAAGCCATTTCATGTAAATCACAGCTCAGGGTAAAGCAAATATCGTCTTGATGGCCTTGGTTTGTGGGGAAGTGGGGTGGGGCGCAATGCACTCTTTGAAGTGTTTTGGGCAAGGAAACAAGTTTAAAAAGGTGAAAGATATCTACAAATAAATTTCACTATCTAAATTCAACGTGTTCTTCATGATTAAGGTCTTCTTTTATTCGCATAACTATTTCAAAGTTCTGCGCAAATCATTTTTCATTAACTTTTCAAAAGTAAGTGGTGCTCACTCAAGCGGAAATATTTTTTGACAGTTATATTGTAATTTGCTTAAATGGATCTGTACTAATGTTAAAATGTGGGAAAATCTTCAGGATATTGCAAATGTATAATTTTACAGGATTTTTTCAAAGTGTAAACTTTTTTTTGATACGCACTGTAGAGGAAAAAAGAGAAAGCTGGAAGAAAAAATCTGAGAAATTATCCAGTTTTCCATGTCAGAAAATACTTTAGTAACTCGCATCTGCCCATTTTTACGCTGATGGCAAGTATTGAACATTCTTGCGCTCAATCTTGTTATTATTTTCTCTCACCATGCTCACAATTTCTTGCTCTCGTTGCATCAATTAAAAACTTGTCCCGAATTAACATCCGCTCATTCAAGAAAGAAGAAAGAAAAATGAAAGAAAAATGCAAATAGGAAGGGATGGAGGGAAAATGAGAAGGAAAATAGAAGAAGTAAGAGAAGGAGAAGGGAGCGAAGAAAAGAGGGGGAAAGGGGAGAAAGAGAAAATAGAGGGGGCTTATTTTTTCATGGTAATATGGATACCATATAGTTCTGCAGTACTTAGTTATGAAACTTGTTTTACTCAGTAAAAATGCTCACGCGTGATGATTAAAAGGATTTTCGACTACATAGAGGTGAACCGGGACGGGGCTTTCATTCTTTAACTTGGCTTGACTAACTCCGTTGTTCCCCGAAAAGAATTGTTAGGTTTGATAGTTAGCGTTTGCGTGAGCACCTCTTAACAAAAGAAATGAATGGTTTGTATATTCTTGCTTTGTCGGCAAGTGATTATTAACTCGTTAATTACTCATTCCACACACTTCGTCATAGTACATGTAGCTTTCGAAAACATACTTTTACTTGGGTATGTGTTTAAACTTTGAAGCTAAATGTGCTAGAATTTTTTTTAATAGTTACATTATGTAAATAGCTTTTGTTGGTTTGCTCTAAAACGCATTGAGCATCCAATCAAGATGGAAAGAGCGCTTTACAAATGTCATGTATTATTATATTTAGCTGCCATATAACACTGAATTCTGTATTATACCAAGTTGTGACTTGGTTTTATCATGTCCAATTCATATAACAAAATATATTTCGAAGGTAAATCTTGCTTTACTGAAATAAAATAAATAAATCTATTAATATAAAACCGCAGTTCGTAAATATGATAGTTTAATCTTTACTTCGACGTCAATTATTCGTGTTAGGTGTATCAGGGATATTAATATTCGTTTTAATCCCATCTATAAGTTTGTATAAAATTGCGCGAAATATATGTGTTGTTCTCATCATGAAGCTGGAACCCCTCTTCATTTTTCTCATCCTCCTCTTCCTTCTTCTCCTTTATTATTTCCACCACTTTCATCTCTTCCCAATTCGAATATCTACGAATGTAACTTAAAAACTGCCATAGAGAGCAGGTAATGTAATCAGGTGTTTTAGCAAAAAGATAAATCTGTTACATTTAGGTAAATTTATATTTTTTATAGGGTGAGGGCTTTAGAGACCCGATTTGAACCGAAATGAAAAGAACATCCTCATCTATTGTTGTTAACGCATCAACAAATTAATCCCCCACCCCATTTCTATGAACATCCTGTCATAAATTGGGAAGCGGATGTGATCAAAGGAGATCAAATGTGTGGGCGGGGAGCAAGACTACCAGGCTGTTGACAATAACAAAAGAACCAAATAACAAATCGATGAGCACAACCAGTTTTGTTGGTGTTCGCTTTTTGCACGTCTACTTTGTATGATCTTGGTCATACTAGTAATCGTTTTCACGTACCTTTCATTCCCTTTAATAGGGTTTTATCAACCATGTCAACGAATTGACGATCCCAATATTGACCGCATGTTTGTTTTAATGAGAATTCACAAATGCCCTTGATATTCATAATTCTGTTTTATTTTAAGTTTGTCATTAATGTTTGTTAACAATCACTCTGTTTTATAACTTGTTAATTTTGATTTACAAAGAAAAATCAAGTATGCTTATTAATGTCTTTTATCTATTTTAATTATTTTTTGTTGATATGCCTTTCTTTCTTCTTTCCTGATTCCGCCATGTGCCCCAGTTAAAACTTAATGAAGAATGTTTCAAATGTTGTCTAGTTCTTACACTGTTCATAATAGGTGTATAGTTCACGCTGAAGGGAAATGAATGGGAATCTATGAAAAAAAAACTTATCCAAAAAGATAGAGAAATGATCTCCATGACATTAAATCACAATTGTGTCCTATTTTTAAAAAAAAGTTAGTTTGATACATGTATGCCTCCCACGTAAGGCGTAAGGAAAAAAGTTTACCTCATATGCATCAAATTAGATTAATTGATTAGATTCATATTGCGGTAAATGAAAAGCAATAAATTCGACGTTCAAGCCAGGGTGACCAGATTTCACAAAATTAAATACGGGAAAATCGACAAAGTACTATGTACCATCGGATCGACCGAGCAGGCCAAAAATCAACGAAAATGCTACACAATGTTAGACTTGTTAACAAAATATATTAAGAAAGGGGAAGGGAGGGTGAGCGGAAGAAAGAAAAGAACAAAAATGAGGAAACAAGAAATTAATTGAGAGGAAAGAAAAAATAAGGAAAAATTAAAAAGAAAAAAAAAAGAAAAGGATGAAAGAAAGAATGAAAGACAGATAACGGTTTCCGTCATTACTTGAAATGAATAAAGAAAGAATTAAAATAAAGGAAGGGAAGATGAATAAATGTGTGAAAGAAAAAACATAAGGAGAAAAATAGAGGAAAAGAGAAAGAAAGATAAAGAATTCCTTCATTATTTGAAAGAAACAAAGACAGAAGAAAACATGAAGGAAGCAATAAAGGAAGAAAGGGAAAGAGGGAATAAGGGAAAAGAATTAAAAGGGAAAACAGAAATTAAAAAATGAAAGAAAAGAATACAAATAACATCTAAAATAAAAAATAATAACTTACAATAGATTCCGATCACGCTAGTTTAAAAACATAATGGTCTATCACAAGATGACCAAAGTACATGCACATGTAAACATAATGCAATGTACGTACCCTAGGGTAGCCGAGGATAAGTGCGGACACGGCCAATATTATATAGCACGCAGACAATTGCGGGCCCGTCTAAACACCCTAGGGGGCTCCCCTTGAATACCCTCGGTTAGACGCAAAAGCCCCCTAGGGTGTTTGCGTGCTCGGGCGTGACGTTTCCTGCGGCCGCCACTGTAAGTCATTAACTATCCAAGAAGGTGAGAAAAAAATCAATATTCCCTGTACACCAAACCTGAAAGCACCTAGTGGGTATACCACATATGACGCAAGGATTTCTATGGCTTATAACAATTTGTCAGTGAAAATCACTGAATTTTTGTTTCATAGAATGCTCCCTGTCGATATTGTCAGCTGAGAACAAGGCATATCAAAAATGTTCCGTTGAGCAGCAGAAGGGCGATATTACCATGAAATTTGTAGAGCAATAGTGCCCTTCTGGTTCTGAATGGAACATCTTTCAGCTGCAATAACGCTCAACGGAACATCTTTCAGCTGCAATAACGCCCTTCTGGTTCTCAACTGACGATATGGTCTTGTTTAAGAAAGCGTGAAAGCATACAATTTCCAAGGTAAATTGGCATCACTGGCATGACGCAATGAAAGTACACACTCCAGAGGCACATTAAGAGGCGTGTCCTAAGATTGATTGACACATGGTATGGAATGATGCTATCATGATAAGATGTAGACCTATCTCAGGAAACAGCCTTCCATCATACTCCCAACATGAAGGACCTTAAAGCCAAAATTAAATTTTGATAAATCTAAACAATGTGGAAAGATTGCATGAAATCTAATAAATGGCCAAATTCAAATATATAAAAATCAACCAATAACAAATGATAAAACAGTCACTATATATGTGCAAGATTTAAACATTGAATGGTACACTCTAAATTCCAAGGATTCAAAATAGATCCAGATCGGCTGTGAATAGTGACAATAAGTGACTGATATTGACAATAGGGACCAAGTTGACTGAACCATATAGCATTAAACAATGCTAATTCCACATGTTCAGGGAAGAATTAATCGTTGTTTCACTTGACAATGAGGAGACCATTATAATATTTCATATTTCATATAATAGAATACAAAAGAAATAGTGAGTGGATGATGTCATCGGATTCCTCATTTGCATACTGACCAGTATGTGCATAGAACTGTTTCGTGAAATAAAGCGAAACTTTAAAATGTCATAACATTCTTATTTTTCATCCGATTTTGATGAAATTTTTAGTGTTATGCTTGTTGGATTTTTCTCTTTTTATTCAACTCAGATTTTTGTTGGGTTGGATTTGTCCTTTAAATAAAAGTAGAAAATTTGAAACTCATGAAACTCACCTGTCTTATTAGTTAGCTTGTATAAGAACCAAAATCCCCATCTAGTTTGTACATTATGGTAATAGAAATTGTTTTTTGAAAATTCATTCGCAGCCAAAGGTTGAATTGTAGAATCTTTTACAAAAAAGTAGAAGAACACAATGCTTGAAATACCCCAATATGATTCTTTTTCCAGAATAAAAACTTGCTTAAATGTGGAATGTGTATCATGCATTGTTAGAACAAGTATCTACTATAGACAGTTGGTTGGGGCTAACCTTGATTAGCATCTTATAATAATAATATGTCCATTTATATAGCGCAGTTACTATGCGCATATACTCAACTGCGCTTTGATACTTGGTATCATATTATTACCCCGGCTATAGCTGAGCCACCATATTAATAGGCGCTAAAGCATTCAAGGAATAAATCCTACCGGGTACCCATTCACCTCACCTGGGTCGAGTGCAGCATAATGTGGATAAATTTCTTGCCAAAGGAAATAACGTCACGGCTGGGATTTGAACCCACGACCTTCTGTTTCAAAGTCCGGAGACTAGTCCACTGGGCCACAATGCATCTTGCTATTCTGTTAGCTCCAATTACCAAATGTTTATGTTAATATTCGATGTA
This sequence comes from Lytechinus pictus, assembly GCF_037042905.1. Classification (NCBI taxonomy): domain Eukaryota; kingdom Metazoa; phylum Echinodermata; class Echinoidea; order Temnopleuroida; family Toxopneustidae; genus Lytechinus; species Lytechinus pictus. The sequence continues at coordinate 24,638,648 of NC_087256.1, forward strand.
CTATCTCATGCACTTGTAACTGAGAGTGAGATTTGGTAATAAATTCAATTCAATTCAATATTCATTTCAAACACATAAATCTTTCAATGAGAAATGAAGCCACAGTCATGCAAACGGAAACCAACTCCAAGCTGACTGATAGTATATCATTGAAAGCAGTACAACAGCTTTGATCGGGTCTGGAGTTAGTTTCTCGATGTGACTGGGGCAGCAGTGTGAACTCTCAAAGTTAATGAGGTCATAGCAAAGTTATCCTCGTCCCTAAATGTGGTAAGCTGATATTTTCTCTTCTAATTAATTACAGGTAGCACAGAATGCTGCGTCAGAATGGTCCCATTCAATTAGGGGAGGAATGTGCTTACTAATATCATTTTCCACACGTTATCACAATTAACATTGCCATATAATAATAAAGAAAAATACATGAAGGTACATGTATATATATGAATATAATCATAATATATGATCATATCACACAATTTGAAAAATTGTAGAATCAGATTGTGAAATGGCAAACTGCATGTAAAATAGGGTTTTCTTAAAAAGTCCCCAAATAATGGTTTATTTGTATAGAGAACAGCAAAATAAAACATTTTCTCTTGGAAATTTCCAGGAGAGATATGGATAATCAAAACTGGATTTTTTTTTCACATTATTATTATATTGTTTTAATTTGATATAGATGGCCTGAACACAATTTTCTCATCACTCTATGGACGTATAGTTCATAAGATTAACAACATTTAAAAAAAATGCCTCTTGTATGTGTGCAACTGTGGTTTGAACTAAACATCCTGGATAATTACGTTTCAAGAGAAAAAGAAGGTAAATTGAAGTAACGCAGCCCCCATGAAAACAAATCTGAAACTAATGCAAAGCAATTGCATCAAATGTCTGGGGTAAGTTTATACAGGCACAGACATATTTCCTGTATGGAGTTTCTTTTGTTAATGCCATATTACAATTACTGATGCTCTTTATAACTTACATTTTTTTTAGATAAATAACAAAATAAATCCCCTATTGCCCTTATGAACTTTTTTTTATATTTGAGTATATAGCTTTAATATTAATAAAAGTCTCGAAAACCTAGTTTGAATGAAAAAAAATAATAAAAAATATAAAAAATGCAAAATCATCCTTAGTTTAGCATCGCATATACATCATGATATGTAGACCAAACCATGTCACATCTATTGCGCTATTAGAAATACTGGAACATGACGTCAGAGAATTTAGGAACGGGATCATGATAAAAAAGGGATTAAGATTATCCAACCAACCATGAAGCTGTAAATGTTGCATGAATTTCTGTTGGTGACATTGAAGCCACCATGACCGGCATATTAGAAGATACACCTGTCGCTACTGTCATGATAAACACCTGCTATAAGGAGGGGCGAGGTTGACACCCCTTCCCCCCACCTCCTTCCTCTGTCACCCTAGGCTTGTGAGGACAACATAACATTAAGGCTGTTCTCACCAGAGCAGATTGCGATATCAAAGCACTTTTCCAGAAATCTGAGCACCCTTAACCAGTAAGGACAGCACAACATGAAGGGTGTTCACACGGGAGCAAATTGTGATATTCAGGCACGGATCCAGGGGGGGCACAGGGGGCACGTGCCCCCCCCCCCCTTTTGAGAAGCAAATTTAAAACAGAGTTTTTTTGCTTGTCAAATTGTTTTGGGTACGAATTACCCTTAATCTGTCCTATATTTGTGCCTGCAGACAATACGGGGCCTTGGTTTCATTAATTCCATGCTTATTATCATACTAAGAGTAACCAGACAAAAATTACTATCTCAAAGAATTCTGAGCTCCCAAGGCACATAGGGACAGCATTTAACATCAATGGTGTTCACAAGAAGCAAATTGTGATATTCAGGCACGGATCCAGGGGGAGCACAGGGGGCACGTGCCCTTGTGCCCCCCCTTTGAGAAGCAAATTTAAAACAGAGTTTTTTTGCTTGTCAAATTGTTTTGGGTACGAATTACCCTTAATCTGTCCTATATTTGTGCCTGCAGACAATACGGGGCCTTGGTTTCATTAATTCCATGCTTATTATCATACTAAGAGTAACCAGACAAAAATTACTATCTCAAAGAATTCTGAGCTCCCAAGGCACATAGGGACAGCATTTAACATTAATGGTGTTCACAAGAAGCAAATTGTGATATTCAGGCACGGATCCAGGGGGAGCACAGGGGGCACGTGCCCTTGTGCCCCCCCCCCCCCCCCTTTGAGAAGCAAATTTAAAACAGAGTTTTTTTGCTTGTCAAATTGTTTTGGGTACAAATTACCCTTAATCTTAATCTGTCCTATATTTGTGCCTGCAGACAATACGGGGCCTTGGTTTCATAAATTCCATGCTTATTATCATAAGGGTAACCAGACAAAAATTACCATCTCGAAATTTGCTAAATCGTGAAGTTAGAAAACTCTCACCTCTCATCAGTACACTTACAAGAACTAGTGCTCAATCTCAACTTCTAACATTTCACTTAATCCTGTCTTCATGTACCTTAAACATAATTACAATTTTCCATCACAGAAATTTGACAAGCTTTGAAGAAACATTGTATATTTTATTTTAAAGCTTCAATCAACTAATCTATATTTCATTACACCTCTACAGGGAGTTTCTTACAATTTCGCTTCAAGCATCAAAAGTAAAGCTGCTATACTCCATCAAAAACAGTCGCTCCTACTGACTTAATTCAAGAAAAGTTATCACAAAATTACAGGTCATCCCTCGGGATGATTAACTCCAAGACGAGTTCCCTTCTCGGAGCAAAGCGAAAGAACTTCTCAAACTAAACTTCCTTTCTTCCTCAAATTATTTTTCACTTCCAAAGCTCACTTTCTTGCTTAGTAAATTATAAGCAGATTAAATAAAGTGAGAAAGACAACATGAAAGGGTGAAATAACATTTAAATGAGTGAAGTCTACTGCATACTTTAGTTTGTGTGCAAAAGAAGAGAAAATGCACAACTGCCTTAAACATCCAGTACCGGTAGTCAAAAGTCTACTGTGAATAAATTTGAATAAAATTTTAGTTTATTATTTCACCTTTGAATAGTCATTTACAATTGGCTGTATCAGCAATTTCAATTTCAATTTTAACTATTACATTTTCATTAATTCTATTAAACCCTTTGCACGCTGATGTTGCAATTTTGCACATTCGTACAATTAAATTCAACAATTTTAATAATTAGTTTTCTACACTAACTTCATATTAGAGAAGCTAATAAATGGCAAAAGTTCTTGGGCAACATCTATATAAAAATCTTCAGTATAAATTGTTTAAAATGATAATCTTGATTCAAAGAAAATAACATGGAAACGGTTGTCATTATTATTTCCCAAAAAATTATTCAGCGTGCAAAGAGTTAAAAAACAAAAAAGAAGACTAACAGTTTTGATTCATCTGTTCAAGGAGCTTGTTAAAGGACAAGTCCACCCCGACAAAAAGTTGATTTGAATAAAAAGAGAAAAATCCAACAATCATAACACTGAAAATTTCATCAAAATTGGATGTAAAATAAGAAAGTTATGACATTTTAAAGTGTCGCTTAATTTCCCACAACAGTTATATGCACATCCTGGCCAGTATGCAAATGAGGGGACTGATGACATCACGCACTCACTATTTTTTTTTTTGTATTTTATTATCTGAAATATGAAATATTCTGATTTTCTCACCCATGCCATTTGAAATCGAGCTTTATTCCTCCCTGAACTTGTGGAATTAACATTGTTTAACATTATGAAGTACAGTCAAGATTTACATTATTGTCAATTCTGTATAAATTGAAATATTGTATAATTCAAACAATAAAAGACAAAAGAAATAGTGAGTGATGGACATCATAGACTCTCGTATTTGCATATCACTGAGTTGTGCATATAACTGTTTTGAGAAAAATATGTGAAACTTTAAAATGTCATAACTTTCTTATTTTACATCCGATTTCGATGAAATTTTCAGTATTTTGCTAGTTTGATTTTTCTCTGTTTATTCAAATCAGCATTTTTCTGGGGTAGACTTGATCTTTAAAGTTAGCGGAGACTACAAGCTACAGCTCAAATTACAGACAGGCAGTATTTCAGGATACAGGCAGAATGATTAGTCTAGCAATGACACTACACAGATAGATCAGATTCAGAGGATCAGAGGAACCATTAAGTGATATATTTCCTTCCTTGTTTAGAAGTGCTATTAAACTGATTGAATCAATTAAGGTTAGCTGATATTTGTTCAAGATTAGTGAAGTAACAATTAGTAATCATTTTCATGTCATTATACATGTACGAATGGTCCCCATATCAGAGCCAGATTAAGACGTGGGTACGGTGATACCACCATGAAATTATGAAAATTCTTTGAAATTAAAAAATGTCTGTAGCGATAAAACTACTAAATCTATAGACAAAAGTAACTATTTAATAAAAGGTTGTAAAATGAGTCATGAATTTCATGCTGTATCATCAATTATGAAATTGTTGAAATAACAAGATGATCATCAACCCACAATAAATGAATTAATTTGAACAATGCATTTTCACTTGACAAAGGTCGACACGGGCTATTTTGACTCCTGAACACAATGTCAAAACGTTTTTTTTTTAAATATATCATTATTTATCATCATTCATTCCATTTTGAAATTTGGCCAAAAAAAATTTAATACAAAATAGAATAATTGAACAAGACTGAAAATAATATGATGCCCGGGACATGAAAAGTCAAACTCGTAATGGTGGCAAAGAGTCAATTGTCCCAAAATCAGTGCATAATGTTGATATTAAGTCAATCATAATTGAGAATTGAGATATGTATAAAAATACTGCTCCAACAATTTTTCGCTGAGCTGAAACATTCAATGGCATGTTCCATTGGCTCGATCACAAATCTCTTCCCAAATATAGAATCAAAGATTACATAGCATTGAGCAGGTTATTTCCATGTTGGATCAATGGACATACTGCGTCTAATTATTTCTATTGGGTGTCACCCCTTACGATCTATTACCTCTCGAGATTTCCTTGATTACGATTGGTACGAAGAGAAGAAAATCTACCAGGATGTGTTAAAGGAGAGAACTTAATAGCAGGAAATGCAGTACTTGGAGGGTATAAGCAGAGTGACATGTGGCCAGACAAGTGATGATACCAGCTCTGCATTCGGTTCCATGACATTTGCTCTGGCGACAATTGCTCCGCTGCAAATACCACACACTAATGGAATGACCAACTTCAACCCTGGATTTACCACTTACCCTATCATAAACCTAACCCTAAACCTAACATAACACCTTCCCCCATTGCAACCCTACTATACATCTTAGATTAAATAAAGCTCAGAGAAATTGTCGCCAGAGTAAATGTTGTGTCACTATGTGTACACACTGATTTGTGTTCACATCAGTGTACAATCAGATGAGAAATCCCCTCAATACAATCTGAACTCTTGTGAACAGTAGGGCCCACACTCACTAGGTCTCATCAACAGGTAGTCAAACTCTACATGGTCAATTTCAAGTTAGTCAACTGTTTCATGGCCTAAATATAACTTCAAATTAGTCAAACACCAAATGATCTACATTCATATTTTGAGGAGTCAGATTCATCTCAGGAATGGTGCCATAATGGGAGTTAATTCTGTTTCAAATCTGAGTCAATGTGACTCTTTTCCCAGATCATACTTTGACTTGTGTGATTTTTTTGCCAGTGGTACATCATTCCGAGTCAAATCTAAATCCACAGATATATGAGTGTATAAACCCCATGACTTATACTTGTAGTTAGTCAAACTCCAAACGGTCTCTAAAATTTCAAGTTAATCAAAAAATGAATGTGGTCTTTAGAACTTCTTGTTAGTCAAACCCTGCATGTTCTATACATGTACAAATGTATAACTTTGAGTTTGAAGATATGAAAAACAAATATTATGGTAAGTACAGTATATATGACATGAACATCTTTACTACAAAATTAAATTGGAATCAGAGTATAAAGTTAAGCTTGAAAAGAGTTTGGATAGAAGTAATAGTTAAGATTAGGAATGAAACAAGGATAGAATCTGCTAGTTAGTTTCATTGGAGTTTATGAGAATTGTAGTAAGGGTTATGAGGGCTATGACTAAAATCAGACTTTTGGGTAAAGATTATACATAAAGCTTATAAGTTTGTATAAGCTTGTGAACAGAGCCAGATAAAACTAAATTCAAACTTCTAGTTAGGATCAAAGTTAGGATTGCAGTTAACGTTATAATTAGGATAAGAGTTAAGGCAAGGATTGAGGGCAAGTTTATCAGGTTTTTTTTTTTCCAGCGGTTGCACTTAAGATGTCTGAAAAATGGACCAAGGGTCTGTTGCTAGCATAACTTTGGACATGACCTACCGGTAAGATATCAACGTCTGTATGCTTGCATTTGATGCGACGAGAGACCGGTGAATGCTGTACGCAGACTCGATTAGCTGGAACAACTTGGATCCTTCTCTTCTGGAATCCCATGTTGAGTGGTGGTGCATTAAATTCACACTATATCCAATTATCTCAATCATCAACTTCCAAGCGCATCAAGTCTCTTTCTACATGCATATAAAAAAATGTTTTTTTTATCAGCATCCACTAATTAAAAAAAGATGCTTTTTCCAGTTAAATAAGGACTTTCTTGATGAGCTCAGTAACAGAATATTGAAAAGTTTCCAAATAACTCAAAAGGCAATAACGAAAAGAGATGCTACTTCCCAAATGTAAAATAGGCTTTCTGGATCAGCTAAAAAAACCAGAATCTCCACAAAGTTTTCCACCAGCAAACAAAGGTGACAATGAAAAAAGATGAAATATATTCCAGTTTTGAAGAATTTCTGAGTCTAATAGCTAAATGAGAAAATCTTCACAAACTTCCCTCCAGTAAAAAAGGCAATAATGAAAAGAGATGCTTTATTTTCCACTTTCGAATGCTTTCTCGATCAGCTGAATAAAAAATTTTCCCACCAGCACAAACAAGAATAATGCAAAGAGATGCAATATTTTCCAGTTTTGAAGACCTCTGAATTAACTGACTAAAAGAATCTTCTATAAGTTCATAAAAGTATTGAGATAACTATCCTTTTTATCCACTACTGAAAGATTGGTGAGATCCTGGAATATTCCTGAATAGTTTTGAGATTGTTCCTTCTCAACATCCACATGAGTTGCAGGTTATGACCTAATGAGGTGAGCCTTGGAAGGGATAAACAGAAGCAGGAACTAGAGTAGAGGAGATTCAACCAATCACGCGAGAGTAATCCGGAGGACATAGCCAATCCTGAAAGGCCCTGCTGCTTCTGCAACACTCGACTAAAAAAACTGAGTTCTTCCCTCCAACTTGCGGCTTGTTTCTTAAGAGCGTGTAAGTCAGGTGGCTCCCTCCCTTGTCTATCGTCATTCATCATCGTCAAAAACAAGCACGGCTTCCTGCTTTTGCCCCCTCATGGTCGAGCCTCAACCGAGGATGGGGTTAGGTCCTTGGGTTAGAACCCTGCTACCTCAAACTGAGCTCAACTTTCAGTCATCTTTAGTATAGTCGCGATGACATCACCAAAAAGACTCTCTGGTGTATTTCAAAGTTATCATCAATTGTTCACACTCTGTACAAATCGATTGACTTTCAACTCACTTTGAAAAAATAGATTATCTCACCAATATTTCAGAATAGAAATTAAAAGATGCTGCACCTCTCTCTGGGGAAATGAAATATAAAGTGTTGTACTACAAAAGAAAACAATACTCAAATTATATCTCAATTGAATTCTGGAAAGAAATGACATGCATTCAAAAGATTTTATGACTTCATGATTTGATCCTGGTTAATATTTTCCCCCAATTCTTTTGGCACCAGTTGGCAGTTTAGAGGACCACTCCCTTTCTAAATATCCTATATAGCTACCATGCAGCCATGAAATTTGAACAGGTTCTGCTAGTATCAACATATAAAAACAAGTAATAACAATTATTGATCATCATCTGTCAGTCTACAATCATCATCTATGAGTGTAAAAGAGTAAAGGAATTAGGATTTGATTTTTTGTACCAACAGACGATCACAGGAAAAAAAGTGTAACAATCTTAATCAGTCCACACAAAAAGTGTTTTTTTCTTATAAAAGTTGTGTTTTAACTCTAGGCCTATAACACAAAGCTTAGTAATTGATCATTAGGCAGAATTTTACAACTGATCCATCACAATAACCAATGCAATCAATCTTAGAAATCAGCCTTATGATCAATCAATAAGCTTTATGTAATAAGACCCTGGGGCCCGTCTTCAAAGAGTTACGATTGATCCAATCAATATCAACTGTATGGAAATCCATCCGTACCATAATTTTTTCTACAGGAAATTTGCACAATCTCCTTAGTAAACACAGAGAATCACACTGAATCTTTAAGAGAACGATGAATGTATAAGAATATCGAGAAATTATTTTGAACAAATTTGCATTTGAGATGTTGACGTTGCTGGCCGTCCATAGTTGTGGTCGATCGGATCAATCACAACTCTTTAAAGGTCAAGTCCAGCTCAGAAAAATGTTGATTTGAATCAATAGAGAAAAATCAAAGAAGCATAATGCTGAAAACTTCATCAAAATCGGATGTAAAGTAAGAAAGTTATGACATTTTAAGGTTTCGCTTATTTTTCACAATATAGTTCTATGCACAATTAAGTCACATGCAAATGAGAGAATCGATGATGTCCCTCACTAAAAAAAAAAAAAAAAAAAAAAACTATTTCTTTTGTTTTTTATTGTTTGAATAATGCAATATTTCAATTTTTACAGATTTGACAATAAGGACCAACTTGACTGAACCATACAATTTTAAACAATGGAAATTCCACATGTTTAGGGAGAAATAAAACTCCGTTTCACCGGACAATGAGGAGAAAATTAAAATATTACATATTTCATATAACAAAATACAAAAGAAATAGTGAGTGAGTGATGTCATCAGTTCCCTCATTTGCATACGGACCAGGATGTGCATATAACTGTTTTGTGAAATTAAGTGAAAGTTGAATATGTCATAACTTTCTTATTTTACATCCGATTTTGATAAAATTTTCAGTGTTATGCTTGTTGGATTTTTCTCTTTTTATTCAAATCAACTTTTTTTGGGGTGGACTTGTCCTTTAAGACTAAGGCCCTGTTCTCACTGGCTTAAGAAGAGATTCATAGACTGAGGCTGAACTAGATGAGGTCATCTTGTAATTATAAAGCACTTGCTTCATATGAAAAAATAAATCATAAATATACTCATCACTTATTTTTGAAAAGTAACAAATATTCATGAAATGCGCATGAGCTTGGTGATGAGCTCCGAGACACCTTAGTCCCATAATCTTATAATCTTGCTCTGATAACAGGAAACTATCAATTCCAGTGACATTGAGTTGACAAGATGATGAAATACGGAAAAATCATGAATATGATTACTTTAGCCATTTTATCCCAAATACATTTTATCCTAAATACAGGTTCATACTGATCTCCTCCGTTGGTGTGTAGTGTATTCATCATATCAATGTTCCAAAGTAATTACTCGATATTAAAGTTACATGTACCAATAACATGATGTCAATCATAATGGCTAATCAATGTTAAGCCCAACAAGGGCCAGGGATGGGGGAGAGAGGGCTTCACCCCCCCCCCCCCCCCCCCACACACACACACAGTATTACAATAAATACATAAAATAACCATCTATTGTGTGATTGGGGGGAGGTCAGCTTCCCCTCCAACACCCCCTCCCCAACTTTCAAAACTGTCCTATGGCCCCTGCCTAATATACAAATGCAGATATTAAATCAATACCCTTAAAACCAGTGTAGTATTCATTTTTCGTCTGATGATCTGACGAAAATAAATCATGAAAACTAAACAGTGCAATGACTCTCCTACAAAGTCATCCTTGATACACTTAAGTCATTATGGTAGCGAAGGCTACAAGTTCGATGCAAAGAAGTAAATCAGTCTCCCTAAACCTAACAAAGGTTTCTGGATTGCGATGGTAGTTTCAGGAGCAGTGTAAATGGTCTGATGAAAATAGCATGGAAATCAAACAGTGTGAATGGCCCCTCCTCTGAAGCCATCCTTGGTGGACTTAAGTCCTTCTGGTAGTGAAGGATACACAGGAAGGCATCTATCAGACAAGACTTCCTCAGACAGAAGGCATCTCCCTACAGCAACTGACCTCTCCCTTTCATCACAGAAAAAAAAACACTATCTCATAAGATGCATAGAAGCCTTGACCATGGAAAGTTTACACCTCCAGAATGAAATTATCTTTAAAATTTAAGAGTAAACAGGTATAACGCTAGAATGTTTAGCAGAATAGGAGATGTCTGATTTGCATCATGTAGAGCTCTGCATTATCATAGCTTAGACGTATTTGAAGAAAATAACGTCTCTTTTCCTTTTTTTTTTGGGGGGGGGGGCTTAGTTGCATGTTCAAGGGTGTGGTTCTTTTGTTGTTGTTGTTCATGATGATAGTAGTTATAATAATGATCAGGGGTGGATCCAGGATTTTCCAAAAGGGGGGCACATTTTTCCTAGGAAAAATTTGACAAGCAAAAAAAACAAAAACAAAGTTTTTAACCAAAAATTAAGGATATTTCGAAAAAGTTTGAAAAAAAAAAGAAAAATAAGAAAAAGGGGGCACACTTCTGTTTTAACGGCAGTTTTACATTACAAATGTTAATTTTGCTTCTCAAAGGGGGGGGGGGCGCACAGGCTGGCTGTGCCCCCCCCCCCCGATCCGTTAGTGATGATGATGTTGATGATAATGATCATGATTATGACCATGATGATGATGTGTTAAAATGTTCAGCATGCATAAAAATACAAATTACTGTACTTAACATTGTGAAGCTATTCTTCATTGAATTTCCCTTCAATCAAAACATGTCCTGATGGGGGTGTGTTTCATCACTGAAATAAAATAAATTTTAAGCTCCAAAATAGATTTTATCTAAAAACTGATAATAGTGAACCATTTTATTAAGTCGATGTTTTTAACATTTCATAAAATGGCCTTATAGAATCCAAATCTTTTTTAAAGTATCTGAAATTGATTGGATCAATTTTAAGATCAATTTTAAGTGACAATGAAATGCCTCCTGGGAGCAATACACCTGATGTTTCCAAACTAACCAAGGAAGGATTCCAATTTCCCAAAACTTCTCACAAAACACAAATCCATTTAGAAACTTTGTTCAACTCAATCGGAGGAGGACGTCGATAAGAATCTTGGCAGAGTTAAAAATACGAGCAGAACTTGGACTTGGTTCAAACAGGACATGAAACATTTTTCAGAGCATAGCAAGATGCTAATCACTCCATCCCAAGGTTTAAAGGGTATTCATTTTCATCTCCTTGGTGGATAAATAAAAATATCTTATGCAATCATTGCCATGGGGTGTATGTACTGTCCTTCACCTTTGTCAGTTGCAGCCACCATGTGGTCAATATCAGATGACCACTTTCATATTTATTGCTTAACAGGGTCAAATCTAAGGTTGGTCCAGCTGTGGCTTTGACTTCAATGGAGATCAGAAAAAATATATATACCAGTACTAGAGTTCACAAAAGGCAGGTCACAGGCAAAACATGATGTGGTTATAAACATACATGATGGGGAGAGTTTCCATTTTGTGTTATTTTATCCATCATCTTATGAAAATGAATGCATTCACGAGAGATGTACGCAGTAAAAAAAATAGCACGTTGTTTAAGCCTGTCACTCTAACAACAGGTTGTTTAAACTGTTTTGTAATTGTTTAAACTTTTTAAACAACTTGTTTTAAAAGTTTAAACAGTTGTTTAAAAAGTCTAAACATTTGTTTAAAAAGTTTAAACAGTAGTTGTTAAAGTGACGGGCTTAAACAACGTGCTTAAAATTTTAAACAGCGTTTTTACAGTGTAAAGTCATCAAGAAGGAGTCATTTGGAGACCTTGCTGTAGTCATTTCTTAACCATGGCTAGATTACATTCTTGTAGTGAAGGTTCAAATCCTCAATATCAAGGCCAAGGCCAAGACATTGAAAAAGTAGGCCAAGGGTGAGCACCAAGGAACCATAACTCTGATTATCAGAATCTGACGGATTCTTTTTATTAGGAGCATCATGATCTAGTGATTTTGTTTCATGTCCTTCTATCACAGGGTCATGGGTTCGAATCCTAGCCATACCGTTGTTTCCGTCAGCAAGAAATATATCCACATTGTGATGCATTCACCCCAAGTGAGATAAATTGGGACCTGTCAGAAATTAATCTAGTTACGATATGAAGAGTAGAAGAATTTACATGTATTACGTTTCAAAGATCGATAATTTCAGCTTTAAACAAATAAGGGAACACATAGTGCATTAATGGACAATATGTAGATCAAATATTTCAGAGAATATTGTATTTTTTATCAATGGAACTTTGTGATGGGCAAAAATGATTTCAACCAATTTTATAGATATATTTTCACTTCAAATGAGAGGAAGGGAACAGATTTTAAATCATTAGTGATGATTTTCAGGGCTTTTTTAATTTTATTTATCTCCATTACTGTAATTGTCGCAACAATTTTGAATTACTTAGCAGCACTTGTGACTGATCATAGTGCACAAATTTGCATTTATGGGCCAGCACACACATGTATGGATCATCTCATTTCAGATCTGTGTAAAAAAATATAAGTTTAAATCATTTTTTAAGTAGGCCTACAATCCCCATTTCATAAAGACCTGTTATAGTGACAAATGCACAATTTTCTACAAAAAAATTATCATCAGCCAATCAGATACAAGGATTTCAGTAGCTTTTAACTGTTATATGACTTCGTTATTATAACAATTTTTATGACACGGGCCCCTGGTTATGAATATAAAAATGTTGAAGTGCTTCTTTCGGAGTCAACTTGATGGAGTTCATATTCACTTTGTGTCAAGAAGAATAATATCACAGCAAGAACAATAATATATTTTTAGAGACATTTCGATGCACAAAGAGCTACATTAAACTAAAGAAAACATAAAGAGAACCAGAGTCAATCCTATAATAAAGATCTAATGAGATAGATTAATAACCAATGCAAAATAATTAAACAAATGTTAAATCAGGGTCAGTTGCCTTTTCAACTATGCTTAACTGGTAGGCCTATATCACATAACAAAAACATTACAAAATCCAATCATTTTATTTGAGGACTATCCAATTATTAAAACAACACTTTTCTTGATTTACATTTGAAATACCGATATCATAGTTCCATACATTCGAAGGAAATCGCTCCTTTCTGGGCCCCCTCACAAGCAAATCCAAACAATAGGTGAACAGTAGTGGCGGCCACGAAGTAATTGATCCTGTCTGCGCATGATTAAGATAAGGACCGAGTGATTTCCTTTACGAATACACACTCATACGCACACTTTTCGACAAAAATTTATATCAGAATCAGATTTGAAATCAAATTCAATGCTCCTTCCCCCCCCCCCCTCCTTGTTAAAGCATCTCAGGAGAATAATGCAGGCCTATATTATAATTTCTTGCAGTTAGTTTCACATGATCACAGATTTGTTATTGATTAAGTATTTTGCCAAGTCTGAAGGGGCTTAAAATCCAATCTTGGGTTAAACAATGACGTTTAAAAGTCTGAATAGAATTTCTCTCCTCCTGACCAAACCAATATGGATAACTCTTTGGGGGAATAGGAAATTGCTTTTCTTTTCCTAAACAGTATAAATTGCTAGTTACTGTAATATCATAATTCAAATTTAATTTTCCACTTTAATTATTGTTCATTATATTATTTCATTATTCAATTGATGTGCTGTTATAATCTAAGCTCCCAATCCCAGAAATGAAGTGACAATTCCATTTCAAAAGTAAAGATATGCTCATTATCAAGATCTTCAGGAGAGTAAATAACATAAAATAATTTCAATACAAGTCATTCTATTGGTATAGAAAAAAAAATCTTCCATGTATTTTTCTTGTATTTGAATATACGTATATATGGAAATGTGTTTATATATTCTTGCCTGTATTATTTTTTATTGATGGCAGGAATAAATTCAAACAAATATAAATTTCGATTATATTGTTGAATTCCAATTAGATCCAACTAAATAAAAAAAATATTCAGTTGTATGAAGTTTATCATTGGTTGCATCCTAATTCGCTGGACTAATTACCTTACTTTTATCTTTCTTAACACTTATAGCAATGATCCTTAAAAACACCTAGGAAAACTATGAGCTTGTGGCAAAGTTGAGAAAAGTTTCATATTATTTCTTGAATTCATGCAAAGAGAAAGGACAAGCTCACAAACATGCAGGCAACGAAATGCAAACATTTCTTTCTTTTTCATTCGTTCAGACACTTACCAAATCTCGTTCATTGTAAAGCATGGTATCTAAAATGCCCCCAGACCTATAACAGTTCAAGATGTGATAAAATCCAATCTTTTAGTATATTAATGATTTTTAGTTATTGTCAAAGAATTTCAAAAATCATAAATCATGTAATCCTTTCTATTTTTAATCATTACATGTCTATTTTAAGTTGATTTAATGATCTAGATATATTGTTTATGAAATTGACTTGACTTGTATTTACTTTGAGTATATTTTGTTGGAAATGAAATAAATGAATGAAGTGAAGAGACACTATAGAAATATCAACAGAGCTTATGAGCAAAGATTATGAAGGTAATATGACTAGAAAGCAATCTTCTTTCGACTCTTTCAAACAAATTTCCACCATGCGTTTATCGTCCTTAACCTGTTAAAAAGTAAAATTTTCTAATAACACTTCATTCGTAAAGGGTAAATACAGGCACGGATGTTTGGTAATACTTTAAATATTAACATTATACACTCAGCAATGCAAATCAATGTTGCTTGCTAAATTTTAGTCTCCATTAAAAAAAAAGGATATGAAAAAATATATACAGGTTGTATTCAAAACAAATATATTCCAATAAATAAGCTAATTCATTTGACTCGTAAAATATATCCTAAGCCAATAGATTGCTTTGTCATCTTTCCTGATGAAGTAATTATCTGCCCTGTCCTAGTTATATCTCACTCAAAAGTTTGCTATAAAGAAGAGGTCACCGATTTCTTGGCTGATTGATTTGTACATGTAACTCAAATAATTTTATCTGTACTGGCCTCACAAAGGGGTTTATATTCAGACTATCACTGAAATATTAAGATGTTGAATTTATTACCACACAATGTAGAGTATTTTTATTGAAGAATACTCGTCTTCTGGAAACCATTATCATTAATGCTTTCCAAGTTAATCGTCAGATTAGATATTGCACAACATCTCGTGGTACTGATTAAAAACTGTGACAGCTTAATTCTGTTTCCAAGCCTGTATTAAAAAGAACTTTTCTGATCCCAAACAATTAATTTTTATGAATGGACAGTTATATATCTCTTGGCAGGAAAGAGATAATTGAATTCAAGATTTGCCCATAATAACATATTCAACTATTCTTTGCACATGGATTGTTCCTTATTGTAGGAGTAAATGCTGATTTATTAATACAATTAATGAGATTCTATAGGGCTAGATTTTACTTTTACATGAATAGATAATCATTGATATTATCCAAATAATGAAAATGAGTGCAATGACATGGTTATAAAACGGCTTGTGTCGTCACATCAGGTAGTCGCGTCCTTTCGGACAATCGCGTAACCCGACCATTCAAGAAAAAGCGCACCCTACATTTCCCGAAAGGTCAGGTCCAGTTTACACGACCCTTTGTATATTTGACTTTTAATTTTCATGAAACATCAGGCGTATTGGACACATTCGATATTTGACTGATAATTTTTTACAAATCATCGGGCAAACTGAATGAGACCCTGCAAGTGTTTAGAGAACCCTTTTCTCGAAAGGTCGGGTTACACGATTGCCCAAACCGACGACGACCGATGTAATAGCATGAGCCTCATTCAATAAGCCAACCATGACCATTTAATTACGTATCAATCATTTAAAGTATATAAGGACAAACCGAAACAAGCAGTTGTAATTATGATCTCAAGAATGGTCGATATGAGATAAAATTAAGATCCGCAGACCACATAAATTCAAATGAAATTTGTGCAATAAATTTAATATCATTTTCCCCTTTAAAAACTGTTTATCTGTGTTTATGTTTGAACACAGGTCGTGTGATCCAGTGGTTAGATCATTGGACTCATAATCGCAAGGTTGTGAGCTCGAATCTCTACTCTGCCATTGTCACCACTTTGATAAAAAAGGCCTAAGAGTAATATCTGTCATCTATAAGGTCAGCTTCTATGACTGATTAACCTAGACATAAAATGTTTCCTAGGTCATTGGTTATATACAAGCTTGGCGTTTACCAGCAAAACGCTCTCCTGTCGAGTTCCTACGGGAGTAACCAGAAACAGAAACAGAAACAAATTTTATGTACATCACAATTTGGTCTGGACAATATCAGGATCTTGTTTTGTTTATTTATCTATCTATTTATCTATCTATGTTCAATCTCCTTGACTTACCTTTTCCTCAAAATTCCAAACAAGTAATCCGAATTGGATGAAAACATTCTTAATCAAATCCTGATTCCGAGAGACTACCTACATATACCTGTCCTTTCCAAGTAACAGAAAATCATTCTGACCAATGTCCAAGCAAGTTGGTCAAACTAGTCAATCTATACAGTCCTCTTTCAAATGAGCTATTCAGGAAACTTACAATAAACACTTACAGTATCTTAATATGTGTGAGTCTATTAGAAGCCCCCAGGGAGGTACTCTATTATCTATACTGAACTCACTTGTCTGCCAAGTTGTTGCAGATATTTAATTGAGTCACCAGATGAATTGATTATTAGATCCAACAAATGATAGACAACTGCAGGGAGAACTGTGAGATCTTTTTTTTTTTTCAAAGAATGCCCCACTCTAAATTTCAAGGATTTGATATAAATAAATTCAGATCAACTGTACATAATGACCAGCTGAAAATTGGATTTATGTCTAATCCTAAGGAACTAGCTTCTAAATCTAAGAAGATTTGATTTGGATTCAAGTCTATTATAGCTTTGAATTCAAATCAACAAGGTTTAAATCTAAATCCAGTCACTATCCACAGCCAATCTGGATTCATTTTTATGTCCTTGAAATTTAGAGTGTACAGGAAAAAAACTCTAATATTTTTATAGTGGTTACATATCTCGTCCACCAATGAGATGGACATGAGTTCGAATCTCAGCCATGGCGAATTTTCCTTCAGCAAGAAATTTATCCGCATTGTGCTGCACTCAACCCGGGTGAAGTGAATGGGTACCCGGCAGGATTACTTCCTTGAATGCACCAATCGCCTTTTGCAGCTGGAGCTACAGCCAAGGTAATATATAGTGTGCCATTGAATAGGAAATTAGATAAATCAGAACCTCATAAATGCTATATATTTTAATTATTATTACCAGAAAAAAGATGCTTAATTCTTAAGGTCTGATATTATCCCAAATTTGCGAACATCAAAAGGACAAGATAAATTTATGGTATACTCTTTGAAAAGAACAATAAAAACATTTTTGGGTCATATTTTCTATTTAAAAAAAAATCATTCTCCGGGGGCTTCTGTTCCATACAGTTAAATGTGGGGGACTATATCCTAAAGCTACAGGGCGTCAATTATTTATTTTGAAACAGTCATCTGTAACCTCAGTTTTATGAATTAACTCAATCAATAATATTTGAAGGAAATTGGTTTGTGGTTATCTAAATTGCACCCAGAATAACTTTCATTGAATTTTTTTTCTTACCATCACCATAACTTTAATAAAATTGAAGATCATTTTCAATTTAGAAAGTCAGAAAATTATCAAATAACATATTCATCGAAATCACCGTTGATTATGATTATTTTCTATACATACATGTGCTTCTAATGTGAGATTATGCATTACACAATTTTTTGATTCAATAGCCTTTAAAATGATATAAAATAATTTAAAAAAACAGGGGTTTTTTATATTTATTGAAACAAAAGATTTCAAAACCTTCTGAATATTTTGGCAAGATGCATGATGACTTGATAATGATTCAGAAGTATCATACCACAGTAGGAAAATATTACATAATAGTAAGATGAGAGGCCTTGTAGTAAATTGATGAATACAATCATTACCTTATATTCTTAAGAAAGTGGCCTCTTACAAGGTTCAGTTGAGGCCAACACCTTGTTCACTTTTCATAACTCATTTTACATACAGTGTGTCCCACAAAAAATGATAACCACTGCCATCCTCACTTTTTAAAACTCATTTTACATATAGTGTGTCCCATGAAAAAACAGACAAAGAATAGAATTATCGATTATTTATCATAACCAAATCACAAACACAATAGACAAATGACCTGTCATTGTAAAGCTTTAGAGTCTCCTTTTTTATCTGGAATAGCTTCAATGATTCCCCATTCACGTTTGAGTAATACAATTTGAAGAAAGGATCGATACCCAAAAAGTCACTTGGCGAGCAGATCTGAATTTCAAATGGAAAATCACATGTAAAAAGTTCAATATCTGTTCTTTAATTTGATATCTGAACCAAAGTAAATGGTCAAGAAATAACAGAATTCAACACTAATGCACCTAGAAACAAAGCATTAATTAGGTGTGTTATAAAATGTGATTTATCATAAATTTCTCAAATTATAAGATTGGACAAATAGGTTTATAAATATTAGCTAAAATTTGATGAATACATGATTCTACCTGCTTGAGGACAAGGAATAAACTTGAAACTTGGAGTACAAAAATGTCAATGACCCTAACAGGTTAATATAATTAGGCCACAGGAACCAATATGACAGGAGCGACAAATACGACGTGTGAACACATTATTACCCCTTAATTACCAGGCATCCTTCTGTCATCTCTCTCTCCCTCCCTCCCCCCTGTCTTTCAGTCTCGCTCCCCCTTCCCCTTCTCTCCCCGCCTCTCTCCTCCCAACCCCCACTCTATTGTGCCCTCTCTCGCTCTTTGCACCCCTACGGTACCCCATCCCTCTGCCTCTCTTTTCTTTTCACATTCTTCCTCCCATCATAAAGGACAAGTCCACCCCAACATACAGTTGATTTGAATAAAAAGAGAAAAATCCAACAAGCAAAACACTGAAAATTTTCGCTTAATTTCACAAAACAGTAATATGCACTTCCTGGTCGGTATGCAAATCGGCAGAATGATGACGTCACCCGCTCACTATTTCTTTTGTATTTTATTATATGAAATGTGAAAAATCATAATTTTCTCCTCATTGTCGTGTGAAACAAAATTTTATTCCTCCCTGAGCAAGCGGAATTACCATTATTTTAACAGTTTATGGTTAAATCAAGTTGGTCCATATTGTTAAATCTGTAAAAAATGAAATATTGTATAATTCAAACAATAAAAAACAAAAGAAATAGTGAGTGAAGGACATCATCGACTCTCTCGTTTGCATATCACTGAATTGTGCATTTAACCGTTTTGTGAAAAATAAGCGAAACTTAAAAATGTCATAACTTTCTTATTTTACATCCGATTTCAATGAAATTTGCAGCGTTATGTTAATTTGATTTTTCACGATCAATTCAAATCAACAATTTTCTGGGGTGGACTTGACCTTTAACAAACTCTCTGCCTTATTTTCATCCCTCTCTCTGTTTCTCTCTCACTTTTTCTCAACCTTTCTCTCTAATTGTCCCCACTTCGCTCAACTGCCATCTCCCTTTATATCAAGTCAAATT
Organism: Lytechinus pictus; assembly: GCF_037042905.1. Taxonomy (NCBI): domain Eukaryota; kingdom Metazoa; phylum Echinodermata; class Echinoidea; order Temnopleuroida; family Toxopneustidae; genus Lytechinus; species Lytechinus pictus. The sequence goes on from NC_087256.1 coordinate 24,658,476, forward strand.
TCCAATAATTTTTTTTAATTATATGTTAGTACAACAAAATAAAACTACTCCCCTCTTTAAAATATTTTTTTTTTAAACCTCGAGCAATAAGACTTCCAACTGGCGCACAGAGACGTCACATGGGTCTCCAAAGACCACAAAATGACACTGGAATAGATAGAAACTACAACTCTGTACACAATTGAGATGGGTTTTTCAATGCTTGCATCGTCTGTCATGTTCATACTCACCAATCTTGTTCATACTACCAAAAACAACTGCTGTATGCTTTATATTACAAGGCTATTTTCACCCAATGCTGACAGAAAAAACCCACTGTAGAGTGAAATGGGTTACAAAACTAGGGTGCAACCATTATTTAAAAGTATAAATTGTCTTGATAGCAAATCATTGTTCCAACTTCAAAATGATTCTGAAAACAAATGAGCAGGACTTTAACGTCAATATAGACGACATATTACACTACCTAAATTAATCATGGAGCAAGTATTTTCCATAGTAGCATATACAGTAGAAAATTACTAATCTACATTGCTTTGGATGGATTGTCTAAATGGTTAATAAGCTAGGATGACGTCCGTTTTAGCGATTTTTCAAAATGAAACATTTCACGTCTGAACAGGCCCTTTCACAAAGGGAGGGGTATCATCAATCCCAGCTGTTTTTTGGCAGACTTCCCCTGGCAATGGATACTACCATTATTAAATCATAATTCATAGTTTCATAAGAAATCCAAGCACAAACATTAACATTCGATAAAATTGTATGCAAATTCATAAAATATTTGTGAAGTAGTAAGATTGACTCTGTACTCCAGCAATGGAGTGATAAAAGGATATTTGATTCAATAGACTCTAGAGCCCGTATTCTGAATGGTTTAAATTAAACTCTGGTTTAAAGTTGTGGTTTAACTATGGAGAGCTAATTGGGACACGAATCCCAAACAGTACACATCCAATTTATCAACTCAAATGACACTCAAATCATCTGGGAATGATAACTGAACTATATTGAGGTATTTTTCTTCAATATGAAATCAAAAGGAAACAAAATAGTAAACAAAGAATATACAATGTGAAAAGAATTTTTGAATTTGCATAATCTTAGCACAGAGTTAGACCATGGTCTAAATTAAACCTGACTTCAGAATATGGGCCTAGGGACAGAAGATGGAAGATAACAATAGAAATGGGTTTTATGCAGGATAATGTTATCATTAGCACTTTACTTTTATAACTTCTTGTAAAAAGAGGTTGTATTTTGTATCAAAATCAAACCTACTTTATAAATAGATAGATTAGCCTATATTATATGCAAATATTGTTGCAGCTTTAAAGCCTTTTTTCCTGAGGTTATATATCACAGAAATATTGACCCAGAAAAGGGGATGCCATTAGTAATGGATGTTCTAGAAAAGCATCCATTTATTCATTTCACCTGCATTGAAGGAGGATTTGGTGTGGATTAATTGTCCTAGATTGCTATTGGTGACTTCTTATTTTTATCTTTACTATACATTGCAAACTTATTGAAATACAAGTAATTATAGCAAAAAATGCTTTCAGTTATTGAGAGAATGTTCCAATATGACAGGTGATTTGCATAAACTGGTGCTTCAATATAAATGCTCTGTTGTGTAGACGAATAATTTTAAGATGGTAATAATAATGATAATAATTGGATCTGACGTAGATGTTAGATTTGTACACCTAAAGGCAAGAACAGAGAGACTCCATCAAACTGCAATTCACAGATATCCCATAGTATGGGAAGCCCTGCCCCCTGAATGTAGAGTCAAAATAGTATCAGGAAACATTGAACATGTTCTGAGTGTCCTCAAGAGAGATATCCTAAAGTTCCAATTAGATTAAATTTATAAATCAAGTATGTCTAAAGATTCACAACACATTTTCAAGCTTCATTTTTATTTTCCAAACGGTATCGAATATTCTGATTTTGTTATATCTTTAATCTCATGCGTTGTAAAGTTATTTCAACTGTTCCCTAACTCTGGCTCAATTATTTTAATCAAATATTTGTTCCTCCTGGTTTTCTATGGTTATGTTAAACATAAGTTGGTTCCTTTTTTGTGCAACCTACCTGTTTATACATGTTATTCCATTTTGTAAAGTCTCTCTATTATATGTAATGATATTTGTTCACCCAATCAGGTGTGGGAGGGAACGCCTGTGGGCCATGGCCATTAAGTTGACCTATTCTCTACCCAGGCTACCTGATTGGGTTCAAAGGGTCTAAAATATTTGTATTTTTTTGTACTATTTCTTAATTTTGTATTGTACATGCTGTCTTGTTTTTTATTAAGTGCCAAATAAAATAATAATAATAATGATTAATCTAGCGCCTTTTTGGGAGGATTCAAAGTGCTGTTTTATGCATAGAGTATGTTAAGACTTGTGATATACGTGGGTTTTCTGATGCCTTTTATACAGGCCAAATGAGGTAATATTTCAGAAAATAAGAAGGGTACACTTTCCACAGACGTGGGGCAAAAGATCGAGAAGACTTGAAACCAGCCCGTTTTCTGGATTTGGGAATGATTTGGGAAGGGGCACATTCACTGCACAATCATCTATTTAAAATTAAAGATCTGATTGGCTGTAAATTGTAAAATGATAACCTTTTTTCTGAGTAGTACTTGCTCCTTAAATTTCAATGTAATGTTTATGTTTAGAAGAACCAATAAATAAATGCTTGATCCCACCAATGGTTAGATTTACCTTTGAAAATCTTGTTTCTAGGGGGAAAATGCATTAATTGAACACTGCTCAAAGAGTTTGCCCATCTCATCAGAAAGCGTATCTACAGATGATGAAGGCTTGTATGTATTCAAACCAGCACAAGAGGGCGTACTCATCTCATGCAAGCTTTGAATCATTGAACAAGATACTCCTACTGTACCATTTTGCCTTGAACGTTTAAAGGCATTGACTTTCAGAAAATTCAATTGATGCGAGGCGAGCAGACTAATCGTTTGTCCTTTCAAAAGGCAAATGGATTATTAGCATTAACTCAATTAAAAAATGAAGTAACATGAAAGACAAGAGACTTAGAAAATAATCCCACTTTGCTTGGGATTCGTTAAGAATAGAAATGAACGCAAATCATATTGCACATTCCAAGAGAGCCCATCAACAAAAAAAATTGTAACTTGTAATTTGTGGGAACTGGAGCCATCTCACTTAGAACCAATAATCACAAACAACTTAAGTAATATAGGACCAGTAGGGGTAGCCATTATAGTACAACAGTTTTGATTCATAGCTGCATAATCATAATTGTAACAATATTTTAGCCTTAGCATTAATTCCAATTATTCCACCTACTAATGTAACTACTTTCCCCTAGAAATATTCATTTCAGGTTCATTATATCTATATCACTATTGTATTTATTATATAATAGCTTTATAATTTTTTGTTCTATTAAGAGCAAAATATTGTTGCTTGTATACTTTCCTGATCATGTTTTCACTTAAGTTATTTATGCTTACTTTCTGTATATTTGTATTTAACCAGTTATGGTTGTTTATACTGTGCATAATGTATTTGACACCGTTCTCATTACCTTCCTGAAACTAGTTTACTGGAAACTATTTTAACATGTGGTGAGAACGGTCGAAGCAATCTTGGAAGCGATCTTCCAAACCGGTTCAGAAAACCACCTGCGATCTAGTTTTCATTTACGATCGCTTTGCCTCGTTAAACTGTTTTTTGCGTTAGTGAGGACACAACCGTTCTTCGGGGAGCGATCTTCGCATATTTTGAGCGCGCTACTCCACACGACAGGTGTAGAATGCCTACGCTGCGGTTTCGAATTTCGCACGAAACGTGTCACCCCACCGAGAGTGTTTCCATAGCAAAAATATCGCTTTACGTGAAGTTATTTTGAAAACCACTTTCGTGTGATCAAGTGGGAACACTAGCAAAGCGATCTTCCAAACTGGTTTCCTGAATCTGTTTCCAGTAAACCAGTTTTAGAAAGCATAATGAGAACAGTGTCTTAGACTTTTTAGCTCGCTCCTTTAAAAACTGGATTCCCTGCAAAATCATTTGAAAGGTCAAACCCCTTTTGAAACCAATACAGAAATTAACTTTGTTTCATTTCTATAAATAGGCTGTTAGTTTTACTCTCTGTTTTCATGTTCTATACAAATAAACCTTATTGGTAGTTAGCCCTTTGCACAATGCAAACGAAATGTAATAAAGGAATTCTTTTGTTGTAAATGATCAAACACTGAAGACAAATTACCTTTCAATAAATTTTTAAGTCAAAGTCCAATGATCAAAGTCCGAAAAAAGAAGATATTGCAATGGTGTCATTTATAATAATCATGTGCATCCACTCAAGATCTATTTTATACCAAAAGGAAATAGCTATCCATAAGAAAGTAAATCAACCAAATGAAAAAAAAATCACATAAAAAAGAAGTCCACCTGAATCTAACTCAATATACACTGTAAAAACATTGTTAAAAATGTCAATGGCATTGTCTAATGGTGAGTTACAAATGCAAATGTGAAATTTCAAATTAAAACAGTAACATATGAATCATGACTGAAAATGCTATCACAAAATGTGATAAAAAGAATAACTAAGGGTGTCATGGTCCAGAGGAAAACGTCAAAAATTATACATTTGAAAACGTGATCAGCTAAGATTTTACAACCTTAATCATCGCGAATGCAACATAGAACACGATTGAGTATTGAAACGTCTTTAAATCTGCTCTCGCAGTGGAAGACTGCACAAGCATCATCAGAATTGACCTTTCTTGTAGTGGGTCTAACTGTGCAGTAAGCCACGTTAAACGAGAGCAGGAAATTTAAAGATGATCAACATATAATCGTGTTTGTGTCCTGTGTTTGTAATTGTGTATTCAATCATGATTCATGTTGCTGTTTAATATTGAAAATCAACACTGAACCCACCCCAAGCCTGTTACTCTAGAAACAACTATTGTTTAAAGTTTTAAACACGGATATTTGGTAGCCAAAGGACTGACTGCATGCGATCAGTTAAAGGTCAATTCCACCTAAGAAAAATGATGATTTTAATGATAGAGAAAAATCAAACTAGCATAACGCTGAAAATTTCATCAAAATCGGATGTAAAATAAGAAAGTTATGGCATTTTAAAGTTTTGCTTATTACTCACAAAACATTGATATGCACAACTCAGTGACATACAAATGAGTCGGTCGATGATGTCCATCACTCACTATTTCTTTTGTTTTTTATTGTTTGAATTATTAAATATTTCATTTTTTACAGATTCGACAATAAGGACCAACTTGACTGAACCATATAGTATCAAACAATGCTAATTCCACATGTTCAGGGAGTAAATTTTAATCATTGTATCACTTGACAATAAGGAGAAATTTTGAATATTTCATATAACAAAATACAAAAGAAATAGTGAGTGGGTAACGTCATCAGTCTCCTCATTTGCATACCGACCAGGATGTGCATATAACTGTTTTGTGAAATTAAGCAAAACTTTAAAATGTCATAACTTTTTATTTTACATCCCATTTTGATAAAAATTTTGGTGTTTATGCTTGTTGGATTTTTCTATTTTTATTCAAATCAACTTTCTTGTTGGGGTGGACTTGTCCTTTAACAAATGAAGTTCAAATGTGCACAATGCACACTGAAACCTTAGTATGATGACAAAGATGAATAAAAAAAAATTGTGACTCCCATTCAGGTGTGGATTTCTGATTTCTCTTATCAGACCAGATTATACTCCAAAGTTCAAAGTTCTGAAATATTGTATAGGTATACCTGACAGATGATAAAAAGTAGACTAAACAGGCATTGAAAACAGAGCAATTATCATTGTGGTGTTATGACCAAGTAATCCAAGGACACAATGGAGCAGCTATATAGACATAGCCATAGACAGGTATAAAATTGTCAATTCATCTACTGCCAACTCGTCCACTCCCCACATGGAGCCCATCAACATTTTGTCTAACAACCATTTGGTCGAATCATCAAATCTATGACCATTTCGTCTCATAACCAGTTGGTCTTATATATCCATTTTATTTTCATTCATTTTGCCCAATTAACACTTAGTCCAATTTAATAGACTGAATGGAATTGGACTAAATGGCTATTGGACAAACTGGTTATTAGACGAAATGGTGAGAGGATGCAATGGCAATTAGACCCTGTGGATAGTGGACGAACTGATGGTAGACCAATTGATAGTAGATGAGTTGGTAATTGGACGAAATGTCAGTAGACCGATTGAAAATAAACCCATAGACACAGGGTTATCAGACACTTATGGTTGAAAACATTCACATTCAAGCAATTCATTATAGTTAATATGCAAGTCAGAATTTACACCTTTCAAAAAAGCAACAGTGGAAAGTTGCAACTTGCAAAATATGTGTTCTGAAGCACAATTCTGCAAAACTATTCTGTATACACAAAAACGATGGATATCACAATTTCATTTGGTGAACGACATTATCAATGTGGACTGCCTCCAGTTTGGACATACAAAGACCGATAATTCCCAAGTCAAACCATAGAGTATAGTGATATGTCATGAAATCAGAGATCATTGATAACATTTTTCTTGAATGATCTTCTGTAGTACAGTGTTAATGTGAGCATATACTGTATATGAGATATGTTTGTTATTCCAGCTGAAGCTACAAAACCAATTCTTTTTCATTAAAATCTTATTGATAGGCATACATCTACATTGTTATGATGAAAAAAATAATAAAATGGTACTTAATGATATTTTGAAGCAATTTTTTAATGCTATATTAGAAGAATTTATGTCAAGAAGATTCAATATTTACCTGCAATTCATTGAACAGATTTGCTATTGATTGCATAAATATGTATATTACTTTATGAATATCTAAGTTGAATGTTCTCAATTATCATGTTGCAATTTATATAGATCTTGAAGTATTTATAAACAGGATGTACATCCTGAAAGATGCATAGAATTTAATCAAATTTCAAATTCAAATTTGTATTATTTCTACCAGATATAATTAGTTTATAAGCCATCAATTGCATGCACAGATGTATTTTAAAAAAATAAGCACAATTACATACAGGCTTATTTTCCTAGCAATTTAACCCAATGTATAAACATGAAATCTACATAGCTGCAGAAATATGGATTTTGGAAATAATTAAAAAGGAAAACAAAAACAGTGATTAGAGAAATAATTCTTAAGAAAAATTTCTTTGAACTTCCACCTCCTTTTCAGCCACTGATTTCATTACAAGTGTTATGAATACCATTATGTGATGGTATCCTTTCCCATTGCTGATACTATTATTTTTCCTCAATTAAATCAAATTTCAAAACATTTCTGTTCTTATCTGATATATTAGAAGAAAATTTACAATTACATCATGTTACCGGAAAAGAGAAGGGCAACAAAGTGAAACGTCTTAAACCACACTTGTCCGTGAAGTCGGGCCGACATGTTCGTATTGTTCTAGAGAAACTGTGTGGTATTTCCCTGTCAATGTCAGCTTGTATATTTAACTGCACTTCCTCTCTTTATCATTTTGTTGTTGTTGTTACTATTAAAAATTTTCCATTTCAGAAACCAGAAACTAAATATCACTTCCTTGTATACCAGTAGCTGGTCACATATAGCCAACATCATGATGTACAGGAAAACCACGGTATAATATTATTTCCATTTCCCTACACTTTTTCTGGTTTACTCTATAGTGTGTGGCGCAAAAAAGGAAAATTATGACCGACTGCCAAACACTAAGAAATTAAGAAGCGGTGTTGGCTATTTTACCCAACTGCTTAGAAATCATGAATGCTAATTAGTACGCAATGACGGTACTGATGGTTTGAGGTCCTATCCGAGGGACTTCATATGGATTCACTGCATTTCCAAGGGACACTAGAACATCAACTTGGCTTTAAACAGGGGAGTGTTTAGAAATATCCTGGTACCACTAATCAGCAACGTTAAAGCTCTGCCATATCTCAATATTCAATTTCTAAAAATATGTACTCTCCTATTTTTCTCTCTCAAAATCAAAGAATATTTGAGATAATGTATGAAGGCTCCGAAGAATGTTACAAACCAGCGAAGTAAATACGTGAGGGTCGCAGTCTATTTCATCCTCATTGCATCCTAAATTGCATGCTTTCGGGCAAGCATCTATCAAAGCGCTGCTACAAACAATACAATATTAAAAATCAATATTCTACATATAGCAGAATGTTATTTGCATCAACTACATAAGTGCTCGTTGTGCATATGGAAGAAATCACGGCCGTTCGCAACAGAGGGCAGGGTGAAGTTGCCCCATAGACATTTTTTACTGAAAATTTTCACAAAATTCTATAAAAGTATGGACAAAATCCTTCAATTTCACTTTATGGAATGCAAAAGTGCCCAAATATTCGCTCCCTCACTTTCAATTTTTTTTAAAGGTTTACGCGTCCTGCCCCCCCCCCCAAAAAAAAAAAAGCAGCAATCACCCAGTAATTATTTCCCTGTTATGAACTTATAAAACCTTACCTTTGTGGCAAATTTCTCTGCTTCTTCCCTGCATTGTTGTTCTATATCTAGCTTGGTCTGGACATCCACAAACTCTTGTACCACCTGACCAGATACTGGAAGGTGAAAAAAAACAAGTAAATAATTCTTAAGTTAATTAACAAGATAACAAGAAAGTAAATAAAATACAAATAAACAAGTAAACAACATTTATAAAGAAAGCAACTAAACACGTAAGAAGATAAATGTATACGTTTGAAAAGAATTTTGCAAACAAATTATAAGAGTGAACAAATTATGAAAACAAGAAAGAAAGTTATAAATCTAGTGAAATTATAAACATATAAATATACTAGAAAATAAATAAAACAACATAAACAAAACTATACTGTAGCTTAATTGATATAGTTTGAATACAAATTATATTACAAATCAACAAAACAGCAACTTTGATTTATGACAATATTGCACGTAAAATACCGAATGGTAATGATTGCCCAAGTACCAATCTATAAAGGAAAATCTGTCACTGAGATGAGAGGGCCACATGCAAGGTGGTGTTGAAGGGGTACTCCAGGCTGAAAACACTATTAATTGAACATTTAAAGAAAGATCAGACAAACAAAACACTCAAAAGTTGGACTGGGAATAACAAAGTTATGCCACTTTAAAGATTTGTATTATTTTGTTGAAACAGTTCTACTCATGTCTTCATGAATATGATGATGATTTGTGATGTCAGATTTTTCTTCCAGACCTATGGGCCCGTATTCTGAAGTCGGGTTTAAGTTAAACTCAGGTTTAAAGTTGTGGTGTAAGTATGGGAAGCCAAAAGTATCAAAATTTTTATTAAGTTGTATGTTTCTTATGTTTACTGTGCTCTTTCCTGATACATCGATGGTGAAGACAATCATCTATTATACTTCCTAGACAACTATGAATGATTTGAGAGCCAAATGAGCTGAAGTATGATATTTCTACTGTTAGTGATTTATGTAACAATTGGCTCGCCATACTTAAACCACAACTTTAAACCTGAGTTTAAGTTAAACCCGACTTCAGAATACGGGCCATGGAATATAACTGGTTTCCATGTAGCCCTTTTTTCCTTTTGGCTGCTATTACTCAACCTTTTTTTTTTTGCTTATATAGTTTGCCACTGCATTTGTTTTTCACCACTTTGTCTTATCCTTAAATTGTATTCATGTCTAAATTTTGTTATGACACAGTTATAAATTTGTCACATTGCAATGTACTTTAATGTCAAACTACAATTATGTTTATGTATTGTAAATTTATTTCGACTTTACAATAAATGCAGAAACTCCTGCAAAAAATATATGTATATACATATATATATATTTTATTAAATGAGCGACCTGACGATGTCATATTCCTACTTGTTTTTTATATCAAATTATGTATACTAAAAGTTTGTCTGACAAGAATTTAATTGGATTGACAACTGATTAAATGTATGATTAGATATTCATTGCTGCAGCTTATTTTATTATAAGGGAGACTTTCCATACCCACATGTATGAAAATATGAAATATTTATGGTGAATGCAATAACAAAAGAAAAAGCAAAGTGGAGACATGACATCATCAGCAGACCTAAAGAATATACCGACGACGTGCATATTACTGTTTTCACAAAATATTGCTAAACTAAAAATAAGATAACTTTGTTTTTCCAGATTTTGATGAAAACTTCAGCATAATGCTTGGTGAATTTTACTTTATTTATCTAGATATAATTAGTTTCAGCCCGGACCACCCCTTATACCCCTTTCATAAACCCAATTTTGCGGCTAATAGCAGCATAATTTGGTCGTAAAATCGGAGGACCAGAGTTATCCGCATTATTTTGATGCTGCAATTATCCGCATAATAGCAGCATCAGGACCAGATTTTTACTTTATGAACGCATTTCAAAGTAATGCAGATAATTGCCTTGGTGCGGTCACAAGGTCACGTTTTTCCAACACAACCGCATCGGAGGGGGTGTGTGCGGTTGCCATGACGATTATCCGCCTTTTTTCAGGATGGGCGCTCCTAAAAATAGTGCGGATTATTTTCGGAGTTTGTGAACGCAATTTTTATTGATTTATCCGCATTACTCTTAGGCGGCTAATTGGAGGATGGGTTTATGAAAGGGGTATTAGAGTTACAAATGAATTTAGATATGAATTTACACGCAGTACTGGGCCCCGTCTTACGAAGAGTTGAGATTGATCCGATCAATCGCAACTACGTCAGCAACAGCCACGTCAACATATAAAATGCATGTTTGTTCAATTTTTTTTCTAGATATGAATGTATATATCCATAAATTCATTGATTTCTTGACAATTTGGTGTGTTCTCCTTTGTTTACACAGGACATTTTACAAATTTCCTGTAGAAGAAATTATGACACTGATGGATTTCCATAGAGTTACGATTGACTGGATCAATCGTAACTCTTTGTAAGACGGGGCCCTGGTAACTCTTTCTTTTGCTATATGTAACTGACTTATATGCTTTTCACACTGCACTTTTTGTCCTTAACCCCGGGAAATCGGTGGGGCTAAGGGGGGGTCTTAGCCCCACCAATTTCCCGGGGTTAAGCTTAGCCCACTTCGTTTTCACACTACGTTTTAGCAAAGTGGGCTAGCACGGTAAATAGTCCGGTACTATCTGGCCCTGCAAAAAAGCAGGGTTAGCCGGCTTATTGTGGTGCTAGCACCACAATTGCGGTGCTAAGAGATGCAGTGTGAAACGAAACAGGGCTAAGCAAAAGCGGGGCTAAGCATTAGCCAATCACAGAAGTCGAAATTGCACATTAATCACGCTCTGTATGGTAAAGTCATCAATATTCATGAGCTGTGGGATAGTCCGGGGTTAAGGCGTTAACCCGGCTTAGCAGATAGTATGGGGTTAAGAAAGACAGTGTGAATAAAAAAAAAAGATAGTATGGGGTTAAGGATAGTCCGGGGTTAAGGATAGTATGGGGTTAAGGAAATGCAATGTGAAAAGCATATAAGAAAATGTTCCAGTCAAGTTGTGTTTGTAACTTTAACGACAGATGTATGAAACACCCTCCCAGAATGAAAACTGCTATTTCCTCCCTTCTAGTTGACACAGGTGATGAATAAAATCATAAAAGTGATGAATGAAATATTTTACTTCATATCAAAACAATCCAAAAAAAGAATAATCATACAGGTGTACTAGCATCTTTACTCATCCAATTATGTTGTGAAATGGTTATCTTAAATATGTAATCTAATAGCCACAATTTTGAAAGTCAATCCTATAAACATTCTCCTAAAAAATAGCAAATAATATGGAAAATAAACATGGCAAAATTTAGGCCTACACCTTTGTTGAACAAATCATGGAGTGAAACAAGATCAATATTTGGTGCCAGGTCCCTGCTCAAAAAAGGGGGATTTCCCCTAAATCAGCCAACTCGAATGTTTACCATCTTTCTCAGCATATACATATGCACACAACAAGGATATGGACCATTGAGAATGTCTACTAGATCAATACAAAGATCTATGGTCTACAGAACAATAGCTATATAGACAAAATGTCTGGCTGTGCCCAGTAATGGTCCTAGATAAATATATCCTTCTTGGAGTTCTACAAGCACTGTTTCCCCCCCTCAAAGTTAAATCGTATATATGCTCCTTTTTTTCTCTCTTTATCAAATAGAACATGGTTTTCACTGGTTCCTAGATAAATACATGCATATCCTTCTAGGAGGTTTTTTTTCTCTCAAAGTGTGGTCCTGTATGCTCCCTTTTTCTCTCTTTATTAAAAAGAACATGTATGGTTTTAATTGGAGACAGCTCAAACATGAAGAAATAGCTAATGGCTAACACTTGAAATATTCAAGGATGTAAATGTGTAAGAACTATTTTCAACCTTTGCCTAACGATCATTCATGATTTTATTTACTATTATGTACATGTCATGTACATCATGAACAATGCAAGTTTTCAAATTTACTTAAGCACAAGAGAAGTGAACACTAGATATATCATACTTCATAATCACATAAAGCAGAAATTTAAAAGGATTTCAGAATATAATATTTGCTTCCAGCCTTCTAGTATATGCAATCAATACATTGTAAGATTTGCTTTAAAATAGGGAATTTGTAAAGGGAAAAAAATTAACATTTCTGAAAGTTGGTGATAAATATCCTAAAATATTCAATTTAAATTTTCACATAGAATCAACAGATATGAAGGACATTTTTGTAAGATTGGGATGCTAGAATGTTGAAACTCCACCAAATATTAGGACAGGCTTTAACTTCAGACACCCAAGAATACCCATTCTTACGTATCAGCCTATCAATCATACCTGTTTGCCTGTCATGCAGTTTTGTTTGATTTTATCATTAGTTGACTTTAGAAATAACTGTGAATCAGAGACATACCAATGATAATCTTCAACTGATTCTGAAGGTAAATTGCCAATTCGTCTATTGTCAACTCGTCCACTCATCACGCGGTCTACCTTCATTTAGTCTAATACCATTTGGTCCAATCACTACTTCATCTAATCACCAGTTTGTCAATGACCATTTCGTCTCATAACCAGTTGGTCTAATAAGGTATGTAAATACCCATTTCATATTCATTCATTTCACCCAATAAACACTTAGTCCAATTAGACCAAATGGTACATGTATATGGACTACATGGCAATTGGACCAAATGATTATTATATGAAATGGTGAGTGGACAATATGGCGATTAGACCATGTGGATAGTGGATGAACTGATGGTAGACCAAATGATAGAAGACAAGTAGGTAATTGGACGAAATGGCATTAGAGCAATTGAAAATAAACCATTCTGAACTTCTTACAGGATACCGGTAATGAAAGGGACCCCAAATTGAAGTGCCTTGTTGTTGTGAATGGAAGAATTACCGGTACTAATTCCAGTAACATATTAACAAATTCATCTGTCGCTTTAATATACAAAGTGAACAAAAAAATAATATGTACATATTAAGATGAGATACTGGGAATATTTTTTTTATCTTTCAGTTTCACCAACAAATTTGTGCCATTTTTGTCACTATTCCAAAGAGGAAAAACAAATGTCCTTCATCTCATGTTTGGAGTCCATGTATTTCACTTTCTGTAGTTACTTTTTAATCATTTGTGAATTTATTAAACTCAATAGTTTGTGAGAAATAGCAGAATTTGATTTTGATTTTGAGTTGATTAGATTTGTTGGCTGATAGATTGGATTAACTGACTGCCTGACAGATCAATTACATGTAACTAGTAGGTTGATTGAATGATTGATTCATTAATTGATTGAAAGTTGGTTGATTTATTGGTTGATATGATTGATTATTGACTGACTGACTCATTCATTCATTTATTCATTCAGTCAGTCAGTCATTCATTGATAGATTAATTGATTGAAACAATTATCAATTGGTTATTTTGACATCATTCCACGTTATTCCATGTCATTTATTTACAGAGGTAAATATTTCAAATCAATCTGCAATGCCTAGAAGAATATATGATTAATAAGGAACTTCTGCCCAATCCCTTTGTGTTTGATTCAGGATAATTCCTTTACAAAATGAAGGAAAATACAACATCAACTTGAAGTGAGTGTTTTTGAAGGTCACAAATAATCAATACATAATTATGTGCTGCAATATTATCCTTGGCATTATAGTTTGGATAAGCTGCCAATATACAAATATGTAGCTGGGCTCTGTTTCATGATCTTCATCACACTAGTTTTCAAGTTAAAAAAAGTGATAGCTATCATAAGCTGCTCCTGAAATAATGGCATTTGATTAAATGTATGAAAATTTGTCACAGAAATCTAGAATTCTGTGTGTTATTAAAAAACAACATATCCAAACAATGTTAAAATAAGCATACAGGTGGATACATGTATATCTTCCAGTATTATATGACATATCAGCACCAATGCTGTTTAAGTTTAACCACAGTACTTCATAATCATTTCTCCACCAGCATTTATGCCCTAAATAAGAGGGATTTGAAATTAATCCTGTTTGGCTGTGGTTGATTAACAGTTAATTAAGCACATGATTGGAATTCAAGTTTTTGAGATTTAAATCTCAATCCAAATCCAGTGTTTTACTAGTCATTAACCAGTTGATCAGAATTCATTTCAAATCCTTATTTCAAATTTTCAGAGAATGAAACTCTTGAAACCAGTTGAATTTATCATACTAAAGAGAAAAATCAAAGAAACAGATCAATGAAAGTGGGAGGAAGACAGAATGTAGACCCTTCCATTGGCAATACGACCAAGATCTGTGATGTCACACACATACAACTTCCCCATTACTTAACTTTCACTTTAACATACTCTTTTATCTAGTCTCTTGCAAGATTGCAATAATATCATTATTTCCAATTACTAAAACTTATGCTCATATTATTCTTTAATTATTCTGCTTTCACTCAAGCTTATATGCTCCAAGGTTTTCAATCTCCTTTATAACTGCACCTGGTACGAAATGCACCTCCTGGGATCCATGCTTCGCAAAATAAATTCAGGGCTAGATTTGAACCCTAAACTTTGTCTGGCAGTAAAATGAATGAATCATAACAGTTAAAGAGATCATTTTAACTTCCCCCTTTTAAACCCTTGCCTTCGGGAAATTGAAGGTCCCTATTCAAAGCCTACAGGAGTTACAGAAATAAGTTTATCTTTAAAGGAGAATGAAACCCTTGAAACCAGCTGAATCCATATCAAAGAAAAAAAATTAAAGAAACATATTGTTGAAAGTTTGAGGAAGATTGAATGAATAATAAGAAAGTTATGAGCATTTGAATATTGAGATCACTAATGCCATGTAGATCCTCCCATTGGCAATGCGACCAAGATCTGTGATGTCACACACGTACAACTCCCTCATTGCTTTAGTACTTATTTCACTTATATTCTCACTTTTATAGAATCTATCACAAGGTGAGGTGTTCTCTTTATGAGAGGACAAGTACAGAGGTTTCACATTATATCATTGATGAATCGTTTGTCATATGATTAGAATGAGCAAAAAGAGATGTTTTGGGGTATATTTTCAGTGTCCAAAAGGGGAGAGTTGTTCATCTGTGATATCATAGATCTTGGTTGCGTTGCCAATGGGAGGATCTCCATAGCATTAGTGATTTTGACGTTCAAATGTTCATAACTCTTCTATTGCTAGTCCTATTTTACTCATTCTTTTGTTGATCTTATTCTTTGATTTTTCTGCTTTCACAAAAGCTAACTTGCTCCAAGAGTTTCATTCTCCTTTAACTGTAGAATGATAAATTTAGATTTAGTCTGAAATTGTATTTTATGTAATAACTATGGTTTGTTATACCACTCTTTAAAATGGAGCCCATGGAAGAACTGGGGAGCGTTTCATGAAAGGACTTGTCGGACAAAACGTTGGACAAGTCCAGTTTTATTAGACAGTTACCATAGTAATGGTGGTTAATAGCCAATCAAAATCAAGGAAAGTTGTTAGATCTGACAACTTGTCGGACAAAAATGTTGATGAAATGCTCCCTAGAGCTGTTATGCTATTAATAGCTCTGAAATGGGCTATTGTTAATGTCTTGTAAGTTTATATTGTGTATGTTATTGTAATTTTATGATTTCGGAAATAAAACCAACAAGTACACAGACTAAAAATGCTGTTTAAAATTTCATACAATTCTGTTTACATATGAACTTTATACAAATATGTTTTTTTTTAGATTAAATATAAACAATTAACCTTTGTTCTTTAAGATTTTTACACTTGTTTATATACTGTTAAACTACTGTAAAATTCACATAGTAATGCATGAAAATTTCAAACAGCATTTTAACGGGTATTAAATTGATGAATAACTAACCTGACTCGAGCTTGGATAGGATTTGTTTCGTTTGCTCAAGTTCCTCTACAAGTTGCTTGGTTTGCTCTTCCTTCTTACTGTACTGCCGCTGAAGTTCCTTATGCTCTGAAATGGCTGTAAAAACAAAGAAAACATGATTTTTTTTTAAAGACAGAATATTCAGTCACTCCTTTAAAATGCAATATTTTTATGTTCTGCAATGGATTATGCAATATATTCTGCAAGAGAGAGTGCTCATTAATTCCTTCAGTTTTAGGCCCGTATTCTGAACTCGGGTTAAGATTAGACCCCGGTTTAAAGTTGTGGTTTAACTATGGAAAGCCAATTGGAGCACAAACCCCTAACAGCACACATTCAATTTATTAAGTCATATGACAACCAACTTGTTCATAATTGTTTGGGAATGATAACTGAAGTATTTTTCTTCATAATGACAGCAAAATGAAACAAAATAGTAAAACATAAGAAATATACAATATAAACATAATTTTTTAACTTTTGGCTCCCCAAAATTTTAGCACAGCGTTAGACCGTGGTCTAATTTAAACCTGACTTCAGAATACGGGCCTTGGTGTCTTCTGGTCTCATAATAATAAAACTATTTTATTTATCATTCCCAACAGTTATGAGGAAGTGACCACCAAATGTGCTGTCAAATTGAATCTTTTGACCAGACTTTGAATTGACCGCGAGTTCAGAATATAGGCCAATGGGGGTAATGGCTATATATAACAAACAAACAAAACAAAAAATTTTGTAGACAAAATAATGATATGAAATCCTGTGAAATTTGAATTCTTTGTTCTGCAATGGCTGTAACAACAAACTTTGACCTATAGCCTTGAAAGTTTTTTTTCCAAACACTCATTAGACTAAACTTTCCATTCTATCTTCTTGTTTGTAATTCCTTCAAATGTTTTATTATATACATATATATATATATATATATATATATATAAATATATATATAAGCAAATAATGGTGTCCTGCGTCATCTGTTGAGTTGGCCTCGTTTCATCTCATCATATATATATATATATATACACTTATATTACATAGGTTTTGTAGATTCGAATCAGTGATAGGTCAATTCGCCATCACGTGACCATAGCTGCGAGGATCGCATTTGATATATTCTTGGTTTTTACGTCACCTCAGTGAATATAACTGCGTTGTATTGTCAATTGCGGCGTTATATTCACTAAGGTGACGTCACTCGCTGCTTACAAGTTGCATAATCAGGTAGTTTGACATACGCGCTAGTGTTAACGCGTCGATTGCATGAAGAACGCGCTTGATGTATTTTCAAAAAAATCTATTATGACGTAGTGGAACAGAGCTGTAGCAAGAATTTTGGGTTGGAGCCAGATGATGAATGCAATCTCCGATGGCGAATCCACATAGACTATACGATATAACAGATATTGCCTGGTCTATCGTTTAAATAAATAACATTTCAACTTCCCTCCGAAGCTATATTTTTATCTCGGGAGAATATTTTACCTCAGCGCTGCGCGCTTCGGGCAAAATATAATCCCTTGGGAAAAATATAACTCCGTCGAGGAGAGGAAATGTTATATTCAAACTATAGGTAGGCAACATCTGTATAATATAACCATAAACCTTAACTTGTCTTATGCCATCAACAATGCTTTGTGTCCTCTGGAAAAAGCGTTATATAAATCTAATTATTATTATTATTATATATATATATTACATATATGTTCTGCAATAGTAATAGAATTGTATGATAGTTCTGACTCCTTATACACGTATTATCTTTAATTTTTACAGTCTGCACTGGCTATATATTTTTTTTAAATCAACAAAGAATGTGTTTTAGTTGTTCAGTTGTTTCTCATTATACCAATTCTTTGCGCTACTTTAGATGGTGATATCATGCTATCAATTATGATTATGTACATTGTAGGATAGGGGCTCCATGTCCCACTGGCAGTACTTGCTATTTCTGTGGAGTCCTTTTACCAATGAAGTTTATATGACAATTTAGTTTACCCTGTATCAAATGTGTATTTTGAAATTATTTGGTAATAAATTCAGATCAGTTCAGTTCAGATTCTTAAACAAAACAAACATCAATCCCTTAAATAAAGGACTACTTATGTGATTGTTGGGAAACTCTATGTGTACATTTGTGGCTCATTGCATTCAGTGACTATTGTTATACATCTAACAGATGTAATTACATGAATATATGATTAATTATGAACACAATTGAGGCATGATTGTGTTCAAAGAGGATTTCCTTGTATAAACAATTTCCCTTATTTGTCTAAAGGGTGAAAACTGAAACAAAACTGACCATTAAAGTTTTATTGTTATTAAAAACAAGTGAAAGCATTGAGAGTCTATGGGAAATATTTCAAATTATGTGCACAAAGCAGTGAAAATGAGAGTGAAATTCAAAATCAATTTAAAGATAAAAGTGATATTAAATACTTCAATGGTTTACAACTAGATGGGTAATTACAAGTACATCGGCCTCCCACCTCAACTCTGGGTTAGGTGACACAGAGTGTAGTGACTGATCATTGGGATGATTTTTATAATTGATTGCATAGGACATAATATGAATTGATTATAAAATCCAACAGTACGATCAATTACTTAGCTTTGTGTGGAGAGGACCAGATTATGAAGCAGGCATTAATGTGAAAGCTATCAAAAACACGATACCACCTACTATTCTTTTGTAGTATAATTAGTCATCATCACTTGTATAGGTTCTCTAATACCATGACAGCGTATTGATTATAAATATCATGTTGCTAATCCTAAGTAATATACATGTAGGCCTACTATTTTAATATATATAGATGATTGTTCTACAAGACAAGGAAGTATTTCGTTTCTTATTCTCAGTGATATGTACATCTATAAGTGTGTCTACTTATGACAATGCTCGATTGCACCCCTTCTCCCAACTGCTTCCCGCTCCTCTCTCCCCCTCTCTCCCCCTCTCTTTCTATTCTCTCTCTGCCTGCATCACTGCTCTTCCTCTCCTCTTTTTCTCCCTTCTCCCCCACTGGCTCTCTCAGTGGTGTAACAAGCCAAACATTTTGAAGGGGCTAGATATGGCGTATCAGGCAAAATTCATTAAAAAAATTGCGAGCAGGCGAAAATTTCGACATTTTATTACAAAACTCAAATTTTCTGATAGACTTTGACATAACATTCAGAAAAAAACATCATGTTTCACCCTTCTCTCTTTCCTTTTTCTTTTTTTCTTTTTGGTCATTAAAACTTTTAAATTAGGGTCTATGGCCCTGAAGCCCCCCCTCCCCCCATCTGTACGCCATTGGGTTCTCTTGGCCTGGTGAGACATCACTTTATACACTACAAGTAACATGAATTTGTGGGCACAATCTTGTTTTTTTTTCTCACTCAAGGAATCACAACGATTCACATTACCATTGCAAGGACAATATACTGTTGGACGATACAAACTTGGTGCCTACTGTATATCAAGGTATTCCTTGCTCACTGAGCCTGGGAAGTGTAGGTTTGTAAAAAGCTTGATCATAAACGTCCCACCATGGATGGGTGGGTTCATTTAGGCAGACAAGCAGACTGATTCCTCTGAACACAACAAAAGCTTCCATATGGCACATCATATGTACTCAGTACCAGTGGCACAAAACATCCAACTCCACCCCTCCCTCTCTCCCCTCGCCCTTCCCTACAGAACCTGCCCCTCCCCCAGCCTTCCCAAGCACCCCCCCCCCCAAAAAAAAAATATATATATATAATTCCAATAATCCTACATCATGCAGCCACTACAATTCACGCTTCCATGCAACAGAGAGAACAAACATATTCCATTGACCACTACTCCACCAAGAAAGGAACTACATCTCAGGGGCAACAGCTAGCCGGGCCGGGGGAGTGGATGAGGGGGGGGGGGGTGGAGGGGCTTCAGCCAAAACAGTGAAATGTCATACCTTTTGTTATAATTTCTTATTCATTTTCAGTGTTTTATTTGTCAGATTTTACTCTCCCTGTTCAATAATTTTTGTACGTATCACTCAGCCTAGCTATAGGTGGAGACCTGGAAAACATCTGCAGTGTATATTAATGGAAGCCCGATATACCAGAAGACGACTCTAGAAGATCTCGGTGTGGTTTTTTTTCTCTCATCTTATTTCATTATCAACAATGAAATAAATCTAAAAGTTACAGTTAATGTACAAAATACATGAAAAAGCCGATCTACATCAGATGCTGTAGGCCTACTACTTTTAAAGCTGAAGTTGCAAACCCAAATGAAAATAAAATCTTCATCACCACCAAGATCACAATCGAAAGACATCAACATCATTATCTTCATAATATTCATTTAAATCAAATTCACCATCATTCCTCTTCTGTACAATTTAATTGTGATATGCGCTATACAAGAACTGTTTATTATTATTATTATTACGATGCACCTCCTCTTTCCCCTAATCATGGTTATGAAGACGGTTTAATAATTCTAAGTCGATGTCAATGTATCAACTACCACTACCAGTAACACAGCATTGCCATTAGCACCAAGTTTCAATAATCATCCTATTGAGATAATCCTACCTCAATCTGAGCAAGGTGGCAGAATGGCAATGGAATAAATTAACAAACTAATCATTAAAATAAACAAAAGTCAAAACACACAATTTCATTATCACGCACTAATTAGTTGCACTAGGTTTTAAAAAATCCATCTCATCTTACACCTGCAAGGACCACCATGTGAAAACGCGGAAGCTACATGTATTTATACCGGGGAATCACCGGGAGCCAACCCTGTTAGGAGTGCATGGTAGAAGGCCCAGATTGGTAGCATGACGCATTATTAACGTCCCTTGGCCTAGTAAATACAAACTCGATTACCTTTCTTTGCGACTTCTTTGATCTCTCTAACATCTTTAGCAGAATGATGAGGAGGGTGGCTATCATCCAAAGACTGTTTCCGAGCAGGTGGAGTTGGTTTTTTAGACATGGCGACAATTAGCTGGTATAAAAATCTCCAAAATGCGGAAGTTCACCTTAATAATTCCACAGTCCGATTTATACACCTGTGGCTCGGTTTGATCAAAGAGATTGGTTTCATATGAACTGCAGCT
Organism: Lytechinus pictus; assembly: GCF_037042905.1. Classification (NCBI taxonomy): domain Eukaryota; kingdom Metazoa; phylum Echinodermata; class Echinoidea; order Temnopleuroida; family Toxopneustidae; genus Lytechinus; species Lytechinus pictus. Next base: position 24,680,034 of record NC_087256.1, read on the forward strand.
CGCTGCATGAGCTGCACTGATAAATCAAAAGACCAACCATAGAGCTATATAGCTCGATTAACCATAACAAACACTAGTTGCAGAACTTTGCGAAAGTCTTGGTTTGGCGACTAGTTCATTTTATGTTAGGGATATGATTCCGTGGGGATTCGAATCTGTAGCTTATTAGTACGTAATTATGTAAAATGAAATTCCAAAGTATTCAAATTTTCAAACCATAAAACAGTATTAGAAATAATATATAACCGAATATTAAGGGAAAAAAAACAGGTCTCATAATTCATAAATTAATTTTGTCCCTCACACTTAACATCCCCATCTGTAATAGAGTCTTCCACACGTGGAGCTAGCTAGCTAATAGCGCATAGCTGAGCGATCGAGAATGGTGGCGATGACAGTTGCGATCGTGAAAATCTAGAAAAAGATGTCTTTCTGTGAAACTTGTCGGGAGACTGTTCAATTTTACGAAAGTGATGGGTTGTTTTACTGTAGTCAGTGTGATGGCCAGTCTGAGGTACCTATTTAGCTTGTTATTATTGGTTTAAATGCATATTTAAGATCCTTGGTAAGGGACCAGAAATTTGGAGAGTAGCATCGGGACGGAAGGGTAATACCGCCCCGAAACTTAGGGGCTGATACTGGGATATTCCGCTGAGGAGTTAAATACTAACTCGCTACGGCTGATCAGTGATACTGTACAGTGTAGCTCAGTCATGGAGCTACAAGTAATTTACCATGGCATTACCAAGTACGATGACGGGTTGGGTTTTATTGCAAGATTTGTCTGTCGATTATAATCTTGAAAGAAAAAAAAATGAAAGATTTGTTTACTGTACGTTCTCTCCTGTCCTGTGTTTATTTGTTAGTGATGTTACTGTAGATCTGCAAGAATTCCCTTTCTCTTTTTCTTTTCCTTGCCCCTGCCATTTCTGATTGGGTGTTGGCTGACGCTGTGACCCAGCACTTTCTTTTTTGCTCCATGTATATACATGTCGATCTAGATCTACTGTACATTTTGGCTTTCTCTGCTTGAAGTTTGGAGGCCCTGACTAGTTCGCCTGTGGGTCATTGAAGCTCTCAGCTCAGCGGATTGCTGTGTGGTACGCTGACTTTGTGGGTCTCAGGGACATGGCGGGTGTACGTGGCCCTCAAGTGTGAATATGCATGCCGGGCAAGAGGGATTTTATTATCAAATGAATTTGGTTTTTCTCTCATTAAAAATAATGTTAATCCTCTATAGAGTCATAGAAGATGCTGCTATAATAAATTGCATCATAATGATAATATAGAATTTGTATCCACCTTGCTAGGTGCTCATTCACTCCTATATTACCCCGGCTAAGCTAGTCTACCAATTCCAGTGAGCACAGCTTTTTCAGGAAATACTTCCTGTTGGTACCCATTCACCTCACCTGGGTCGAGTGCAGCACAAGGTGGGTAAATTTCTTGCTGAAGGAAAACACGACATGGCTTGGAATCGAACCCACGTCCTTAAGATTGAAAGACGAGTCTTAACCACTAGACCACGATGCCCCCATCTGCATAATGCAGGAGAGACTAGCCAGGAGGCTCCTAGAGAATAAAAATCATTCACTAGCATGTGCTTACTCTCCGGCACACGTTAGTGAATGATTTTTTTCTCTCTAGGAGCCTCCTGGCTAGGAGAGACTGCCAGAAGCTTGCCATTTGTCTGACAATATAAATTGTAAGTCAATGATGAATATACATGTATACGTGTACATTGTAGGCCTACATTGTATCTATTTTCATATTTCCGAAATGTTTAACTCATGTCGTTAGTCCTCAGACAGACTTTTTGTTTGAGTACTTTTAAAGGGGAATCCAGCCTTGGCCATAAAATGTTGTGTTGGGAAGGAGAAAAATAAATTAAACAGAATGGTGAAAGTTTGAAAGAAACCGGACAATCAATAGGAAAGTTATAGCTGTTTTAAAATTGAGATCACTAATACTATGTAGATTTCAAATTGGCAACTGGGGAAGTAAATTATGACAAGGGACAAGGACAACTTTCCCATAGGCCATGTACTTTATTATCAGGGAATTGTGGTTTTCTCCTAAGTACCCATTCCCCTGGGGCAGTAATCTAAATATAACCCAGGTAGTATATTGTTTTATGTCCTCATGAAAGAAAATATAATTTGAAATAAAACTTTTAGGAAAGATGACATTTTAGCCATAATATGTATTGGAGTACATGAAAGAGTAGTCCTTGCCTTTAATTACATCACTATGACATTCCATATGCGGCCAATTTGAAGTCTCAAAAATTTCTTGTTGTTTGTCCAATATTGTTCAAACTTTCAACTTGTCCGATTTTTTCTTTTCCATATAAAAACAAGTTTTTATTTGGGTTGGATTCCCCTTTAATTTGAACTTGTTCTCCTGTCATCAGACCATGCAGGTGATGGAGTACTCTCATTTTGAGAGTCAACCAAGCCAGAGTAGTTACACTATGAGAGCAAGAACCATCAAAAGATCAACAGCTTCTAAAACCAAGGTTCCCAAGCCAGGTGAGACCGGCGGAATATTTCGTCAAACATCTTCTCAGTGATTCTTCACTGGCTGCTCATACTCGAATGTTTCTTACCTAAATAATTAGTCAATTTTTATCCTTATTTTCTTTTTATCATAAACTTGCTAATTAGGCCATCAATGATACACTGTACTTCACAGCCTGTTCATAATTTTTTTCATAGTTTAAAGGCACATTTCTGAGGGGCAGTGCACTTTTATTTTGCGTCCTCTGCATGTGCGCATTGAGATCTTGCGCGACCATCACTGCATGTGATAGAGACAGAGGAGCTCAAAACTCATTCATTATAACTCTAAGGGCTGAAGCAATCAGCAAAAGACAAAAATTCCACCATTGCAGGTGATAAGTGACCTGATTGATGGGGATGCTATATTGACCTTCCACCAATCTTCCAACAAGATTCTTGATAATATGGAATATAATCACAGGTTTGAGTGATAACGAATAAAAATATCTAAAAAAATGAATAAAGCTGAAATTAAAAGAGTTTCTATACTTTTGGACAGAGAAAAGCTAAAATAGGCTGAAATCAAGCTATTTTTTGTCTAAGCTGAACTCTCACACCTCTGCATAATTCTGTGTATGTTCATAGAACAGGCCAAAAAAAAAATCATTTTTAATTGTCGGGGGCTACTTTTGACAACTTTAATAGTACATGTACCTGAATCTGCAATGTTGAAGCTTTAACACTGCAACAAAAAGGGATTTTACTGGGCTCCTTTTTGTGTCGCTTTTCCGACAGCGGCGGCGGCGTCAACACCAAATCTTAACCAAAGGTTAAGTTTTTGAAATGACATCATAACTCACAAAGTATATGGACCTAGTTCATAAAACTCGGACATAAGGGTAATCAAGTATTACTGAACATCCTGCCGTGGTTTCAGGTCACATGATTAAGTTCAAAGTTCATTTATGGTCAATGAACTTTGGGAATGTTAAAGGTATTTGTTGAATTGCCATTGTAACTGTGAAAGTTTATATATCTAGTTTATAAAACTGAGACATTAGAGTAATCAACTATCACTGAACTAGTGCTGCAAGTCAGGCGCCATGTTCGGGTTCGGTTCGGTTCGGCAAGGTTCGGCAGAAATTTGCCGAACATTGGTTCGGTTCGGGGTTCGTATACCGGTAATGATAGACTGATAAAGCTATAGTTCATCAGGTATACATAGCGCGTACCGGTAGACAATTTGTACTTGATTGACTGCATGTGCTCGCGCGTACCTCTGTCACATCAAACCATTTTATCTCTATCTTGTTGACATGAAACTATGAAAGTTATAGCGCTCAACGAATCAACTGTTATCTCGAATTTGATTATCTGATGACAGATTTATTGGGTAACTCACAGTTCTAAAATGGCGACTCTTCCTAGTCGTCCATACCTGGACCACACTTTGGATACTTGCCAAATTAACTACGCTCGCGATCGCACTCGTACCCGTACCAGCTAGGCCAGCGCATGCAGTCCCCTTGTAGCGGGACTCTGAGCTCATGAATATTTATATATACAGTCCGGCCAAACGTGATTGGCAATTGCATCACATACGAGGCGGCCAGCGCCAGTGCAGTGCACTGAACTAGGCATAGTAGGGCCAGGGGCGTGTCGAAGAAAGCGTGCTTATGTAATGCGCCTTTCGCTAATTGGCTCGATGGGTGAACTAAACCACCAATCGCATGTCGCTGATTGTCGCATCGGTACATACAGCCACGTGCTTTGTCTGCTCGCGAAACTCAGCTCACTTGATTGAAGAGCAATTCCCGAGATTTCTATGATTTCATTGGTCAGATTTCATTCGACCATGAACATACAGACCAAGTGGGATGCAAAGTTTTACGACTGTAATGGGACAGGGGGAGTAGAGTGATCATCGAATTGTTTATGGTTAATTTGAGAAGTTGAAAGGAGGGGAAAAAAGTAAAGATTGGGGGTCATTTTCCCCCAAGAGATGAATGTTTCCGCATGGCTTTATCTTCATTCAACTTGTCAACGAGGGGAAGTGGATCTTGCTATATGCTATACCGTAATCATTCATGAGTGTTTGATTTTTATTTTCATCTGATTGTTAATAATAAAAAAGATAACTTCACCTCATCTCATTTCTATATTATTTGTTTTGCGTCTCTCCTTTTCATCTCTAACAGTCACTCACTTTATTTCCCACTTTCACTGGATCTCTCGTTTTCAAAACTCTTTACTTCTCTCTAAAATCATGAAAACTAGACAGTACTGTAGCGAGCCGACACCTCAATAATAATGTAAATCATCTCAATCAGATCTTTATTCTCCGCCGCAACAATACACGAGTTACGATCTTAATCACATCGTATCGTAATTCGTAATATTAATGGTACTTCATCTTTCACTTTCGGTTTATTGAGCTCGTTCATTCAAAATACTTTGAAGATTTTCAAACAAGAATCTTGTTCGCCACCTAAAAACAACAATATTTTAGATAATTAGATTTAACCAATGAACACTCATACAGTTTTGGTTTTCTTTACCATGCTTCGGCGATTCGGCCACAGAGCGAGAGATGATGAAAGCCAGTAAAATGATTATAGCGCAAGCTCGCGCAACATCATTCATCGGATCTCCTTTCTTAATCAGGGCCGTAAAAACCACAATGTCAACATGAAAATGAAAACAAAATCTAGTAACCGCAAAATAAGCGCATACTTCCAACATACAATTGCAAAGAAGATTAAATAGAGAATGCGCAAATATAATGATTAGAAAGGGTGTAAACTTATAAATTTGTTAGCTGAAACCCGTTTTTTTTTTTTTTTTGCCGAACTTCCGAACCAAGTCTTAGTGTTCGGTTCGGTTCTGTTCGGTTCGGAAGTGCCATGTTCGGCGAACTACCGTTCGGTTCGGCGGTTCGGCTACAGCACTACACTGAACATCCTGTGCGAGTTTCAAGTCACATGACCAAGGTCAAAGGTAATTTAAGGTCAATGAACTTTGGCAAAGTAGGGGGTATTTGTTGAAATACATGTACCATCATAACTTTGAAAGTTTATGATAATAATAGTTGGTTCTTGTATAAACACATTATGAATAACGTCTCTATGTGCTTCGAAAGGACTCGGATATTATTACCCCGGCTGTAGCTCAAGCAGCTAGCTTACAGCGCTCGGCATTTCAAGGAATAAATTCCTGCTAGGTACCCATTCACCTCACCTGGGATGAGTGCAGCACAATGTGGATAAATTTCTTGCTGAAGGAAACTACAGCATGGCTGGGATTTGAACCCACGACCCTCTGTTTCAAAGTCCAGAGACTAATCCACTGGGCCACAACGACTATGGATCTGATTCATAAAACTTGGACATAAGAGTAATCAAGTATCACTGAACATCCTGCCTGAGTTTCAGGTCACATGACCAAGGTCAAAGGTCATTTAGGGTCAATGAATTTGGTCATGTTGAGAGTATAAATTGTTAAATTGGTATCATAACTTAGAAAGTTTATGGATCTAGTTCATGAAACATAGACATAAGGGTAATCAAGTTTAAATGATTGTTTTGCACACATCTTAGATCACATGATCATGGTCAAAGATTATTTTGGGTTAATGGACATACTGTAGTATTGAATGTTTTCTTTTGTGAATACCGGTAATTATTCAAAAGCTGTTTTCAAAGTCAGCACTGCTGCTATATCGAATCGTGTAATGCAGGCGAGACTGCCAGAGGCGTTCCACGTGTTTGATTTTCCAGGGCTATTTTGAGCATTTTGGGGGCGAAATCACCCCCAGCCCTTGTGTAATTTTTCCCCCATCATATACATGTACATGTGACCGTTGTTCTCTTCAGTCTTCTTGCCCTCTATTCAGGCAAGATTTTTTTTTTCATTTTGGAGGGCTACATTTCACATTTTACTCCATTAATCTTCTACAATGGATAAGCTTTAACTGTACAATGAATGGGAATTTTCCAGGGCCCCATCTTTCAAAGAGTTGCGATTGATTTAATCAACCTCAACTATATGGAAATCCATCAATATATCATAATTTGCACGATGTCCTTTGTAAACAAAGAGAAGCACACTGAATTTTCGAGAAAACGATAGATGTATGATCCAGAAAATATTTTGAACAAACATGCATTTAAGATGTTGGCGATGCTGGCTTTCCATAGTTGTGGTCGATCGGATCAATCGCAACTCTTTGTGAGATGGGGCCCAGGGTTCCGTTTTGAGTTTCCAGGGCCCTGTCTTACAAAGAGTTACAATCGATCCAATCAATCGTAATTCTATGGAAATCCATCAGTGTCATAATTTTTCTACATGAAATTTGCAAAATATTCTTTGTAAACAAAGGCATACACATCAAATTGTCAAGAAAACAATGAATTTATGTAATGTACATCATATCTAGAAAACATTTTGAACAAACATGCATTTTACATGCGGGCGTTGCTGGCTTTCCATAGTTGTGATTGATCGGATCAATTGCAGCACTTTGTAAGACGGGCCCCAGGGCTCTTTTGAGCATTTCAAGTGTGATATTGCCCCGAGCCCCAGTGTGATTTTTTCCCCCTGCGTTCTGTTCTTGTTAGACGAAACACCAGATGAACCTGGAGAAGAAGATGACACCTGGTCGTTTGCCGAGGTCTTCCAGCTAATCCTCAAGAAACAGGTCGACGCCCTCATCAAACTGGGTATCACAAATAAACTCAAGGTGAGTGCTAAGATAGGATATTACAAAGAAAATGGCCTACACAGCTCCTAAATACTCCAGAAATAGGATTCTTCATTCTAAATCTACAAGGAGAGAATACATTGTTCATGATAGAAGAAAAAGAAAAAAAAATTATTGAAAATATGTTTATTTCTTTTTAACAATTGTAATGAAGGAATAATGGATGGAATTGATGGATGTGGTACATTTTATTTTTTTGTTTCTGTGTTCAATAACATGATGAAAAACATATAGTAATACAGAAAAAAGTGCATTAGAACACAGGCCTTAAATTTCTATATTTTCAGGGTAAGGCCACTTTTAAGAAGTGCAAATGTTTTATTAAAGGGCAGCAAGTCCAAGATGATGTCCCCTCAGATGACAAGAATTCATCATTACGAACCGCTTAGCCTTCTATAACCAAAACCCTGTTTTCTATGTTTTTGCAATGCTCTCACTTTGAAAAGGTTCCAAAAGTTTTGGAGAGGTCAGACGTGTTTTAAAAGTGCTCTGACATTTTGTGCAATTTTGCCGTGTTTCCTGACATTTTGTGAAAACGATTTATATGGTTGTATCAGAAACTGGATAGCGGATATCAAGGATATACTCATTTTTCAATTGGATAACTTATTTGGATATTATCGAACGTTTTTTGCTTGAAATTTCGATCATTTTGAAGAGGAAAGTGTCAATAAACTTCTAAAAATAACTTCATTTACGCGTCATTGCCTAGCAACGCATCATTAAACGCATACTGGCCTGGATGGAACGCATCACTGGTATCTCTTTGCGCAACCATTCTTTGTGCGCGTAATTCTAATTATTTCCTGTCATTGTGACGTCAACGATGTCTGGGAAGAGAAAGTCGTCGAAAAACAACTCTGGTGATAACGTAGAGACGAATGAGAGCTATCTTCTATCACTAATCAAGGATGAGCTAGGGAAACTCTCCAATTCCTTGAATGCTAAGCTGACCGTTTTGGAGCAGTCGATCGACAGTGTACGAGAGGGACAAAGTAGCATTGTCAACTCGCTGTCGTTCCTCAACGAGAAATTTGAGGAAATGAAGTTGAAGGCCGAGAAGATTGAAAAGGAGAACAGAGAACTGAGGGAGCAGAACATCTGTCTTCAGAAGAGGTTCAGTGAGTTGACCTTCCAGCTTAACGATCTTGACCAGTACCACAGGAGAGTCAACTTGGAGGTGGCAGGTGTACCAGAACGACCGGGAGAGGTTCCTGAAAGGATCATACTCAATATTGCAAAACACATCAGCCCAGAGCTTGCAGCATCCGACTTCGATGTGGTTCATCGGCTGGGTTCCAAGCGCCAAGCTGATAACAGAGCCCGTCCAATCATCGTGCGATTCACCACAAGACGTGCTCGGAACATCATGTATGATGGAAGAAGAAAGCTGAAGACCCTCAGCACAAAAGATCTTGGATACAACAGCGATGGCAAGATCTACCTCAATGAAAACTTGATCGCTTCCACTAAGGAGCTAATGAAAGATCTCAACAAGGCCCGCCGAGATGCCGGATACAAGTTCTTGTGGACCCAGAATGGCCGAATCTATGTAAGGAAGGATGAGAAGTGTCAACCCATCATCATTCATTCCAGAGAGGACTTTTCCAAACTGTAGTAGGACTATCCTTCATCCATTCCATGTTATTCGATTTTCCAGTATTCTTTTCATTTATTATGAAATTCTCGTCCCAAAATTTTTCGCATTGTTCAATATCTGTGTTATTTTCCGTGGTATATTTTGCATTCCTTCACTGCCCTTTCAATAATGTTTCAATACCAGACATTTTATGGAGGTCATTTTACTTATTTTTGTGTGCAAATATTCTTCATCGCCCGTTAATAATTGTATTAGATAATCTTTATTTTGTTAACTATTACAACTGTAGTATTTTCCGAACTCGAATTTTGGGTCATGATGGTATCAAATCTAAAAAATGCTTTATATGCTTAGCTTACAAAGATTTTGTTTTAAAATGGCAATATATTATATTTCATAATGGTGGATAATATGCGTGATTTCCCCTTTTATCATCTGAATAATGATGATTTCTTATTACTAAATCATCAAGATAAAAGCAATGTTATCTCAAATCATCATACTCCATTTGATAGATTTTCTACTGATATTCTTACAAATAATTTTGATGAACTTCAAGTTGAATTTGATATTCATGATAAAGCATACAATCTTTCCTCTTCTCCATATTATACAGAAAATTCATTCAAAGACTATGCTAAATTGATTGGAGAAGATGATGTTTTTATTTTGCATTTGAATATAAGAAGCGCTAACCAAAACTTCGAGAAATTACGATTATTATTAGAAAATACACAGTTTGCCAATCCCCCAATTATTGCTCTTACTGAAACTTGGTTCACGGAAACCCCGAATTCCTTATGCACCCTCCCGAATTATGATATTGTTATAAACAATAGGAAAAATAAAATTGGAGGTGGACTAGCATTATATATTCCGTCTTCATTTGATTATGCAATTAGACATGAATTTGAATATATGAATGAAATCATCGAATCCTTATTTGTAGAAGTAAAAATTCAGAAAGATAAGAAAACTCTAATAGGTGTCATCTACAGACCTCCTCAAACTTCTTGTATAGAAGATTTTTTACTTGCTACTAATGAACTTTTGCAAAACGGAGAATTGATAAATAACAATTGTATCATCACTGGTGATTTCAATATTAATCTCTTGACCAGTAATCACTCTTTAACAAATGATTTCCTTGAATTAATGTTATCTTCTACTTTTTTGCCTATTATTTCTAGACCAACCCGTATTACTGATCATTCTGCTACGCTTATAGATAATATATTCTGTAACTCTCATCCTCTTCCGAAAGCTGGCATTGTAACGACAGACATATCCGATCATTTTCTTATTTTTACCCATATCCAAACAATGCAATCACTCGCAAAAATGGAAAAGAAATATAGGATCTGTCGCAACTTTAGTGATAAAAATATTGAACGCCTTCAAGAAGATTTAAGCTCTGTTGATTGGTCTGACGTTTATAACTCGAATGTGAATGTCGATGACTCATTTGACATATTTTTGAAATCTTTCAATGACTGCTTAGATTCTTGTGTTCCTTTAAAGAAATATCGAAATTACGATTATAAACGTGTTCCAAAGCTCCCATGGGTTTCAAAATTGATATTAAGGTCTATAAATCGGAAAAATAATCTGTATGTTTCTTATATATCAAATCCAAATGATATTTCAAGGAATAGATACACGTCTTATAAAAATACCTTAACAACTACTCTCCGAATAGCAAAAAAGAGGTTTTATTCAGAAAAATTAAATTCATATAAAAACGACCTTAAAAATACATGGAAAACAATAAATGGGGCCCTAAACAAAATTAACAAATCTAGTGCTGTTCATAAATTATGTGTAGATGGAAATATGGTTGAAGATACTCATTCTATAGCAAATGAATTTAATACATATTTCTCTCAAACTGGACCAAAGTTAGCTGGAAATATTATGCCTGTAGAAAATTCGTTTAAGGACTTTTTGGATAAACAAAATGAAAGTTCAATATTTCTTACTCCAGTTCATAGAGAATAATTACTTGAGATTGTATTTAATTTGAAAGCAGAAAAGACTCCCGGTTATGATGGCATTACAAATAGAGTTGTGAAAAACATTATACATTCTCTTGCTGATCCTCTGCTTCATATATTTAATTTATCGTTGCAGCTTGGCCAGGTCCCAAAGAAGATGAAAATAGCTAAAGTTATACCCATTTTCAAGAAGGGAGACCAATTAATTACTAGTAATTACCGCCCAATATCTTTGTTAACTTCGTTCTCAAAAATTCTTGAAAGGATAATTTATAAAAGGACAATTGCTTTCCTTAAGAAATATAGTATTATATGTGATAATCAATTCGGTTTTAGAGAAAAACATAATACAACTCATGCTATATTGACATTAATAAATAAAATATCTACTTCTTTTGACGATTCTGATCACACCGTAGGGTTATTCCTCGACTTCTCAAAAGCGTTTGATACAATAGATCATGAAATACTATTATGTAAGCTATCAAATTACGGTATCAGAGGGACAGCTTTACAATGGTTTAGGAGTTATCTTACTGATAGAATTCAGTTTGTTACAGTAAATGAATCAGAATCTCCAACAAGGCCAGTTTCCTGTGGAATTCCACAAGGTAGTATTCTTGGCCCTTTGCTATTTGTACTTTATGTTAATGATATGAAAAATTCATCTCATGTTCTCTCATTTATTCTCTTTGCTGATGATTCCAATATTTTCTTTACACATCATGATCCACATGTACTTGTGAGCACTATGAATGCAGAATTTAAAAAAGTAACAAACTGGATTAAAGCCAACAAACTGTCATTGAATCTGCAAAAAACTAATTATATGCTTTTTAGTCATTCATTGAAACATCTACCGCATCAAATACTTTTAGATAATACTGAAATCAAAGAAGTACAAACAACAAAATTCTTAGGTCTTACTATTGATCACAAGCTTACGTGGAATGCTCATATCAACAATATTTGCAAAACTGTGGCAAGAAATATTGGAGTCATCAATAAGCTTAAAAACGCTCTTCCAGCACAGGCGCTATCCATGTTGTATTGTGCATTAATTCTACCATATCTTAATTATGGAATTCTGGCATGGGGTAATGCCTCTCAAACGAGACTCAATAATGTCTTGCTACTTCAGAAAAAAGTACTGAGAATAATATGCAATATGTCCTTTAGAGCTCATACAGATGAATTGTTTCGTCATAAACGTATCCTTAAAGTCAATGACCTGTACCGCTTGCAACTATTCCAATTCATGTATCAGCTAGATAGAAATAGTGTACCTAATGTCCTACAAAAGAAATTTATGAGAAACAATACTTTACATTCATATAATACGAGACATTCAAATGACTATCACTTACCCAAAAGTAGAACAGTATTTTCTAGCAAAACTGTATTTTTCACAGGACCAAAACTCTGGAATTCTCTGGACAGAGTAATAAAAGAGGCAGCTAATCTAAACCGATTTAAATTACTCATCAAAAAATTTATTCTGAATTCTTATTGATTCAATCAAATATTTTGTGAACCTCATACTTACCCACGGTAGTATTGATTATTTTAAAGTCAATATTCAATTTTGTATATAGTGTAAATACATTTGTGTTACAGTGTTTATATATAATTTTATAGAATTTTGCTGATTATCTTACTCTACTTATATCATATTACCCTTGTATAAAATTTTGATAGGGGGTCTACATTTTACAAGCTTTGCTTTTTAGTAGGCCCCTCCACTTTTTTCATTTCATTGCTACGTTTCAATCCTGTGTGTTATGCATTTTTTTTCAGTGTTAAAATGATTTATTATAAATGTACTTTGATGATTGTGGAATATGAATATATCAATAAATAAAAAAATAAAAAATTGTATCCCCCGAACAGAGTTCGGAGGATTTGTATCCCCCGAACAGAGTTCGGAGGATACTACATGTATGGATTTGGCCTCGTCGCGCGCCGCGTCCGCCACCGCAGAGATTTCCTTGTGAGCGCTCTATCAGCTGCATTTATTCTCCGATCATCTTCAAATTTGGCATGAAGGTCCATTATGGTTAAGCAAAACCACCTATTGATTTTAGTGTGGGCGGAGACATCGTTGCCATGGTAACAAGTTTTTGTGGAAATAACAGAGATGTCCTTGTGAGCGCTTGACCAGATGCATTTCTTCTACGATCATTTTCAAATGTGGCATGAAGGTTCATTATGGTAAAGCAAAGCCGCGTATTGATTTTGGTGTGGGCGGAGACTTCGTTGCCATGGTAACAAGAGTTTTTGAGGAAATAGCAGAGATGTCCTTGTGAGTGCTCTACTGGCTGCATTCTTCTCCGATCATCTTCAAATTTATCATGAAGGTCCATTACGGTAAAACAAAGCCGCCTAATGATTTTGGAGTGGGTGGAGACAGGGTTGCCATGGTAACCATATTTTTGTGGAAAATTTGGTAAAACCTGTAATTTCTGCTTTTTTCCAGATTGTCATAACAGTTGGCACACAGAAGCAATATTAGAAGGTGAAGCGAATATGCCTATCATTTTTGGTGGGGGTCTTAGGGTTAGGTTTACAAAATATATCCAGATTACTCTATGATTGTATTCCCCAACAGGTGACACTAGACAATACTTTAGGTTATGCAGAGTCATGCTGCTACGTCATATTATTGTCATCAAATTTGGTATCCACAGGCAAAATGTGGGCAGGGTCGGCATGGTCGCCATGACAATTGTATTTATTTGTCAAATTTCCGTGTGAGCTCTATATATTGCAATGACGGATGACACGGTGGGTTCGGGGGATACATGTGCTCGGCCGCGTGACCCGCCGAGCATCTCTAGTTAATTTCATTTTTTAATTCCACTTATTCATAATGCTAACAAGGATTTGAAACATATATAAACATATCTGAAAATGTGGAATTTTGTGAACACATCAAAAATATTTGAGCATATTAAAACTTTCTCAAGAGAGAATGATGATTGAATGCTCGACCAACAATGAAACATAATATGACAAGCTATGCAATGATAAAGGCACCCAAAAGGAATTGTATTACACTTTTGTTTTATTTTATCAAAAAGCTATATTTCATTTTCCCTTTTATTACACAGGAAGTGGTGGAGGTGATGTGGTTTCGATATCTTCGAAATTCAAAATGGGCTTTTGTCCCGAAACAATCGAACCGACTGCAACTGAAAGGCAAGAATGGAAAATCCGGGAAAAGTAAGTTTTCCCTTATTAAAGTTTGTGAACAGTTCCTAAAATTATTCATCAGGGCAAGCCCAGGAATTATAGGACATTTCCAAACTTTATTTTGGCTCTATCTCCAATTCAGATAATTTTTGTTGTGGTTGAAATTCACAAAGAAGTTGTAAATTTATGCAAAGGGGTTACCTCCGCAACAGAAAAAAAATTGGCCCCAAATGTCCTTTTACACGAGAATTCAAACCATACAACATTTTAGCCATATGGGACTATATAGGTTTTTTACACTTTGGTAGAAAACTTTTGTACCTTTTTTGTATGTTTCAATAAGATAATCTGAAGGCCATGATGTCACACTTAATTGGACTATATATGTCTGAAAATAAGTTTCCAAAATGATTGAAAATTCTATAAAAGGATATTGAAGCATCTTAAAATAGGAGCCAATCTGAGACCAACAATGACCAAAAGTGTGTGTGTAATAAATCGTGGAATTGCCTATCAATGTTTTTACAGAACGATAATGTGCCACACATTTTTTGTTTGACAAAGGCGCTGGAGCATTTGGACTTCCAGCTCAAGGGGAAATCCAGCATGATTTTGAGATGATAATTAACCAGAAAAATTAGAAAAACTTTGAATGAGGGTTCAGTGAAAAATCTATCAAAGATAGTAATCTATGTCATCATATGCGAACACATATCCTGTAAACGACATTATTCTCAGTAAATTGAAAATCAGTTTCCTGTTCATTAGATAATCAGACATAATATTTCCTTCCCTTTCTATGAATGAAATACTGTATATTCATTGAAATAGTCGCAAGTGGACTTACCCACTAAGAAAATTTCAGAAGTGTTTCTTATATTTACATGAAATATTTACAAGATACAAAATGGTTTGGTCTCAGTTAGACAGAAACTTAGTTTGGCATTTCAAATCGTAACTTTCAGACCTATATCATTAAAATACCTAACTATACCGACGAGGCCCCCTCCCCTCCTGTGGTTAATTGAAAATATTACAATTAATAAGTGATAATCATTGAATTTCCTGATCATTATTGTTGTTATCATCATTTGCTTTTCATTCTCAGTATTATTACTTTAATTCTACTGCTGCTATTGGGGGGTGTTAGAAGAAAATGTGTGCAGTCGATTACAAATTTTGATGCAAATTTACAAGTGATGGATCAATCATCAATTTCAACTATTAAAGATAAATTCCAGTAGTTGCAGTAAACACTGATTTCATGAGAAAGTCTGTAAAACCAGGCTTAATTGTCAGTATATCATCGAGGATCTAGATCTGGTACAGTTACATAAACTGAACTTTGTGAAATCTTGAAATCTACGCTGAATAATGTTCAGACTGAGCTTCCCCAACACAGATAAGCGCACGTGGGACAGTGTATAATTATTGCTTTGAGCGTCGGGCCCGACGCTCTACCCGAATCCTGTGCTTATTTGCTGATTTCTCAGCAATTACACAATTTTTTCCAGAATCCTTTGGCACATGCGTTTTATTTATACAAACAGACACTTTGGTGGTCATTTCATTGGATTCTGTATGAACTCATTTTGATATCGTTACTGTAGGATTGTTATTTTGTCATTTACCTATTTTGTTTATTTCCTTTGACTTGTGTTTTCTTCAGGTGTTTTACATTTATGTTCTGTCTAGACTTTAGTTCATTTGCATTTCTTTTCAGTACTGCCCTTGCAGTCTGGACTTAGGTTATTTGAGTTTAATGATATTCAGTTGTCATTCATTCATTCTACTCTGAATGCCTTTCCTGTGTTTCTCTTGTCATCTTCATTCCTTCTCTATTCTTTCTTCAGGTGTTACACTCATTCCATCCCTCACCTGACTCCTTAGTTTCTACTTCCATTATTACATAATCACCAGACATCTTTGTCATCTCATCTCATTCCTTATTGGTTTATCTTATGAATTGGGTTCTTACATTTTAGTTCGATCCTTCCATTTTCTTTAGTTTGATTGGTTGCTATTTCTAATTTAAATATTTATGTAAATTATAGAATGATTTGATTTTAGCTGAGGCAAAGCAGCCCAGATATTAAACAGTGCACTACCAGACTTCTTCGGTTTAAGTTCTCTTCGTTTTGCGTCTGTTTCACTTATATTCCCCCTTCAGCATGATTGATTGAGTTTGTTGATTTAGAACTTCATTTATTTTCTACCTCCAAACATATAATTATCTCAACCTTACAACTGGTGGCAGCGTCGGTTCGACACCTTCACGCTATTCTTCAACTTTCCTCGGTTCCACGATTCAGTTTTGTCTGCATGCTCATCCTTTATCATCTGCTTTAGGAATAAACTTTTACGAACCTCGTCTGTCTTTTGGTCTACCCGGTGCTTTCCAACAGCCATTCGTCTTTCTGCTCAACTTACCTGGTGAGTGACGACTCCTGTTTAGTCCTGAGTACATAAACCTGCAGTACCTGGTCGAAGTGAAACCGCAATCATCTCTGAACTATATCCCGAATACCTATATTTGTCTGCTACTGCCTCTTTATTCAGCCTGAAGACTCTCTTCACATCTTTAAGAGACTCTACTCCTTTCCACCTAAACATTTATTTTGCCACCATAACAATTTGCTGTGATTTCAGATCACTATGTCACGCAACTATTCTTCGGACACTAATGCCATGCTATCACGTCTAGATAGTTTGGAACGAGCCCTTCAACAACTTCAAGGCAATGTTACCCAACTTCAGGCATTGTTGTCCACATCTGCCCGATCATCTCCAACTCATGTTGCCGCAATGATGTGCAATAAGACAACACAGACAGAGCCGTCTCGTGTGTCTGCGCCAATGGACCTTGATAATCTCAACCACAAAGTAAGTGAATGTCAGAATGAGGACAGAAATATTTCAATGCTGAAGTACTTCCTAGAACATGACATTAAACCCAAGACCAAGGAGATTGCTGATTTTGAGCCCCAAATGCGTCGACTTCTCTGGCAATACCAACGTTTCTTCCTGAAGGACGGCAAACTTTTCCGCAAACGAATGGCCTCTGATCGCATAACTGAACACCACCAATTCGTCGTTCCAGCAAACATGATTCCTGATGTCCTGAATACTTTCCATCCTCTGGATAATCACACGACATTAGAATGCTCAATTTCCACCATCTCTGAGCACTTCTTCTGGCCTAGCATGAAGCGAGACACTACTCAATTCGCAAGAACATGCAGCGCTTGTCAACTAGCACAAAGTCACGAATCATCAGCCAAACTGGACCAGATGCCAGCATCAGCCATCCGCACCGCAGTTTGCGCCATAACCGAACTAACGAAAGATTTCATCAGACGCACAGATCCACCTAGAAGTTTGAGACAGAAACGACATCGCAAGAATCGGCACAACAACAACAACAACTTTCGCAAACCACCAGCAGATCTCCAACCACCACGTTCACCTCCGAGAGATTACCAGCCGCAATCACCAGAGAACCCCTGGAAAGATCTCTCTCACATGCGCTCTTATTTCGCTCATCCAGACCATGACACATCCTCATCGCCAAGAGACTACCACCATTCGCGATTAACTCGTACAAGGGACTATCGCCACTATCATTCGCCACCAAGATACCGAGATTACTCACCTTCAAGAGAACTGTATCCTGAGAACCATACCATCAACTCATCAGATAGATGGAGAGACTCTTATATCAACCCACCAGATAGATTCAGAGACTCATCTTCCATGTATACTTACCAACATTCCTCTCATGAACATTTCCCAGTTTGAACAATTACTCTTGAAATGAGAAACTCTTTAGTGAACTCGGTGCTCATATGTCATTTGCAAACTCTTCAAAATTTCAAGTCTTAATGATCATTGGTATGATTTTCTGATTCTATATATATATATATATAAATGTGCAATTTTACAAGAAAACATTTTGCTTAAGAACCTTTTTTCAGAAGGTGCCAAGCATTTCATGTGCATTTACGTCTATTTTACTATGAAAGCAAATATATCTCGAGATGTTATGTATTTTTTATGTTATCAAAATGCTTCAATAAAACCTTTTACAAGGGCATCATATATAAAAAAAAAATTGAACTTCAACTGAAAATTTCAATTTTTCTTATACAGTACATAAATAGTCATATACAAAATTTTGAATTTGCCCCCCCCCCACCAAAAACCATCAAAAACTATGTTTTATTGTCAAAATAATTCTCGTCTATTTTCACCTTCATTACAGCTCTTAAATCAAGTTTACTGAAGCATTCACTTTTGAAAAGTTTTGAAAACATTTTTGTGCTTACATGTATATCTCAAAGTTACAAAATTTCTTTATATGTCATTGATATGTTCATTGCATGCATAATGTTTGTGTTATAGAAAAGCTGTTTATCATAAACCATTCTAAATGAATAGCAAAATTTATTAATCAATTGAAAATATGCTCTTAAACATATATGCCCCCCCAAAAAAAAAAAAAAAATGTCTTCATGAACAAATATTTGTATAACCACAAGTTTATGAACTGATGCCAGCTGACATTTTGGGCATAAAATAATAGGAAAGTTTTGAAACATGTATTTTGCTGTTGGAATACATTTACTGTTAATAAAAGAGGTAAATTTTTACATATTCTTTTGTAATAGTAAATGATCTACTCTTAATATGTTCAAGATTATGATTGTTCTAAAAAAAAAATCCTTTTTGGCTACTCAATGCAAATAAGTTTAAAATTCTTCTGGGTTTTTCAAATTTAATTTTTTTGGACACATTTGTAATAATATGTTGTAAATAATGAATTATATCATGTGATTTTTGTTTGAATATTATGTAAATAATGTTAGATGTTAAAATTGTTAAAATCTGGTTTTGCAGAAACTGATATTCATTATAGTTCTTTGATTTGAAAATTGAGGACAATTTTTTGGAAGGAAAAAGTTTATGTAGGATTGTTATTTTGTCATTTACCTATTTTGTTTATTTCCTTTGACTTGTGTTTTCTTCAGGTGTTTTACATTTATGTTCTGTCTAGACTTTAGTTCATTTGCATTTCTTTTCAGTACTGCCCTTGCAGTCTGGACTTAGGTTATTTGAGTTTAATGATATTCAGTTGTCATTCATTCATTCTACTCTGAATGCCTTTCCTGTGTTTCTCTTGTCATCTTCATTCCTTCTCTATTCTTTCTTCAGGTGTTACACTCATTCCATCCCTCACCTGACTCCTTAGTTTCTACTTCCATTATTACATAATCACCAGACATCTTTGTCATCTCATCTCATTCCTTATTGGTTTATCTTATGAATTGGGTTCTTACATTTTAGTTCGATCCTTCCATTTTCTTTAGTTTGATTGGTTGCTATTTCTAATTTAAATATTTATGTAAATTATAGAATGATTTGATTTTAGCTGAGGCAAAGCAGCCCAGATATTAAACAGTGCACTACCAGACTTCTTCGGTTTAAGTTCTCTTCGTTTTGCGTCTGTTTCACTTATATTCCCCCTTCAGCATGATTGATTGAGTTTGTTGATTTAGAACTTCATTTATTTTCTACCTCCAAACATATAATTATCTCAACCTTACATTACCAAAACTAGCATTTACCTTTAAAGCAAATTATGGATTTATATTTGTTGATGCAAGAAGCAGACCATCAATCGATTGTAAATTTGCAATGAAAGACATGGTTTTCAATTTGGTGGACTCACAGTGCGGTGCGCCATCTATCGGTTGCAACGGACAGGCCGAAATTCGCAATGCCTCATGGGGAAAAAGTCGACATCTGTTGCGCCCATTAGTACTCAAGTGCATGCATGCATGCGGTTATTCAGCGCAGGCCGACGTGGCTCGACTGGATATGCTGTTTACTAGGGTCCAGGAGGTGGGAGAGAAATTTGGCCTCGTATTTCTTTGCAAAATTTAGACCGTTCTTGGTAAATTCTAGCTATATGGTTTTTGTTTTTGAAGAATCATAGTCACAATATAGTACACTAGCACTGTGCGCTGCCTCTGCCTGCGCCTGCGCGCTATGTTGACCCCGAAGTTAGAAATTTGGCCTGTTTGCTGCAACTGATAGATGGCGCACCGTATCGTCAATCTAACAAAATGATTTGGAGTCCTACAATTGACTTGATATCAATTGCAAAGTTCTTGCAACATCCCATAAACCTTACTTCAACATGCTATTGTTAATTATTGTTTCATCATTGTTTTTTTATTCTTCAGAGAAAAATTCAACCTTGAACAAGGATGAACAGGAAGAAGTGGACATGGTATGTACTATGTTTATCAGGTCGATTCCTTGACCGGCTTTCATATGATTTTTCCTCCAAGTGCGAAATATGTCCGCTCAATATTGCACATTTGGCATTTGATTGTTGTCAGATGTCATTTCTGAGCTCGGTAAAATATGGACGCATCGTGGTCTTGTGGTTTTGATTCTCGCCCTTTAAGCAGAGGGTTGTGAGTTCGAATCCTAGCCATGGCGTGTTTTCCTTCAGCAAGAAATGTATCCACACTGTGCTGCACTCGACCCAGGTGAGATGAATGGGTACCCGGCAGGATTAATTCCTTGAATGCACTGAGCGCCGGTGATGGTAGCTCGAGCTAAAGCTTTGGTAATAATAGCAGCGCTTTGTATCCTCAGGCAAAAAGCGCTATATAAAAAAAGCTATTATTGTTATTATTATATAATTCTCTGTGAATAGTATACAAATAATGCATGCAGCCGAGTGCGTTAGTGGAAATGCAGAGCACGCGAGGTTTCTTTAGATAGGAGTCGCACTTTGCACGAGCCGCTTGCGGCGAGTGCCCAGTGTGCTCCATCTGAAGAAACTAATACAGCTATTTTATAATATTCAAATAATGCTCAAATATCTTATACTTCAGCTGTGGCCAATATACGAGGGGAAGAGTTGGGGGGTCAATGTTTGACATTTGACATCAGTTGATAATATTTTCCAGATTACATTTGTGAGTTGGATTGCAGTAAGGGGATAAATGTCTTAGCTGCATGAACTTATCTCACAGATTTCACTGGTATTTTTTTAACAAGGTTCATAATCTGAAACAAAAAAAGAAAGAATTGTTTTTATGTCATGAGGGGTAATATATTTACCAATTATCTATTTTCTGAACAATATTTCAATATCTTGATCATATAATACAACCATTGCAAGTTACTTCTGTGACTCGCAATTCGTATTAGATCAAGTCATTCATAACTATCTTGGAATGAAAACTAATATAATCTCCTCCATCGAAAGAGAACAGAGTAAACATACATTCACACCAAAATATTTATGTTTCCAGCATCCAATAATGTTAGTTCAGAGATAGACCAATGGAAATAAAGTTAAACTGGACTTAACATGATGTTGCCGAGTGCTGAGTCCCACTATGTCTGAATGGGACTTGAATCTTTGTGGCAGGAAGTCGTTCTGATTATTCTCATTATTGGTTACCAACGAGCTGGCCTGGGTCCAGGTCAGCCATTAGTGTATTCCTTAGGATGAAGAGGCTCTCAAATTGATCTCATTACCTGTATTGCTAATGAATGTGATTTACCACTTAGAGATGGTCACTGAATGAAAGTTCCGTCCACGTGTATATGTGGACATTGTTCACAACAAGTATTCAGTGTGGGTTTATTACACTGATATTTCTCCCTAGAGATTGAATATTTATATTATACTGGATATATATTCCAAAAGTTCGGGAAAATATTCCACGAGTCGCAGATGAGTCGAATATTGGCCCTAACGAGCGGAATATTTCTGGTATTTCATGAAATAAAGCCATCTAATATAATCATTATCATCTATCCCACCCCCCCCCCAAAAAAAAAAGAGGGAGCAATTTGATTTAACAAGTCATATCACTTATCACACTATGCCAGTATCACTTCATAGGATCAAATTTGGTCGTTAACATGCGACTTGCATGTAGTTCATTATGACGTCATTTGTGCATTATGCTGCGCATCGCATTGCTTTCATTGTTGTACGCGTTGTATATTTCACGCATTCGCGCACGCGCCCCAAACTGTTGAATATGCTCTCATATTCAATAGCAAATTTTGTACAGGAGCCTATGGGATATTCGTCGGATTTCCATCCTTTTTAGGGATACGCTTCGATACTGCATGGGCAAATGGTGCAGACCAAAATTTGTGTTCTTAATGCATTGCTAAAACACTCTATATAGATGATAATACTTTCATTTCCCAGATGGAGTTATATTCCCCCCCCCCCCCCCCCCGGGATTATATTTTGCTCGAAGGGCACAGCACTGAGGGAAAATATTCTCCTGAGGGTAAAAGCATATCTTCGGAAAGGAGTTGGAGTGTTATTCATTAAACAGATGACCAGGCAATATCTGTATAATTATTTCTATGTAGATTTACCATCATATTGCTTTATGATGAATTCACAATGCTCGCTTCAGCTCTCCACCCAAGTCATAATAGAAATATACAGCAAGTGCATTCTTCATGAAATCGGTATATACACACATAATGCACAGCAATTATACCAACTGAGTACGCATCAACTCCGATGCTGTTTACAATACAACGCAGTTATATTCAGTGAGGTGACGTCAAAACCTAAAATATAACTAATGTGATCCTTGCAGTTATGGTGATTTGATTGAGTATTGACCTATCACCGATTCAAATATACATACTGGTATCCTATGTTATATTGATTCTTATTCTTATTGTTGATGATAATAATAATATACCGCTCTCGCTCATATCAGACTATGATAACACCCCTCTGTGCTTGCAAATGACTGGGAAAAGGAAAGTATTTCATGGATTGAATCCTGCTACATGTAGATCCCTAATTCTTCCTATCATTCTCTTTTTCGTTACTTTTAATTTTGTTTAGTTAGCTATATTTCTTTCTATCTATCTTTTTCTCTCTCTGATTCTTTTTCTTTTTTAGCCAGTCTGTTTATGAAATAAATGTCTGCATATTTATCAAAACAATTTACCATATTTCTTCTTTCTTTCTCTCCTTCCCCTTATCCTGCATATTTCTTCTTTTTATCTTCTAATTCTCTCATGTTCTTCCTTGATTCCATCCTTCTTCTTTTTTTTGTCTGTTTTTCTTTGGCAACCTGTTTTTTGCATGGAGCAGAGCAGTAGTACACAATGGGTGATTTCAAGTTCGGTGTTCGGTGTTGGTGTTGAGAGCGTAAAAGGTCGCTGAACCGAGCTCCAACACCGAGCTGGGTTCAGAGGAATGATACCGATTGCGTTATCGATAGCACATGACGTCACGCCTCTGCGCTGCGCATGCGCTGCTAAATCATCTCAACTTCACGCGAGAAGTCTCGACGACGTAAATGAAATCGGAGAGAAATGCATTAAATTCTCATCGTACAGCTTACCGATGCTTTAACTAATTCAAGAATTCGAATACAACTCAAATGATTTGTACTCATCTTAACTGTAAAAGCTAATTTAACGGGGATGTTTCATCTTGTTCGCCGCCTGTTCACAAGCTTGAGATTGCCAACACCAACACCGAACTTGAAATCATGATTTTCCCAATCCCTGGGGGTTGGTGTTGGTGAATTGCGAAATTGCAGTGCTGGGTTCAGCAGACTACATTCAACACCAGCCTTCGACCCGAACTGCCGGAAATAATCATATTTTCCGAGGTCAATCCCAACACCAGCCTGATTTCAAGTACGGTGCTGGTGTTGTCACAACACCAACACCAGATTTCAACATTGTACTTGAAATCACCCATTGTGGTAATTGTTTTTTTCAGGGTCTGGACAGTTTCATGAAACTTGTTACAATAACAAATTTGTTAAAATCATATGATTTTATTGGGTAATAGTAAACTTGTTATGTTAAAGGTACTAAAAGAAAGTAATTGCAGCAAACAATTATTTCAAAAAATGCATTTAAAATCAAATTTAATTAACACCGTATGACCATAGATCTAGATCTGGTAAATTGAAATCTACTCATCTTTGTGAAATCATGAAATCTTAGCTGAAAACCGATAATTCTGATGATAAACTAACACAAAAAGGCATATGTGAGACAGTGTATATATATATATATATATATATATATCACTTGGAAAAAATACCCGACATTTTATGGAATTGCGTGCTTATTTTACTAATTTCTCAGCAATTACACATTTTTTTTCCAGAGCCATTTGGCACATATTTTTTATTTATACATACCAACACACTTGGGTGGTAATTTTATTGGATTCTGTTTGAACTCATTTTGAGATAGTTACCACAACAGGTATTTATCTTTAACAAGTCTTCATGAATCCGTACCCAGATCAAGTGAAAGACTTACCTTCCATGCCTCCATGAATGAATGCAGATGGATAAAATCCTTTCTTCCAAAGATTTGAATGGTAGTTCTTGATTTCCTGTTGAATAGACATGATGGCAATAACTCTCAGATCAACCGATAAATTCGAAATAAGAGCACACAGTTTCTCAAGGTTTGACCCCTTACAGGGTAAGGTTTTTCTGCTCCTTATATCAAATAAACAAGATTTTTATGCAAGTATGTATGGGTTCATTCTCCGTATTGTATCAGGTTTTCAGTACTATCCAGGCTCTAATGATGCCAAGAAACTGCTGATCAAATATATCAATTTCCAGTGAGGATATCCTTCCATTGATTGCCCATGATCATGCTCTTTTGCATCTCCTAACGTTGTTCTCTCCTAACTTTTTTTCTCTGAACTGGAAAATCCTTGGGAGTTCCAGAACTTGGTGATCTTTCAATTTTAGCCAACGGTTCTAATTTGTAGGAAATATTTTCCTCCTTTCAAACATCCGACGACCATAAATTGCTGCTTTGTTAGACTAATTCCATACAAATATTGCTGCAAGTTAAAGAGTTAAACTTCCGAGGTCTATGTTGTTTATTTATATAAATTTACTCGTTTTGTAGGAATATAATTCTAGTGAATGTAAAGTATATAAATCTGACTTTCTTTTCCCTTTTGGTTTGAGCAGATCAGATGTTGATTATCTAGTTTCTGCAACGGTTCTAAATCTATTTTTTTCTGAAAGCTTATCCAGCTTTCATATCATCAAGACCCATTTCCATTTCTGTTCTGCATTAAAATTTGACTTTTTGGCAAACTCCTTGTCAGGTTGTTGTCAGGAAACAAGTCAATTATCCAGTTCTTGCCATGGTGCCTCTGTTTGAACCGTCTCATCTCCTTGTTTCAAGTAATAGCTTTCCTTTTTGAGGCAGGATGATCACTTCTCTGGCTCTGCAATGTCGTCATTCTCAGGTTCTTGTGTTTTCAGATCAGGCCCAAGTTTCCTTTACTTTCAGTAAAATCATAAGTATTATCCTTGTTTGGAGTACAAATTGTAAAACGGCAATTACACTCTTGTCAACTGAAAACATGAAGATCGTAGGATAGCCAAAAATAAATTTTCTTCAACTCTAATATCACATAGGAAAAAAATATGATATCCTTGTCAAGGCTTACAGGGACCTGTTTCCCTGTGCGAAGTGTCGGATCCAACAAGTGAACCTTTAATGCGCTCTCTACAAAGAAATTGGGCTAGTCAGGAAATTCGATCAAAGGTCTTCAGCGCAATGAAAATGACCATTTTGGGGGCTATCCAGATCTTCATACCAAACTGGTTGAGCTTTAATAGTCTTTTTTATCCAGTCATTCTTCATTAATAACAACTGGTAACAACATATTCCTTAGAATTATTGGTAAGTCAGAGGTGTCAATGTAATTGTTGTATTTTCAACTGTTCCTATTGATGATTCAAACCTTCATCACTGTTCGTCTCAAATATCTTCCTTACGATGTGAACTAGGCCGGATTAAGTCTTTGAGTTGGTCTTCAAGCTCGTTTTCTGGTAGTTGACAGGTATTTCTTTGTAGTGGTGCGGGTCCGATGGTGACGCCGGAGTGAGTAAAGCCCTTGTCTGATGACTAGCTGCCTCGTAACAAGCTAGTGTAACATTACGTTGCGGATACCTCCATTCTAGGGAGTGGAGCTGGCCGAGTGGGAGTAGGAAGAGTGCGATTATGATCAGCAAGGTTGCTTTGAAAACTTGAATCACGCTTTTTTTAATTAGATAATTAGCTGTTTCAACGATAATGCTTAGTAGGTTGATAGGCGAATTCTTAATCTGCAAGGTTGAAATGCATTTTGGTTTTAATAGATAATGGAACTGCTTTTAAAGAGAGGGTTCAGGTGAGATGTTATTGCATGCTGTGTTGGGTCTGAGAATGAGACTTAGGGTGTGCTTGTGCTTCCATTGCGGGGACAGAAATAGCAATTTCAAACGTCGTTTCAAAACATTGATCGCAAACGTGGTTGTGCTCTTTATGCATAATTTTTTAGAGGCGAAATCGCGATCTGCAGCTTTTCAAACGTTGTTTCAAAACATTGATCGCAAACGTGGTTGTGCTCTTTATGCATAATTTTTTAGAGGCGAAATCGCGATCTGCAGCTGGCTTCGCATTGTAATTTTCGTTGAGCTGGAAAGCAAGATCAAATTGGGCACTCCCTTTTTCAATTATTTTTTTTTGAGTGCTGTAATGGTCAACTATTATTTAAACTTCAAACGTTTTCTGATCTTTTAGTAATTTCATGGAGCTACCGGTACTTGACATAGCCATAGAATTTCCACCGTGATGAGGATAATTAAAGACAAACTAAAAAAATATTAAAGTATACATATAAAGAAAATAATATGACATCTATTTGTTTATACTACTGGGGCTTCTGGCTCAGCGATGTCTCCTCATCATTACTCATGTTCCGGGTTCTTTAAAATCCCTCAACGTTAAACGTGATTACAAATTAGAGGAGTGGTAATAGTGATAGTACTTAACTTAATAATCACACATGCAAATCTACATTGGTCTTTTTTAGAACCACGAGATGAGAGGTAATTCCGTGGAGGTAACTCCCAGTTAGAACCATGCAACTTTATTTGCACGCAGATTTTCATCTCAATGAAAGCATGTACAAAATGACGTCATTTAAACACGTTTACGAACGTGGTCCTGTTTATACTTCCCCAGAAACCCTGATTCTGATCAAACAACATTTTGAAACATACCCTTTTGTGAGCTTATGATCGGCGTTCTGAAATGTTTAAGTGAAAGTAAGCATGGATGCAAGCATGTTTTGGACTAATCACGTACATGTATGAAAACACTGATTCTGGCCTGAAAAGTGGAAGCATAAACACACCCTAAGACTGAGACAGCAGCACCCATCACAGAGAAATAGACCCCATTCTCAGTATACTTTCCTGAACTGGTTTCCCCTAGAGAGTTTCAGTGCTAAAATTCTGGATGAATGCATTAAAATTTGGAGAAACATCCTGGTCAATGCAATTTAAGATTAAATTGAAGTCACTTTTCATCTTGAATTATGTTTGACTTTATTTACTTGTTTTTTTCTGTTTTTGTGTTTTCGGGGGGGGGGGGTTACTCTCAGTCAAAGTCCAGGCTGTACAAATATGAAATATTCCAAATACTTAAAGCGCCTGTATGAAAAACCTGTATACTGCCCTCTTTAGTTCTGATGAGTTCTCTCGGCTTTTCAGTTCCTTTCTCTTTCTTTTTCCCAAGGCCCTCTCCAGGGCCCTCCCCACTCCATGCCTCTCTCCTCCCTCTCATTATGCCCCCCCCCCCTCTTTCCTTCTTTTTCTTTTCACTTTTTTCTCTTTTACTGTACCCACCCGTTTCATTTTTCATCTTTTCTTGATTAGACAATTTGATTCATTTTCAATATTTCATCCCCTCCCACTCTCCCTTTTATCTTCTTCCTGCCATTTTCTTTTCCTTTTTGCTCCTTCTTCACTGTCTATTCTTCTTGTTTTGTCTTATTTTCCTCTTTATTTTCTTCTTTTCCTACTTCTCCTGTTTCTCCTCATACTTCTCTCTTTTTCTTTTCTTCTGTTTCTTCTTTTTTCTTCTCCTACCACTTCTTTTTTTTTTCTTTTCCTATTTGTTCTTGTTTTTCTCTTTTTCTTCTACTTCTTCTTCATCTTCTTCAATTTCATTTTCATTTTTCTTCTTTGTATTCTTCATCTTCTATTTTTCTCTTTCTCCTCCTTCTCCTTCTCCCCCTCCCCTTCCCCCTCTCCTTTGTCTTCTCCTTTTCCATCTCCATCTCTTTCTTCTCCTTCGCATTCCCCTTCCAATTCCCCCTTCTCCTTCCCCTCCCCCTTCTTCTTGTCCCACTCTTTTCCTTCTCTTCCTTTTCACCCTCCTCCTCACTCTCCTTCTCCTTCTCATTCTCCTTCCCTTTCCCCTTCTCCTTCCTTTTCACATTCTTCTTCTCCTCCTCCTTCGTCGTCTTCTTCTTCTCCTTTCTCTCCATCTTCTCTTTCCTCATTCTCCTCTTATTTTTTTCTAGTTTCTGTCATATTCTGTCTTAAAGTATAAAAATGTGGACTGAAATAAGAATTGATCTAAAGGAAAACATATTCCACACATTTGGATATCATTTATTGGTTTATATTGTATTGAATGAAGAGACCTTCCATGCACCAGTCCTTTTCCTTTATGTTGTATAACAACCAAAATTCTCTATGCATTATAAAGTAATGGCTGAGATAGTTTTGAAGAAGAAAAAAACATGTTCAAACTTTTGTTAAAAACAGGTACCTCAATTTCCTTTAAAAGTGGAATTGGTACCTTTTGGACCTAAACTCTTCACATGTTCTCTCTTCTGCAAATTATTCAAAAGTCTAAGATGACATTGTTAAAAATTACAAAGCAACAGTAAATAACATTATTCAAGAGTTTTATGAAGAAAGTGTTGTTAAATATTTTTATCCGAGACAAACTAACATTCTCTTTTTACAAGTGTTGAAAAATGAATAGCACTTGCAGATTATTTTTGGGGTCCTTTTTATTTTAAATTATCATTGAAATTAAAAAGGGTTCATCATTTTAAATCATATCGCTTATTGTATTCCATTGAAGTGTAGAAATGATGTATTTTATATCAGTATTGCCATTTTGAATTCAAATTTGGCTGTTTTCAACATGATTTACCAAAGTTCTTTTCTTTTTTTAAATCTTAACATCTAACTGACATTCTAACCAGCGATCCTACTATAACAAGATAAAGATTATATACATGTTTGGTGTATAAAAAAACATTAAATACATGAATCCATAAATAATGTGAAAAATTAAAAATGAACTATGTTACACTTATTCAACAGTTATACCTTGGTCACATTTGCTCTACGGCGGCCGTACGGCGAGTCGAAAACAGCCGTTTTAATCATTTTTATTCAAACTACCTATATATAGCTGGTACAAAAATGTCAAAACGGCTGTTTTCGACTCGCCGTACGGCCACCGTAGAACAAATGTGACCAAGGTATTACACATTTATTCAAGAGTCCAATTGAAAGATGATCATAAAATCAGGGACAATGGAAATCAAGATGGCTGTAGTCAGATTAGTTTTCTATATACAAGATCTATGAACTATAAAACATTGGCTTCTACTTGTTACAGTAACATCTTCAAAAGAACTATTGCAAGTTAAGAAAGTAATTTTCTTTTCAGCATCTATCAAGAATTCAATGAGGTTGAAAGTTGTTTTTAAATTTAAGTCAGTTTTATTTACTTGCATGTAGCTAGTATAACATGTAAAAAAGGATAGAAAATAAATATAGTTGAGCAGAGCGTGCTTTAATTTTGTTCATAAACTGATGTGGTAAATAAATCATATACAAATTTACTTGCGCAAGACATTCAGTAGCAAAAAGAACAAACCAACTCCTATCATTATTGTGTAACTTCTTTAAATCAAAGTAACAAACATAACTTAAATCTACAACCTTCTTATGACATTCCTTGCAGTTACATCATGAGATTTCTACACGAGGTAAGAAAGAAAGAGAATGAAAATATTGCCATAATTCACAACATGAGAGTGAATGCTTGATATTTGAGGAAGAGAATGATTAAAGATACATATTTGTGCTTTGTGTCATCAAAGAGAATTCACAAAATCAGTATAGACGAAATCCAGTGAAGGAATTATAGTTAGATGGTCCAAAGTCTCTATTTTCTGTGATTTGCACCCAGACATCATCGTTTTCCTCTAAATCAAGAATTGCAAAGTTTCCCAGTCTCGAGTCCACTGTGGACATTGCCGTTAAAGCAGTTTCATAGTTTTTTATAAGACTGGCCTTTTCCGCTCGAAAATTGTGGTATCCACCGAAAAATTGGAAAGTGAAGGCGTAAAGCCCCGCAGCCTTGCAGGTGAATTTGCCAGTGTCCTGATTGTAGCCTTCTCCGGAGTTACTGACAATTGTTTGGAAGACAATAGGTGTGTTGGCTGTTGGGAAGCGGGTGGCGTTGATTACGGTGAAAGCTACGCGAAGTTCTGGAGGAAGTGCGTGATTTGCTGGTCCTTGGATCCCTGGAAGGCCTCTGGGTCCGCGTAGTCCTTTCATGCCTGGTTCTCCTGGTATGCCCCTTTCTCCTGGATCACCTTTTATTCCTCCAAAGTCTCCCTTATCTCCTTTCATTCCCGGTGGACCTTCAGGTCCTCTATTACCCTTTGGTCCCTTGGATCCACGGCGTCCAACCAATCCCTGCTGGCCCCCGTTCCCGCCGTCCCCTTTCATGCCGGGTTCTCCTTTGATGCCAGGGTTTCCTGGTAGACCGTTGTGTCCTGGTGTTCCTGGGATCCCAGGCATTCCTGGGAACCCGCAGCAGCTTCTTCCACAGGCCTGCTGCTGATGAAGCATTTCCTGGTGCATTGAAACCTGCTGCTGCTGTTGCTGAAGCTGTTGATTTTGATGCTCTTGATGATGATGTGTCTGTTGCTCCTGTTGATTGTTCAATTGTTTGTGGCTCTCGTTCAATTCCTCAAGTTCTTCAGTGATTAGCTCCATATCATCTGGCTCACCTACTGTAGCCTCCGGTCCTTGAGGATATCCTTGTGCAGCATGGGTGGGTGGAAGGGTTGTAGGAATACCTGTTGGAGGTTGGGTTGTTGACAAGGTCAATGAAACCAGACCGAGAGTCAGTACAGCTGTCATTAGTGAAGCGATGTCCATTTTGATGAACCAGTGTTTCCAGATGAACCTTCAAACAAAATAAAGAACAGATTTTATTGAAAAGTAAACATCTTACTTAACAGGGGCCACTGTTTTTAAAAGGTGTACACCTTGCTCTTTTACATTAGCTTGTAAAAAGTATTTGATTTTTTAACAGTCTAGTGTACATGGTGCGAGGAAAGGGTACTACCTATCACGGTAGAATATTTGAAACATTGTTCAGGGTTGGGAAAGGTCATTCTGAGATCAAAGAAAGATAACTTGTTTAGGGTGCTTTTTAAAAGTCTATGTAAGAGCATGGTGTCCACCTAATAACAGCAATTATTTGTTATCGTCCTGTGGTTATGTCCCTGATTAAAAAGTTAATGATTCCCCAATTCCCCAAGTATGTCATTTCCTAAATTTCGGAGAAGGAATGATAATTTATTTCAATCATCTTCTCTCTTTGCTGTCTTACATATTTTTACTCTAGTCTGTAAGCAAGTAGAGAACAATTAGAATTGATTTGGACTAAAAGTGTAAGGCAATGAAAATAGCCTTCATTTTTTTTTATACATGATTCTCCTAAAGAGAGGGAAAATGAACAGATTCATTTTGATTATTTTCATTCATCTTATTAATTATAAGTTGGTTTCTAGAGAGAGACGAGATCTGGTTTGTTTTGATAACTTTTGTTCAAAATGATTTGTCACAATTTCTTGTCAGAAATCGTCTCTCGATTAAATTTTAATTTCAGATACAATGGCATTAATCAGAAAATAAAGAACTGATTTTGGGTGTTGGAAAAACAAGTGAAGAGAGGGGGAAAAAACGGTAAATTTTTCATTCTGTCTTATTGATTAAAAGTGGTTGCTAGAGAGAAGAGATCAGGTTTAAGTTGATAATTTTCCTTTACAATGATTTGTCACAATTTTCTTTGTTAGAAATTGTCTCTCAATTAAATTTCAATCTGAAAATATGACGACATTAATCAGAAAATTGAGGGCTGGTTTTGGGTGTTGGAAAAACACGTGAAGCATGAAAGGAATTGCAAAACCACACCATGTCACCCTGAATCTTTCATGCTTGGAATCTAAGTTATTGGATAGACATCGTCATGGATACCAGTAAGGTTTTCTGCTCTTTCGTCCGATATTATAACAGGCTAGATGATTTATTAAGTTCATCTGCACTTAAAGGTTAGCATATCCTTTTTTAAACTCTCAAAGGAAGCATTGGATATGAATATAATTATGATGTTTAGTTATTTGGAAACTTGGTACCCATGTTGTGCAGATTGGTATTGATAACATGTTACAAGTTTCTTATATAAACTACTGAAAAGGTGCAACCCAACTGGCTCAGGACAAATTTTTCATAGAAATTGATAACAAGATTATTTAGTAGATTTCTGCTTTCAATTTCATAAAGGTGTTCATCAATAACGAATGCAATATTTCTGCAACATTTTTTGAGAAACAAAATATCTTTTTTCTGTCAACTATTTCATTTCAAAATTTGATATGAATTTCAGGAACAAACTTGGAATCCACAAATTTCTTCCGAAACAACCGATTTCATATACTTTTTAACTCAAGTTTAATGCTCCATGAAAATAATTGTCACTCAAAGATACAATACTAGACTCATGTAGCAAAAAGTATTTTCCAAGCATGTCTTAGACAATAGTCAAATGTCGTACTTCATGCTATATATTGAACATCCCAACCAACTGAATTCAGTTATGCAAACATATATAGAATTTGGGTCATAAGCGTCTGCACCATAATGTTCTTCCGAACAAGTGTGTACAGTATACGATATACATACACCATGCTTCAACATGATTCACATGTATTCAAACAAAGCGGACAGAAGTGTATTTTTATTTCCAAAATATACTCGGCTTGCAGCTCTGTCACTTTGCCAATAAAACTTTGCAATATAATGCCTTTATAGCTTTCAAGCATGAAAAAGATGTAGAGCATTTTTTTAATGCTCTAGATTAAGGCACCATAACAGATTACATACCAATGTTTGTTAAAGTATCTTTAAACTGAATACTTGCAAATTTGTTCAGGCTTGGAAAAAAAAAATTTCACTCTTTTTTAGTTTGCAGCATAGTATAATAATAATGTGCTTTTTCATTCCAAATGAAATTTAATATCATACTTAAAACACTTGGGATCTAGAAGGAGCGCTGTTCATTAATGTGCCATGTTGGATAAAACTTAAATATTAATTGCATGCTATCTTTAGATATTAATTAAAGTCGAGGTTATAGTGATTACCTATAGCTGCATGAAAACAGATTGTGTCTGTATGATTATGTTTACCTGTTTTGGAGGGGGGGGCATTTAACAAAAAACCTGTTAACCCTGGGGGGGCATGAAAATGTTTTAAAATGTTATTTTGTTGTTTTGGTTGGCTTGATTGAAGGAGATGTGGGGAGTAATTTCCCTCTCCTCAAATATAAAAAATACTTGCACATTTATACATGTATATCACCACCAACAATTTCAATCACTTTTTTTTTTGCAAATTTAATGTGTAGAAGTCTTTTGAACTGCCATGTCAGATTGTGCCCCCTCCAGATAAAAAATGTGAGATTGATTATAAATAATAAATAAATTAATAAATGGATGGATGGATGGATGGATGGATGGATAGATAGATAAATAAATAAGTAAATGAGTGAGTGATTGAGGGAGGGAGGGAGGGAATGATAATAGATATGAATAACAATAGAAATAAATTATGAATATATTAAAAGATAAGAGAAATTAAAAATTAATTAGACTCATTCTGGTTTTGATTGATACTGAAATCACACAATACATGGGCACAGGTTGGTTGGTATTAGCGGTTTTGCATGTGATATATGCACTTTTAATACTGGTTTAATTTGTTTTCAATAGATTATCGGGTTTTTGTGTTGGGTTGGCTTGACTAACTTTCAAATTCACAAGCGTATATTTTGATACTTAAAATGAAGTTCTCATCAGGCATATCATAAATGATTTTCCATTGTGGTACACCACAACAGTTTCAGATGCCATATGTGAACAGAGGTCTGACAGGATTGGTTTGAGGTCTTCTTAATGATACTCTATCGATTGATAGACTTATCATGCTATATGACTTCATATCAATTGCTGCACTACAGTTATTGCATCGGCCAGTTAAGAGCAATTATGTCATTACAAACCATCAGCGATGAATGATTGGTATTATGAAGGGTGGAGGTAGAACATTCCCATAGCTGGCAAAGACTCCTTCTGTCACAGTGCTCTAAGTGTATTTTAGGGTGATGTTCTTAAAGCAAGTTGTTGCTCACCCATCTTTCCTCATCATCACCCCTATCAGTCCTTTACACATTTGAGCAGCTTCTGATATTCTAATATAATATTTAGCAAAATTTTACCTTCATCTGTATGAATAATGAATGTACAATGACGACATGATAGGCAATTCACACACAGAAAATCGTGATTCAAAAAGTTACTTCTTAAATAGCGGACAATTGTGTGCGATTTTGATTGCAATGTGATTCTTAAACTAATTAGTGCATTTTTAAGGAGCCTGATGACATTTTACACTTTTTGCACTCCGAAAGCATGCTAATAATGCCCTTGTCAGACTTAGAGGGCCTTCAGTACACAAGGCATGAGTAGGCTGCAATTCAGACCCTTTACTCGAGTGAAGGGTTTGCACAGCAGACTAAGAATGACATAGTCTGCAGGCACAGACCCTGATTGAAACTTTGATCAACAAGTGTGTCTCCACGCAAAGACTAGCAAATACAACACTTGCTGTTTCAATT
Source organism: Lytechinus pictus (assembly GCF_037042905.1). Lineage (NCBI taxonomy): Eukaryota > Metazoa > Echinodermata > Echinoidea > Temnopleuroida > Toxopneustidae > Lytechinus > Lytechinus pictus. The sequence continues at coordinate 24,714,981 of NC_087256.1, forward strand.
CCTGAGCGAGAGGGCCTTCAGTACACAAGGCATGAGTAGGCTGCAATTCAGACCCTTTACTCGAGTGAAGGGTTTGCACAGCAGACTAAGAATGACATAGTCTGCAGGCACAGACCCTTATTGAAACTTTGATCAACAAGTGTGTCTCCACGCAAAGACTAGCAAATACAAAACTTGCTGTTTCGATTCCTGAGCGAGAGGGCCTTCAGTACACAAGGCATGAGTAGGCTGCAATTCAGACCCTTTACTCGAGTGAAGGGTTTGCACAGCAGACTAAACAGCAAGTTTTGTATTTGCTTTGTATTGACACACTTGTTGATCAAAGTTTCAATCAGGGTCTGTGCCTGCTGACTACTAGTATGTCATTCTTATGAAAAATCTGATTGAATAAAGAAAATTTTGTGTGGGTGTACCCAAATCCATCCCATCTCCATCTCACAGAAATCAGGCTCTTGAATGATACCAACATTGAAGTATGGAGGTATAATGAAACCCTGAGGGATATAATTTGCCAGACTTACTTGAATTTCAGATCATTTTTTTAGGAAATTATTAATATGCTTGATTAAAATACTTGATTTTAGGACTTTTTGAATGTACAGTGTAACAAATTTAGTGTGAAAAACGCATTCTTTCACTCATATATGGAAATATTGATACATTTTTACTCCAATTTATTTTGAGCTAAATAAAAAGACCCAAAGTGGGAGGTAAATTTGAGTGTTGATGGAATTTATGTATCGAGAAGGTGAAACAATTTAACCTATCATAGTGCTTGTAGTTTTATTGATAAATTAATTCCACCTGTCAAACCTCCAATCATCACACTCTATCTACAACAGCTGATCAGCTGGATAGTCGTGGTATATAAGTAAAATGGTTGCTAACTTCAGCCATCTGTAACCATTGGCCCTATGCTATAGACACACTAATTGGCCGATCAGCGCTGACTGAAGATCTTAGCAAATTGGCAGTGACAGTATGGTCGTGCACTGCAGGAATTCATTAAGGCGTTGCCACTCCGATGGGTTACTAGGCCAGGGTGATTTCACGCTTCTTATAACAGTTTATCTTCTCTTGATAGCGAAGTACCTGGGGAATAAGCATCGTACGAGATTAGGGTGGTTGAGATGTGGCGGACGATTTTTATTAAGATAGGGAGGGGATGGTTAAAGACTAATATAGCTAAATAGACAAGTTCAGAGTTAATTTTGGTCAGAGTGACCTCAGTTCATCATGGAGAAGGGTTAGTTGATGGGTCAGTTTGTATCGCAGTTGGACTCACACAATTAAAGCCAAACTTGATATTGAGAAGTTGCAGTGAGCAAGAGAGTCCACTGAGAGATTATGTAATCAAGATGAATCAATGTCGTACAGAGTAAGTTCTGACTTACATTTTAAGCAAATCAAATGTGAGTCAAAATATAAAAAAAACATTCAAGTAATGCTGAAAATCGCCAAATCAACATGGACAGGTGCTGGAGAAAAAAATACATCTGTCATATGATAAAATGCCTGTTTATTTTCAATATCCGCTGCCACATTGCACTGCATTGTGCACAGAAACTGCAAATGATTTAATCGATCATCAAATTGTGCAAGGTTTTCACTCACTGTTAGCATGGATGACAATACAAACGATTTTCTTGCAGCAAAAATAGTTTGGATTGTTGCAGAATCAATCAATGTAATTTTGATTGCCGGGCCCACAGTATTCTGTGGCAGAGTGGTCTAAGGCACTTGTTTGGAGACCCGAGGATTGGGGGTTCGATTCCCGACACGGCACTAATGCCCTTGAGCAAGGCATTTTATCCAAATTGCTATTTTATCATACATTCTGATCCAGACTATTTGAGGGTGAATGCTGGAATGCATGATAGCATTATGCAAGATGCTATGAAGATCTTTAAAAGACAAATGGGTCTTCAACAGTTAACATCATTATGGCAGTGATATATATACATCACAGCATATAGGACCTACCATATAGGGGGCCTACAGTATCTGTTAATGTTGATCGATATAACATGAAGAATATATTTCAATTGACCTTTTAAAGGTCAAGTCCACTCCAGAAAAATGTTGATTTGAATAAATAGAGAAAAATCAAACTAGTGAAAAATAAGCAAAACTTTAAAGTGTCATAACTTTCTTATTTTACATCCGATTTTGATGAAATTTTCAGTGTTATGTTTGTTGGATTTTTCTCTTTTTATTCAAATCAACTTTTTGTTGGGGTTGACTTGTCCTTTAAATAATAAATTGAGTTCACTCTGATCCTCCTACATTCCTCTCACATTATTTCCAGAAGACCAACCAAGCAAATAAATTTCCTTTGGATCGTCAATATTTTAGCTTTTTTAGTCTATATCTATGTAACCCATGGCCAATCATTCATGTCCAGTAGCAAGGGTCTCCTACCAGGGATTCACCTTGGAATGGACTCATTTTTTCTCCCTACTCTCCCATGGAGTATGTCAGCAGGTTCTCCTCATGAAACTAGACCAATCTCTCATTATGTTCTATGAAGGAAGAGGCAAGGGGTTCAGCATCCCTGTTACCACATTCAAGGGGTGCAAAAGTTGATAGTGAGAAAGGAAGAGAACAAGAAAGTTTTTATCTAAAGAGGGGTTCATGAAAGGACCTATCCGATATTTTATCACCCAGGCTCCATTTTATTGGACAGTTACCATAGGAACAGTGCTTCTCAGCCAATCAAAATCAAAGAAAGCTGTCAGATTGGACATTTTGTCAGACAAATGGTGAAGCCCTCATTTTGATTTGCTGCCTAAGCCCTGTTGTCACAAACTGGTTGTCATATAGATCTTGCAGAATGGATTATGAAAACTACATGTTGATCATTTGCATCGTTCCTAAGAAGTCAGGGAAACCCCTCTTTCTATTAATCAAAGTTTGTGTCGTGCCATTTCTAAGAAAAGCAAGGCCCGTTACTTGTTCTGCATGTGCGGAATCCCTCCTCACCACCCAGTCTTATTGATTAATATCTAGTCTGTAATATTGGTGAAGTTAACGGAAGTTCATCCACATGTCTATGTCATTACATGGTGGGTGAATACATCCATTCTCTTAATATCTCCAAACTCTTGGAATAAAATCAGACAATTTCTAGGAAGTGTCATTCCAAGGTCTATGTTTTGAACATGAAAATAAAAGTGAACTCCAATAAAGTGCTTTGATCTGATATAGCCAACCAAAAGAATATTAGATTTTCCAATTGTTTTGTGATGGATATTAAAAATGGCCAGTTTTAAATGATTGAATTTCACATTACTTCATACTCTAATGCATGTACCTGCTTTCCTCCAAAATTTTTCACAGCATGGATACATTATTTGGGATGTGGGTCACTCATAAAATGCAGAATGTGTAGGATAGGAGATGTTGGGTAGGATTCCATTTCATGGATCTTTAAAGTGCCTTCTATCCTAAACATTAAAATTAGTTAATTGTAAGTTAAGAATTTTATTTTTCATGGCAATAGGCAAAATTTCATGTAACATGTAATGCCAATGTTTTATACATGTAAATGTCCCATATTATTACCCTGGCTTTAGCACAGCTGCCAATAAGGGACTTTCAAGCACTTCAGGGAAATAAGGAATATATTATTCAATTTTTTAAATCTTATCTTCTTCTCTAAACAAATATGATTATCCAATAAGACTTTAACGGAAGTCCCCTACATAAATAAAATCAATATACCCGAAGATGCCCTTAAAAAAATGATAATTGAATATTAAGATGGGGAAGTTGAAGTAATTAAATTTTTGTTGGTCCATGTATTTATTGTATTGATCAGCATTGCACAGATGCCGTATGGGGAAAACTAAATAGATAGATGATTTAGAGGTATATAACCTTCTTAGATAGGATATATATCATTACTAACTCAGCAGGTTGCCACGGAAACTATAATTTGCCTTCCATCTATTATGTATGTATTATCGGATATTTACATGGATGTTGTTAGGATGTTGAAGATTAGACTGTACAAACCTGTATCTAAATTATTCAGTGAAATGTGGAACTAATATTCCACTTGGTCTAATTTGTGCTGTACATGATCTACTTCAACTGAGTTCTGAAAGAAACTGGTCAACCTTTTACAAGGACACTACACAAATTCCACACAGTCAAAGTGAACTATATTTTTAGTTTACACAGGCTAGCTTCAATGATCTTTGCTAAGCACATGCCGATAATTAAGAGATTGGTTCAATCACAGAGAGGCTCTAGCCCCCAAATCAATTGGTTTCTGAATCTTAAGTCACAAAATGGCAAAAAGTAAGACCAATGAAAATGAGATAGGAGTAAGTATTTTTGGATTAAGATGCTCATTCTGTCAACAGTTCATGACCACTATTTTTATAGCTAAAAGTATTTTGAATTGACTACAAATAGAGTGACTTGATGATGAATACAAATTAAGATTTATCTCCTGTATGGAGACAAAGCAATAGCTTTGTCAAGGCCATATGTAATATTAGTAGATCATTCACTCTCAGAAGTAATTGATGTTTCCTTGAATCAAGCACATCATTTTCAAAAGGAGAAGAGGAACATATTTTTAGATGAATATGATGTGTTTAACTCGTGAACATTGGACAGCATTTTTTTTGGTAATCATTTGGGTGTGTAACTATCAAAATAATTTATTGAAAAGATGCAATTTTGTAACTCAACTAAGAGATGATTTTTTTATACTTTACCATCGATTAAATTCATTGGAGGAGGGGTCTGAACTTTATTCCTGAAAGATATCATCGGTAGGGCTAACCTCGCATCTCAAAATTAAGACAATTTGGGAAAGTTTAGTAGTAAAGACCTTCATCTTTTTTTTTAATTATGCAATTGTGCAAACCTCTTATTGTCCAAAACCAGTCTCCTCATTCTTGAATAGTTTTCTTGTAAGGCAAAAGAAGATTGTTACTTTTGGCACAACTATGAAATAAAGCTTTTCTGAACTGTTATAAAAAAAAATTTGATGCAAGGTCTTAACAGCCCATTCTCCAAAAAGACTCGATATACTCTGATGTGTGAGTACACCTGACATCTGCAGTATCTCAAGTTAAAATGGTTTTAAAAATTCTAATTAAGTTGCGTGAGATAAGGTGTGACAGACACTCTAGTCTGTTAAATGTATCATGTCGTCCTTCTCAGTCGGAAGTCTGTGATGCCTCATATTTTAGCAGGAAATATTAAGTTTTCTGATTTAATTCTCAAAGATGTTTGAGGTGAACTAATGGAATTCCTTAGTCTGCTTGATAGAGTTAGGTTATGAAAGTCCTTTGGAGGTGAAACTGGGTTAATTCCGACAAAAAAAACCCACCCATCTTGGTTTTCTGATAATTCTGATCCTACTTGGGTAGATATCTCTTAAAGTATTTATTCTTCAGTAATGCTCCATATTAATGATAAACAAATATTGAATGTTTATGAGTGCAATGGACAGAATACTTCATGAGGTGAAAGATGAAAAGATCCATTCAACGAGGCGTAGCCGAGTTTAATGGATCATTCATTTCGTCTTTCACCGAATGAAGTATTCTGTCCATTGACATTTAAAACTAGATTTTTTTGTAGGAAATTTCTCAATTTCGATGCAAAATATGATCATACAGTGCGAGCTTGGTCTTTGTCGTGTGCAATGGACAAAATCGTATGGATCCTAAATTGCACGGTCAATGACGTCATTGTAAAATGGTCTGAATGATCGATATCAAACAACCAATCAAATGCCAAGGATCTATCTAGCTGTCATATAGGAGCCAATATTTAAACATTTTGTAGAGCTTCAAGCCCTTTTCCACTCATTGCAGTCACCTGCATATCATATTTTGCCCCATACCTGATGGATGAATGGATGAACAAATGAATGAATGGATGAAAAGTGATATAAGTGATAAAAGTGATATAATATACAAATATATGAATATATTACGAATTTCAATAAAAGAAAGGGATGAATCGATAATGAATGCATGAAAGAATAAATGAATGAATGAATGAATGCGTGAGTGAGTGTGTATGTGTATATGTGAGGGTGGGAGGGTGTGTGAGTGAATGAGGGGTGAGTGAGTGAGTGAGTGAATGAGTGTGTGAGTGAGTGAGTGAGTGAGTGAGTGTGTGTGTGAGTGAGTGAGTGAAGAGATGAATGAATACAGAAATCATTCATAAATGGAAATAATGTCAAATTTATAGATGAATGAATGGATCAAATAATCAATAATAATATTTTCAATAAAAACCTGGATGAAATGATAATGAATGAATGAATGAATGAATGAGTGAGTGAGTGAGTGAGTGAGTGAGTGAGTGAGTGAGTGAGTGAGTGGGTGGGTGGGTGGGTGGGTGAGTGTGTATGTATGTGTGTGTGAAGGTGGGAGGGTGTGTGAGTGAGTGAGTGAGGGATGAGTGAGTGAGTGAATTAATGAGTGAGTGAGGGGTGCGTGAGTGAATGAGTGTGTGAGTGAGTGAGTGAAGAAATTAATGAATACAGAAATCATTCATAAATTGAAATTATGTCAAATTAATAGATGAATGAATTGATCAAATAATCATTCAATTCATCAACCAAATTTAAATGAAACAAATGAAGATAATAGTCATTGTACTGTATATTTAACAAATAATTCACCTTGATATTGCACTTATATTAACCTTGAGAAAAAATGTTGGATATTTGTAGAATCCAATGCCAAGATTTTTTTACATTAGGCTGACATGTAGGCCTAGATAGTTGAATCCTCCCAGCCCAAATATGCTGGAGGTATGAAAATAGTATCAGCGAAGCTTGTCCGAGGTGTTTTGGCAGCTGCCATCCAGATATGAGATGACGAGATATGTCTAAGCCATCCAAAGCTTTTCAATCCTTTAAACATTCTCCATGTTGTAACATCTCTACATCAAATTAATTCTTGGGTGCATTCACACATTTTTTTTCTGAAGGGGGATGGGGGCAGAATAATCTTTTTTTTAATTGTTTACTTCAAAAGTTTAGTCCTTTTTCAAAAAGCCGAAGTTGAGTTGGGATGCAACCCACAAATTTGCTCATTAATTGCGTCTTTATAATTAAAAATAACCATCAAGCTTATTTTCATGGAAATATTCTGGATTGTAAATTGTACAATAATTTAAAAAAATAAAATGGGCTGGTGTAAATGGACTATTCGAGCAAAGGCCTGAGCTAGATTGAAATCAATTAGGCTTTAGCTAATGAGAGTGTGATATAAGAAAAGGTCCATTTACCAGAGTGAACATTCTCAACCAGCCGTTTTTAAGAGAGCCCATACTAGGACGCTAACCTCCACTTGCCGAAGTGCATAAATAATGAATATATTGACCAATTAATACAGTACCTCACTATCTTACATGTTTCAGAGATTTTTTTTGGGGGGGAGGGAGATCAGGTTTTCATTCTTGTGGTATAACCTGCAAAATAAACTGCAGATAGAGTATTACAAAAAATCTCTAACTAGTTGTAATAGACAAAGTTTGCTAGATCAGAAACAGGAGAATTGCAAAATGTTGGGATGTAAAAAGAATTTTCCGAGGGGGTGGGGGAGGCGCATCGTACAAATTTTTTTGAAGAGTGAGGGGGCAAAGTGAACAAGTTTGTCATGGGGGCGCTTTTCCATGACTAAGTAAAGTGATATTGAAGGATTTTGTGCACACTTTTGGTGAGTTTTGTAAAAAATAAAAAAAATCAGTACAAAGTTGTCTTTTTTTGTAGGGGGGGGGGGGGCTGCTGTGTATGGCCATACTTTGTATGCTGGTTTACAAACCTTGGGTTTTTACTCCTTACTATATAAATATCTGGTTTATTTCCAATTCGTCTAATGCCAATTCGTCTAATTGCCAACTCGTCTACTCTTATTTGGTCTACCATCAGTTCGTCCACTCACCACATGGTCTACTTTCATTTCGTCTAATGCCATTCTGTCTAATAACTAGTTGGTCCAATAGCCATTTAGTCCATATACCATTTGGTCTAATTAAATTTAAGTGATAATTGTGCAAAATGAAGGAAAAGAAAATGGGTATTACACCAATTTTTATTAGATGAAATGGTAATAGACGAACTGGTGATTAGATGAAGTGATGATTGGACCAAATGGTTATTGGACCAAATAGTTGTTAGACGAAATGTTGATGGACGGAATGGCATTAGACTAAATGAAGGTAGACCATGTGGTGAGTGGACGAGTTGGCAGAAGACGAATTGGCAATTTACCAAATATCTTACTATAATGATCTTCCTCGCTATTATGGAAACTACTGTAAAAATATTGATTTTGATTGGCGGCGCACCCTGTTTCCATGGTAGCTAAAATCAATAGTGAAAATTAATATTAGTAATTGTTTTATGCAGCAGGTACCTGGTAATTCTAGCTGACTTGCTCCATGTTGGAAACAACTTTTAACTCTATACAATTTACAGTAAGATAAGTAAGATTTCTTGTACTATTTTAAGTTTTGCTATCCTGCAATTGTAGTCAACATGTCAGTCATTTGTTCAGATAATTATATCAGTCAATTTGTAGTCCTGCATCTTCTTGTCAAGTTCATACAAAAGGCAGTGCTGCACCAGCCTGAGTTTGCTCAATCTAAAGATTTTAGCCCGATCGGCCCTCTTCGCGATTAATCTCGAGATTCAAGAAACCCCATCTCCACCAGCGCAAGAAGAGCAATTCATGCTTGAGCGAGGCATCGATGCATTGTGGTTTGACGCGGCGGATAAATAATCCAGAGTGCGTCTGCACCCGCGAATTAGAGGGATAATTCATAAATAGCGCGCTATTTTGCAAATATTCCCGAGTTGACTTGGGATTGCATGCAATCTCAAGATTAATCCAGCGAACTAGCGGGATGATTGCGTCACTATTACAAATAATCTGGGGATTGTTCAGATCGGGATAATTTGCCGGATCAGAAATAGCGCAATTGTTTGAAAACTCGGGCTGGTGCAGATGGCTCTAGAGAGTCCAACAGCATGGTGGTATTAAAAACAGAGCGATGAAATCATAGATCTTGATTAGCTCCCTCTGATATTAATTTTGACAAGTTTATTACATAACAGAGAAGCCAGCTGCCAACAAGCTTCATTCCTGTTTACAATCAACAGGGATATTCAGCACTAGACAGCTGTACCAGTTAGACATGCCAACCGTTCCCTTAATTTTAGAGTATTTGTTCCTCTTTTTTGCTATGAGTACACCAATACTTTTTTTGTATGATTTGTTACCTTTTTTAAAATTTCCAATCATGGAGTATGTAATATACACAGCTCGTGACACTAGCGCCGATCCGACGGTCCCAGACCGGTAAAAATCACTGTCAGGCCAGTAACTAGTTGCATGAAAAGAACAAATTATTGCCTACGAGCACATGTTTAAGATGTTGAATTATCAAGTTTTCAAGTACTGTACAGTCATTTCACATGTTTTTTCACCGATCTCACTACAACAGGCTGGCGATAGTTATGTTGAGACAAATTTTGAAAAATACTCTTTTTTTGTCAGAAAATACTTTTTTCGTTCTAAGAATATTTTTTTTTGTAGAAAGTTGGCAGGTCTGCAGTTATACCACTACTTGGACAGACAAAACCTACTTCCAAAAAAATAAGGCTGTGTTTATGCTTTCATTGTGGAGACAGAATCAGCGTTTTGAAATGCTGTTTCAGAACGCTGATTGCAGACGTGGCTCTGGGAGTGCTGTTTATGCATAATTTTTCAGAGGCAAAATCCTTTATTATTTGTGCTATTTTACGGTTTCTTTTAAAAGAGCATTTGCTAAATAGACAATAGACCTACTGTTAACTATTGGTAAAAATAGTAGAGAAAATAATAAATGATATTGGTAAAGTTTTGAGGAAAATCCATTAAAGATCATCAGAATTTCATTTTTTTATTTATGATGTCATATGCGAGCAGCTTGCCATATATCCTAAATAAAAAATCAATGAACTATCATTTTATAAAAAAATTTAACATGGTTTTTTTGTACCTTCAGTATATCAACAGACAAATTATTTCACTCCTGCTTATGAAATAATTGTTTTAGTCATCATTAGCCATTAAAGAATTGAAATTTGTGCATTTTGTATAACATTACACATGGAACAGCTGCTCGTAATAGTCGTATATGACATCACAAATCCAAAAATTAAAATTTTAATAGATTTTGTTTAATCTTAAATGCATTTTCTTCAAACTTCCAACAATATTTATTGTTATTTTTCTGGTATATTTTTACAACAAACTTTTCTTCAGAGTAAACTTCCACTTTGATATCTGAACATATTTACTATTTTTATTTTCTTTAATGCTCCAGTAACCTCAAACCACTTTTTATTAAACTTATTTTGAAATACTTATATATATATATGTACAGAAGAGGGGGGTCTGATTAGAAAATATCAATTAATTTCAAAAACTTGATTAATTTTACAAACTTTGCCAAGAACCAGAGTTACTGGGATTCTACCACTAGATTTAGAAAGATAAGTAAAAAAAAAACGTTACCTGCAGCGTCAGACAATCCAACTCTGTGAGACTCGCTGAGATGGAATTAATGATAAAATCAGGTAGAGAATTATGTCCTAACTCATGAATGATAAATATCAGCGCTGTTCTTCGGAATCCCTGCAGCTTTCCCCAATGACAAACACATGAATGACGGAACTATTAATATCCCAGCTACAGCTGTAACGCAGATTCCCCCTTGTTTGATTTCTCAGGGGTTTGATGTGTCAGTGAGTTCTACCCATCGGGGGAGAGGATGAGCGATGCGATAACCATCCTGGTTCTACCAGTTTCCGAAGCACAATGTTACATCCGAGTCAATTATCGCAGATGCTTCAGTCTTGAAATGCGGTGCGAGAATCCACTTTGTGTCTATTAAATTTGAGAAAATACAAGGTTCGTTGACTGCTTTAATCTGTGTTGGGTTAGACTTAGAGAAAGGTTTCCTCTCCTTGTTTGCTACTGTGTCTTCCTGTCGATAGGAAAAGAGAAGGCCTATCTATTCAAGATTTGATGTCTCTTGATTAAACCATGGACCTACTATGATTAAACCAGGGTTGGTGATGAGACCCTCATAACTTCAGAAGATTTGGAGTCAATCCCAAAGATCTAGTAGCGAGGGTATAAATGAAAACCAGCCAAGTGATCACGCGCAATTCTGAGGAGATCACCATCTCTCTCACTTACTCTCTCTTTCTTTCACTTCCTTACGCACACTATACATACATGAATATTCATGAGTATGAATGATGTCAGCAGCTTAGCAGCCAATGAGAGTTCATCCCAGTGTAGAAAGTTTGAAGGCTGAGGTCTTTGATAATCTTTGCTCATGTAGTAGCATCTAGATGAGTTATGACTTGATGTAAAATATTTCTCCCTCTCTCTCTCTCTCTCTTCCTCTTTCTTAACTTGAAAAGTGCAATAACTGATAATTGATATTGTCCTCTTTTGGGGATATTCTGAAATGCTCGAGATTACCATGACATTCTACCAACAGCTATAGGTGAAATCATTGCATTTCAAATTAATCATGCTCTATTTTCACGAGGGTGCGTTAATTGATAAGCGTCATAAAGTAACAGGGCGGTGATTTTAAAGGAATACTTTAATAATTTTTAGATGAATTACAATGATGAGTGATTTTACAGTATGATGAAGCATGGCCATATATTTTGAAAACTGCTCAAAATTCACCAAAACTTGCTGCCAAAAGTGTGCACAAAATCCTCCAATTCCACTTTAGAAAATGCGAATGCATATGGGGTTTAGCTATGATCAATTTGAATGTATTTCTTATGACCTATATCCTACCTATATTATTCATATACTGATTTGCTTGTTCAAAATCAAGAAATCCATTCCTACCCAACTCGACAAGTACACAATTTCCACATTTCCCCAGTGCGCACTGTTCTTGCCCTTAAATCATTTACTTTTACAGGGCCTTCCTTTTGGAATAATTTAGACACCCATATAATTGAGGCGCCCTCTTTATATTCTTTTAAATGTAGGCTGAAAATATTTCTTTTACAATCGTATGCTAGTGGGTAAGCGCCTTGCTCGAGTGACTATCATGTAGAACTCTTTATAATGTATTATTTTTCTACATTTGATTTATCTCACTTCATTGCGTTAGGAGTTTTTAATCCTTGATTATTTTCTTCTGGGAACCTATATGTCTACAAGCTTTGCTTTTTAATAGGTTCCTCATATTTCACGATATTGTATTTCTTTGTAAAACACTACAACTATGTATTTTTTGTCATCTTCTCATAATTATGTTCAAGATGTATGTTTTTGTGGAATGTGAAACAATAAATCAAAAATCAAATCAAATATACAAGTATACTTTTTTCATTCATTCATTTATTATTTTTTAATTTAACTTTATTTCATTTTATCTATAAACACCAAATTCATCAGTGTCAAGTTTCCTCTCATGAGTTCATGTTTTTGTAATTAATGAATTATAAAGTGATGAATTTATCTGAACAAATAGTCCAGATTGTGTTTTTTTTTTTAGATTCTAAAGGGGGACGACACTTCCTAATTCATCCTCATGACAAATAAGAAATGATTTTTTTTATTTGGTTCAAAAGATTCTAAAAGGGGGATGGCACTGCCTAATTCATCCTCCTGACAAATTAGATTTTTAGTGATTTTTTTTTTGGTTCAAAAGAGGTTGGGTATGCAAACTTCTCCCCTGAGTCTTTAAGCTTACTTGATTGTGGATGTCATTTGTCATCAAGTTTATTATCATAGACTGGGAGAGGAAATATCCACTATTCGCGGAAACGTCAGCAAAGAAAAGTACATTCCTCCCTCTCACTGCAGATGAGGGGAGGAATGCAGCCTGATTCTTATGACGATTAACAAGTACCTATTTATTAGTACACAGTCATTTCTCTCACATAATTCCATTATTACTTTTGAAAGATCTTTAATTCCTATATACCTTCTTCTAATAATTGCTCAAGTTTGAATAGATAAACCTGTAGATGGTTTGATTAAAACTTGACATCAAGCAAATAACAATCTTTGTAATATTTTGTGAAGTGCAAAAAGAAATTTGTCCTTAGACCAAGAAATTAGACTTCTTTTTTTTTTGCAGGTGTTTCTGCATTTATTGAAAATATATGAAACACAGTAATCGTAAATAATATAAAGAAATACAAAAATAAATGAAAGAATTACAAATTGTGACGATTACATAATAGAAGAATAATTTACATAGATATACATGTAAGCAATAATATATAAAATAAAATGCAGTGGCAAGCTATCGTAAGCAAAATGCTTGAGAGAATAGCAGCCAGGACAAGTCCACCCCAACAAAAAGTTGATTTGAATGAAAAGAGAAAAATCCAACAAGCATAACACTGAAAATTTCATCAAAATCGGATGTAAAATAAGAAAAATATGACATTTTAAAGTTTCGCTTAATTTCACAAAACAGTTGTGAAATGCACATCCTGGTCGGTATGCACATCCTGGTCGGTATGCAAATGAAGAGACTGATGACGTCATCCACTCACTATTTCTTTTATATTTTTTTATATGAAATATGAAATATTCTAATTTTCTCCTCATTGTCAAGTGAAACAAAGATTAATTCCTCCTGAACATGTGAAATTAGCATTGCTTGATACTATATGGTCCAGTCAAGTTGGTCCTTATTGTCAAATCCGTAAAAAACGAAATATTGTATAATTCAAACAATAAAAAACAAAAGAAATAGTGTGAGGGACATCATCGACTGTCTCATCTGCATGTCACTGAGTTGTGCATATCACTGTTTTGTGAAAAATAAGCAAAACTTTAAAATGTCATAACTCTTATTTTACATCCGATTTTGATGAAATTTTCAGCGTAATGCTAGTTTGATTTTTCTCTATTTATTCATATCGACATTTTCTGGGGTGGACTTGACCTTTAAAAAAATCATGAAAATATAAAGCTAAACCTTTTGAACATAGAACGTACCAAATTACATGATTTGTGATTTTGATCCTTCACTTTTGTTTTCTCAATATTAATTTACAAGAAATGTCTCATAGTTATTAGTTCCATTCAATTAGTAATTCATTAAAGAGAAAAATCCAACGAGCATAACACTGACAATTTCATTAAAATGGGATGTAAAATAAGAAAGTTATGACATTTGTAATTTTTGCTTAATTTCATTTTGCATCCTGTTCGATATAGGTAAATGAGGGGACTGATGATACCCCACTCACTGTTTCTTTTGTATTTTATTATATGAAATATGAAATTTTTCTCCTTATTGTACATGTAAAACAAAATTTAATTCCTCCCTAAACATGTGGAATTGCCATTGTTTAAACATTTTATGGTTCAGTCAAGTTTGTCCCTATTCTCAAATCTGTAAAAAAAATAATGTATAATTCAAACAATTTAAAAAAAAGATAAGTAGTGAGTGAGGGACATCATCAACTCTCTCATTTGCATGTCACTACATCGTGCATATAACTGTTTTGTGAAAAATAAGTGAAACTTTAAAATGTCCTGACTTTCTTATTTTACATCCGATTTTGATGAAAATTCCAGCATTATGCTTGTTTGATCTTTCTCTATTGATTCCAATCAATATTTTCCAGGGGTGGACTTGGCCTTCAAACATTTTGTGACACAAAAGCAAAATATTTCCCTTAATTTTTTTAGAAGGCGAATCATGGAATAATTAGCCGTCATATATTTTCGCTGTTGTGCCCCGTTGTAGAGTGCAAATGAAGAGAAACGGCCCAATTTAAACGTTGTCACTTCCCTCATAACAACATTATTATGATGTTTGCAACATGTCATGTGTAATGCCTCTTTCCTTCCCTTACTTTTGTGTTCTTCTCATGCAACATTCACTTTTTGCTAATTGGAGGATGAGTCAAATCTACTCAAAATGTGGAGCAAATGGCCTTTAAAGGACAAGTCCACCCCAACAAACGGTTGATTTCAATGAAAAGAGAAAATTCCAGCAAGCACAATGCTGACAATTTTATCATAATTGGATGTTAATAAGAAAGTTATGACATTTTTAAGTTTCACTTGATTTTCACAAATAAGTTTTGGGATGGACTTGACCTTCAAAGTGGTTATACTAGTTGAGAACAAATTTTAGTTTGTGAGATATATTCAAATGAAAGCAGATAGTGAGGGAAACATTGTTGCATATTTGGCTAATGGTTGGGTGATGATTATTTTGCTTGATTGTGAATAAAACATTTTCTGGGCCCTGCAACAAAGCATTGGTTTTTACAATCAACTAAGTTTTGATGCCTGATTTGATTATGTTTTTACAATACTACTCAGTTTTTAAATTGATTATATATTTATAGTTGGCCTATATGGTCATTTTTGTGCCCATTTCAGTAGATTCAAACATTGATTTTTGTTTCTTTCATTTTTTTTTATCCTGGCACATAAGCTTCTTGAAAGATATGATTAGAAGCATTATGAAACCTTGGTAAACAAAATTCCTTCATACCTCAGAAATCAGTTTTGGAGGCAGCGTAGCTCAGTCGGTTAGAGCGCATGTTTCGGATAAGATCGTAGATCTCAACGTGAGGGGTTCGAGTCCCGCTCATGCCGAAACGCGTCTTAACAAAAAAAAAGTCTTGATGCTATAGCGTTGTGTGTTAGCGTGCCTCACCACTGTATTCAGTGCAGGTGTGAATACAGTTGGAAAACACTCCGTCCATCGGAAAGGACGCAAATGTTGGTCCCGTGTATAGGAGAGGTACAACCTATGCACGTTAAAACCAATACACTATTCGTCAAAGAGTAGGGTGTTCACCCGGTGTATTGCACCTGCCGGTCCCGGCAAAATCCAGGTCAAGTACCCGATGCGTTTATGCCCAGAAGGGCCCTGCATCGTATACATCCAGATCCAGATCAGCTGTAAAATAAAAAGATTTTCAACTTTGAGTAGTTTTGTTCTGGATTATTACATGTGGTCTTTTATACCCCTTTCATAAACCCATCCTCCAATTAGCCGCCTAAGAGTAATGCGGATAATTCAATAAAAATTGCGTTCACAAACTCTGAAAATAATCCGCACTATTTTTACGAGCGCCCGTCCTGAAAAAGGCGGATAATCATCATGACAACTGCACACGCCCCCTCCAATGCGGTTGTGTTGGAAAAGGGTGACCTTGTGACCGCACCATGGCAATTATCTGCATTATTTGGAAATGAGTTCATAAAGTCAAAATCTGGTCCCGATGCCGCTATTATGCGGATAATTGCAGCATCAAAATAATGCGGATAACTCTGGTCCTCCTCCGATTTTACGACCAAATTATGCTGCTATTAGCCGCATAATTGGGTTTATGAAAGGGGTATCACTCCCACTCAGTGGTATAGCACGGATGGTTAGGGTGATGATGGGGGGTGGATGGGGGGGGCACAACGATGACGCAAATCTCTAGGCTTCAGAGGCATAAACAGTTGATTGGTATAACAATTAGTTACTTGTCAGCAGGCACAGATCCTGATCTAATCTTTTATCAACAAATGGGTCTTCCCACAAGACTAACTGAAATGGAACTTGGTGTTTCAATTTCATGGACTTTCTGTGCACAAGTCATTGGCAGGGACTTCAGGCTGCATTTTCAGGCCACTTTCCTCCAGTGAAGAGTCTGCACATCAAGCTAATGCGATACTGCGGCAGCTGTTATCACATCCTAATGATCAGGGCCTTTTATATTGCTTTATTTGAATTAAAATGAGCTATTATAATAATAATATTCCGCATTTATATAGCGCTTAATACATCGGAACGACGTCTCAAAGCGCTTTACAGACATATTATTACCCCGGTCATCGGATCCTTGCATGCCCGCATACAATGTATGCACCTTCTCCACTCCCTGGGGAGCATTCCAACAAGAGTTCCAAGACTCAATTGCTAGGCATACTACATGTAGGCTTTCACATCCTATCGGGTAACCATTTAACACCTGGGTGGAGAGTGGCAAAGTGTGGATTAATGCCTTGCCAAAGGACGCTAGGCCATGGTGGGATTCGAACACGCGACCCTCTGATTACAAGGCGAGAGTCAGAACCGCTACACCACGATGCTTCCATTAAGAAGGACAAGGGTGCACCACAAGTATGTTGGTACTTATGCTTCCCTCATGCACGCCCCCCCCCCCATTGCACCTGCCCCATTTCTTACACCATCGCATCCCAGCCAGAACCAGTGAGATCATAATAGCTGTGTGATCTCTGTCAGCAGGCCGATTTGCCTGAGATTTAGAGCACATTTTCATGGTCATTACATGATAGATTTCAAGCATAGTTGATCCCAAATCACTCGTGAAACCTCCCTTCCATACAATCAGCATGAATCAACCCCATATGACTGCCATTTGTTGCCATGGTAACTACACCAAATATGAATGTCAAGTCACAATTTATGGTTGCAGAAGAGATCATAAGCACCTTATGGGGTGATAGAACTGAGAAGAGATCACTTTGAGTGTTTTTCATCCAATACAAGGTCAAAAAAATATCAAGGGGGTTTGACAAGAATTTTTAAATATTTCAGTTGATTACTTCAGAGAAATTTGTGGAGATAAAATGGTTTGGAAATTCAGACGTTTAAAAGGAAAGTATTCTGATTTGGTTCTAACAAGGGTGTGCTATTGAAGTCTCGCAACAAGACCCATTGTAATGGTCATTCTGATGAAAAAGAATAGGGGAGAGGGTAAGCAAAAGGACTCATTTTCACTTTTTTAATAAAAACGGCGATCACTTAAGATAGGCTTAATGTAAAAGTTTTTCAGCCCATGCTTAGCATTTTTTTTCTTTCCGATATACATCATTCATATGTTAAGGAATTTGGTTGAAAAACGCAATCATAAGAACACCCTTCCCCCTTCCCTGTGCCTCTTCCCCTCTTTGAATGAACTATATTGAGATATTGAGGCATTATAGACCAAATGGGAATAGACCAAATGGCATTTCATCAGCAGAAGGGGGGATGTCTGATATTGTGCTCCATAATCTATGACCCCTGGTACACATGCGTCGGGTTTGAGGCCGCCTCAGACGCCGGCTTTGAAGCTGCCTTCACACCTGCGATTTGGGCGGTGATACGCATACGCGGAAAGTGGACTGAGGCCGCGTGGAGATCATTATCCCCCTGATAGACATAACCCAGTTTCACGTCGCCTATTCACTTTACAAGATCGAGTCGCCTGACTTGTCATGTCAACATTTTCTATCGTTCGTTAGCAATAACTGTTGTTCGCTATTTTTAGTTCAGTGGTCAAGCCGGCCTGTGTCTACTTAGAGATAATACACACACCAACTGCAGGACTGAAGCTGGCGTGAAGCCGTCTTCAAACCACATCCAAAGGTGGACTCGGCCCGAGCAGATGCCAGTCCGGCTTTTAAAAAAAAAGGTAGATGATACATATAAGTTGAGTGGGGCTTCAGTCAACTTTCAGTGTATGTGTATCACCGTCCTATGGGACTGACTGTATAGCAATACCAGATAAAACGATTTTATTGAAGTGTGACATGTGTCATCTTTATCAGACTGGACATTGACACCGTTCTCATTATACTTTCTAAAACTGGTTTACTGGAATCCGGTTCAGGAAACCAGTTTGGAAGATCGCTTTGCTAGCATTCCCATATGATCACCCGAACGTGGTTTTCAAAACCACTTCAAGTAAAGCTGTCTTGTTGCTATGGGAACACTCTCAGTGGGGTGACATGTTTCACGCGAAATTCGAAACTGCAGCGAGGCATTCCACATACAGTTTGTGGAGTAGGGCGCTCGAAATGTGCGAAGATCGCTTCCCGAAGAATGGTTGTGTCCTCACTTCACTAAAACCAGTGTAACGAGGCAAAGCAATCTTCAAAACTACATCGCGAGGTGGATTGCTGAACCAGTTTGGAAGATCGCTTCCAAGACCGCTTCGACTGTTCTCACTACATGTTAAACTAGTTTTCAGATGGTAGTGAGAACGGTGTCCTACTTCAGAGGAGTACCAGATGAAAGGATTTTATTGAACTGTGACATGTGTCATCATTATCAGACTGGACAAAGTCGCCTTGTCGGGTTACAGTATTCCCCTACCTACAGAACTTGTTTGGACATCAGCATCTTGTGTTGATTGCATCTATCGCTGTCATTTACCAAACTGTTCATTCAGTGATAATGACGGGGGAGGAAAGGCGGGATGGGGTCAGAAGATAAAGACTTGACACGTCCAGTAAACCAATTCTATACATACATTTATGGAGTTGACTTGGTCAAATATTGTATTGATATTGCACTTTTGGTATCATTTACAGAGCTTTTCATTTGGTTATAACAGGACGAAGAAGGTGGGAGGGGTCAGAAAGATAACAATCTATCACTTGAGACTTGCTTGAATTGTCACCTTTGCATGTTTTCTATATTTATGGTGCTGCTGGTCCCTCCCCCAAGGAATGAATAAATAGATGAAAAATATGATAAGTTCAGAGATGAATAGAAAGAGCACTGTCTATAAATAAATGAATGAATTTATAGGTTTATGAACTAATAAATGATTGGATTATGTATGTATGTAAAAATAAATGAGTGAATGAAAAATGCACGAACAAAAGGAATAATGGACGATCTGAAAATGTATGAATCAATATAAATTATGGATCCTAAATTGATACAAACTATCAACTGTTTTGCAACCTTTCACTAAAATATGAACAATTTACCTGTATGCCCAAATGACTTGGGAGATTATTTTGTATTGCTGTGGGATATTTATGAAAGACCAAATGAAAAAATCTGTAGACTGTATGCATCCCATGGTCATATACTCAGGATAGGAAGGAGTTACAAGGAAAAGGGTACTTGGTGATATGAGAGAAAGAGGAAAAAAAGAGAGGGAGAGACACAGAGAGAGGAGAGAGCTAAAGAGAGAGTGCAAAATGTTGGGAAAGCACCTTTGATGATATAATTAATTGAGGCGTAATCTAGAGCAGCACCTCCCCCTCGTCCCACCTTCCCAAAGGCCTGTTCTCATTAGCAGACGTTATTTTAACATATTGATACTTGATACATGGGATTAACTAAGAAAGTTAAATCTGTGTTAACATGGCTACCTCGTTACCAGTTCCAATCTGTGTATGAAAGTAATATAGCTGGAAAATATTTCAATGGAAATTTATTGGGTATGAACAAGGACACTGTTCTCACTATACCTTCCTAAAACTAGTTTACTGGAAACTTGTTTAACGTGTAATGAGAACGGTCCAAGCGATCTTCCATACCGATTCATAAAACCACCTCGCGATGTAGTTTTCAAGATAGCTTTGCCTCGTTAAACTGGATTCAGCGTAAGTGAGGACACAACCTTCGGGAAGTGATCTTTGCACATTTTGAGCGTGCTACTCTACACACTGTATGTGGAATGCCTACGATGCGGTTTTGAATTTCGCGCGAAACGTGTCACCCCACTGAGAGTGTTCCCATAGCAACAAGATCGCTTTATGTGAAGTGATTTTGAAAACCACTTTCGGGTGATCAAATGGGAACGCTAGCAAAGCGATCTTCCAAACTGGTTTCCTGAACCAGTTTCCAGTAAACTAGTGTTATAAAGCGTAATGAGGACGGGGTCAAGGACTCAAGAGGGTCTGTTGTTGTCCCAATCATCATTTTGTCTTATACCCATTTCATTTTCTTTCATTTCGCCTAATTAACACAGAGTACAATTAGACAAAATGGTATATGGACTGAATGGCTATTGTACCAACTGGTTATTAAATGATATGGTGAGTGGACGAAGTGGCAATTCGACCATGTGGATAGTGAACGAACTGATGGTAGACCAAATGATAGTAGACGAGTTGGTAATTGGGCGGCTGGGCATTAGACCAATTGAAAATAAACCATGGAGATGGGGTTTCTTGAATCTTGAGATCAGTCCAGATTAATCCCGAAGAGGGCTTATTGGGCTAGAATCTCATGGTTGAGCCATCCTGGGCCGATGCATCACCATTTGCTGACTTGAGTAATGGCAATGGACCAGGGGAGTGTTTCACAAAAAGTTTTGTCATGGAATTTTACCACCCAATGTGCTCTCAGCCAATCAGATGAGAGGATCAAGTGATTTATAATAAAGTGAAAATCACTGACAAAAACTTTTCATGAAAGGTTCCCCAGGTCTGATAGGGGGAGGGATGGGCTGGCCTTGTTCTGTTTTGTGGGGGGAAAAGTGCTGATCCATCTCACCCCACCGAATCTTTGGCAGGCTAATGGGGATGCTGCCCGTGTCTGAGATGAATCAGAAGACATTTTTCCCCTTGAGATCGCAGACTTGATGTTACACCTGTTCGTAGATGTGTCGCAGACAGGAGATGTGAAATGACAAGGTCTGCACTGATTGCACGATATGAATGATATTGTATGATTTGATGATGTATGCATCATCATCTAACGGGAGAAAATATATGTGTGTAATTAGAACAAAGAAAGTATCAGACATGCATTTGGCAATTAGGGGAATTTTGTAAAGTTTTCATGTTTTTCTTTTTTCAAATGGTTTTAAAGATTCTAATCATTTGACCAAAAAAAATGTGTTTTGGAAATGAAATTAATTTGCAATCAGTTAAAGTTCCAAACAATATTTGCATTATCATGTAAAAATGAAATGTTATTGCCAGAGGGTGACAGGAGGCAGTGACCTCCCCATCCCCAGATCATCCCCCCCCCCCCAGGGAAAAAGGGGAGAGAGATTAAAAAGGAGAGAATCCTAGGAAGAAAATGAGAATTGAAGAATGTAAATCATGAAAAAATATATAATCCCAATGTAGACTTATATTTTATTCTCGCATTTCAGGTAGCAATATTTTTATGACAAACTATCAACTTTTCAAACTATAATCAGCCATCAAATTTTGTTTCTGTGCCCAGTAGCACCATACCCCTCCCCCTTTCCCTCATCTGGATTTGTATCAATTGACACATAGAGGCCGTTCTCATTACGCTTTCTAAAACTAGTTTACTGGAAACTGATTCAGGTAACTAGTTTGGAAGATCGCTTTGCTAGCGTTCCCACTTGAATGCACGAAAGTGGTTTTCAAAATCACTTCCCGTAAAGCGATCCTGTTTTGTATGGAAACGCTCTCAGTGGGGTAACACGTTTCATGCAAAATTCAAAACCGCATCATAGGCATTCTACACCTGTCGTGTGGAGTAGCGCGCTCAAAATGTCCGAAGATCGCTTCCCGAAGTTGTGTCCTCACTTACGCTAAAACCAGTTTACCGAGGCAAAGCGATCTTGAAAATTACATCGCAAGGTGGTTTTCCAAACTGGTTTGGAAGATTGCTTCCAAGATCGCTTCAATCGTTCTCACTACACGTTAAACTATTTTCTACTAAACTACTTTCCAGTAAACTAGTTTTAGGAACGTAGTGAGAACGGTGTCATATTCATATTAGTGCGGCAGAGTAGTCTTATAAATGAAGATGTCATTGACCGAGAATTCATGACTTCCTCAGATTCTTCCAGATGTGTCATAATAGAACATTGACTTCTTTGTAAAGATTTCTCCATCAAACGATTTTTATACCGCCTGACCTAGTTCATAAAGATCTGTTTGTCATTTTTGTTTACATCAGGCAATCATCCTCATCATCGCCATAGCAACCAGTATCATTACACTCATCACATTCCCTCATCATTGCATTCATTCTTGAATGAATTTGTCTAGACAGTCACAGACATTTTCATTTCTAATTTTGTTCTGTGACCTTGGTTTGGAGTTCATACCACAGAAAACCCCACAAGAATGTCTTCAGAGGGAATCGTTGAAAATGAAAATTGCTTTTTAATTTGATTCTTGTTATTTTATCATTAAAGGGCAATCATTCAACTTTTTTATTATTATATAGTTACTGAGGACCCTATTTTCTCTAAAAAAAGGAATTACAAGGTTCATAAGTAGAGAGCACAAAGTCTTTGAACAATTTTGTTTCATTGTGATTTAAATTCGACCACCCCCCCTTCCATACAATCAAAATTTGGTGTCGTTATTTATCAAATAAACAATAACATTCAAAAGAATATCAAGAATCCCAAATATAAACAACAATTTCAGACAAAAGCACCATGTCCAGAATTTGATGATTACTATTGAAAGTCAGTACATGACAAAAAATAATTAAACTTCAAGAAAATGACCATTAAGTTGTCCGTATATACAGTGCATCCCAGAAAAAAAAATGAAAGCATGGATTCTCAGATTTTTTTTCAAACATACACAAATGATTTATGATAATTTATTTTATTAACAAAATTGAAAAGTTCAGTTTTCGAAGTAATGTAAAAAAAGTTTATGCGTAGATAGAAAAGTTTGAAATTTGTTTAGGCTATGACAACCTAGAAAGGGGTGGATTATTGTCATCTCTTTTTCTGTTCTTTGTTTTGCTGCTTTCACTGAATATGTAGGCCTGCATGAGAAGAATGAATAGATCCAGACTACAGTCTCTTAGCAAATTATAATTTCTGAAAGGCCTCAGGTTTTAATGTTTGTAATCTGCCATTTGTGAATGATTCACAAATTGTCTGGTCTGATATCAAAGAAGAGATTTTACTCATTCTATATTTGTCAAATTTGTAATTGAAATGTATTAGATGACTGATATCATTCTCTGAATACAGGTTTCCCTCTTATCTGAGATGCACTGTATAAAACACAATATTATGTGCCAAATGATTCTGCAGAAAATGGGTAATTGCTGATGAATAAGCAAAATGACAAGGCACTGTGCCATAAGATGTACCCATTCTCTAACTTCTGAGGTACAATGTATAGCACATCCCCATGTATGCTTATTTGTGTTGTCTGTTTGCATTGTCAGCGAATTTTCAACTTGTAGTCACTAAATGTGTTTGACAATATTTGGCATGCTCAGAATTTCCAGAACTCGATTGATGGTAGGAGAATGTTTCACCTTGTTTTAAAGACTTTCTGTAGACATAATTACTCACTTCTACTCTTGGTTTGTCTTTATTTTAGAGCTTAGATCAATCTTCCAATAAGGGTAGTAGTACGTCATGCTCAGTGAAGTTGATATATTATGTTCATACCAACGGACCGAGTTCGCTAAATTTCTTAACTTTTTTTAAGACTTTCTTCTGAAATGATTGTTCACTACTTCTACTTGATTTTTACTTTAAAGGATATACACAACCTTCAAGGGTTTTACCTTTATGTTCAGCGGAGTCTATACATTCTGTTCATGGTTTGAAATTTGTGAGTTTCTCAACTTTTTCAGGACATTGCACCTAATTTTGAAGACTTCTAAAATTATTGTTCACATCTTACACTTTATTTTGGCTTGAAAGGGTAGGATAAGAACCTCCAAGGGTAGTTGTCTGTCATGCTTGCGAAGTTTACACATTCTATTCATAGATTGAAATCTGTGAGTTTCTCAAAAGAATTTCAGGACATTTCACCTAATTTTAAAGACTCTTGAAATCGTTGCTTGCTTCTTCTTTTTGATTTTGGCTTTGAATGGTAGGAAAAACCTAGAAGGGTTGTTGTACGTCATGCCCAGTGAAGTCGATACATTCTGTTCATAGTTTGAAATCTGTGAGTTTCTCAAAACTTTTTCAGGACATTTCACCTAATTTTAAAGACTCTGTCATTGCTCACTTCTTCCAATTGATTTTTGCTTTAAAGGGTAGGAACATGGACAGTCCGGTCCATGGTCGGAAGTACCTCTAAGGGTTGTTGTACGTCATGCCCAGTGAAGTCAGATACATTCTGTTCATACCGATGGATTGAGTTCTCCATCAGTAAGCCACTTAGCCTGCTTATGATTAACATCTTGCGGACATCCAAACAGTAATATGATACCCTCCTAAAAATGACTGTCAATCATACCGGGCTGGACAAACCTCAGAACAACCCGGAGGGTGCGTTTCACGTGTTGCAGGATGAAAACTTGGTCTTAAGGATAAGAATAGATAGCATGGTTGGCGATCCCGACATCAGAGAATAATTTTGCTTTACAAATTTGAATAGCATTTTTGGCCATGAGAGAAAAGCTCCCTCAACTAAGTAATGTACAGTCCTATGGAAAAATATGCTATACAAAAGACTTTATGCATAGCAATCTTTCAAAAATGTGGAGCAAACTGCGATGCGATACCAGGAAAAAATTTCCCTGCCGACATATAGGCCTTGTTCAATGTTTTGGGGGCTTCTAAAGATAAGTTTCTAGCAACTTGATAGCTCAATCTCACGATAATTCTGTCTTTTATTACTTTTTCTTAATAAACTGATTTTGTTTTCTAACCCATTTGAAATTTTCCTTTTGAGTATTATTAAAAATATGTGGCATATTGATTCCCTGTCTCTGGTAGGCAGGAAGCTAATTGACTGATTCATATCTCACTCTGATATCCAATCTATATTTTAGTACAATCGTTGGTGGCTTTCCACAACATAGGACTGAATTTAACATCCTATCAGAAGGACTTACTATTAAACACACAAACATAAGGAGGGCATGAGGCATGCAGTGGGTGCAAAATGTAAATTTAGTCTTGTTTTGGGGCCGAAAATGGTGGGACATGAGAAAAATGCAGTTGGACAACATTTTGATGGAAGTTTATCTTTGCCTTTTTGTTTGTATGAGATGAAAATAAAGTGAAATAAAATGAAATAAAACCAAAGTATTCTCTCCATGTATAGAAGAAAGTTAGCCAGGAGATATGGTCAGTTAATAGAGTCCAGATAAATGAAGGCCAGATACACAGGGTAGGGTGTATCTGTGCTATTTACAATCATTCATCTCTCTGTGATTCCACTACATTACCATCATCCAAACAAAATTAACTTGGGGCACTCTATCCTGCTTCATACTTAAAGGTCAAGTCCACCCCAGAAAATGTTGATTTGAATCAATAGAGAAAAATCGAACAAGCATAATGCTGAAAATGTCATCAAAATCGGATGTGAAATAAGAAAATTGCGACATTTTAAAGTTTGCTTATTTTTTACGAAACAGTAATATGCAAAAATCAGTGATACGCAAATGAGGAAGTTGATGATGCCCTTCACTCACCATTTCTTTTGTTTTTGTATTGTTTAAATCATTTTTACAGATTTGACAATAAGGACCAACTTGACTGAACCAGAAAAAATGTTAAAACAATGGTGATTCCACATGTTCGGGAAGGAAAAGGACTTTATTTCACATGACATTGAGGAGAAAATAAGAATATTTCACAATTCATATAATAAAATACAAAACAGAAATAGTGAGTGACATCATCCGTCCCCTTGTTTGCATACCGACCAGGATGTGCATATTGTAACTGTTTTTTTTTTAATTAAGGGAAGCTTTAAAATGTTAAAATTTCTTATTTTACATCCGATTTGAATGAAATTTTAAGTGTTATGCTTGTTTGATTTTTCTCTATTTATTCGAATCATTTTGTTGGGATGGACTTAGTGTCCTTTAAACATGAAGTCATGAATTTGTGAACTGTATCCCATGGAAATTCCTTTTTACATCCCTGTGTATACTGAACATTATTCCCTGTATTTCATACCGTGGGGGGTACTCAGTGTAAATATATGATACGTATGTGCCGCGGTTGAGACCCCCATTGTCAACTTAAATTTCCATTCCAGAGCATCACCAATTCAGAAAGCCATAGAAAATCAATTTTTTCCCGTTCCGATGACCCTCAAATTTGTGATTTCTCGCTCCAGAGAGCGCCCGTCGTGATCTACTCAGCCGGTCAGAGCGGCGAGCTCGATCAGCGCGGAGCCATTATGCCGGCCCGCTGAAGCTCCCCGCGCCCGCAGCTAACTTGCGCTGGCCCGATATGAATCTTGCAAGATGTGCACGCGTTTTGCGCCTACGATCTAATGAGTTGCCGGAGACCCCCGTTTTTATGTAGTCCATTCCAGAGCATTGCATTTTTAGCAATCGTTGATCCAAGAGCCGTTCCGGAGACCGCCGTTTTAAGACCAAGATTTAGTTCCAGAGCCCCCAATTTTCGAGTTGGCGCGGCACATAGGTATCATGTTATAATTCGTTTACCCCCCTGAGATTTCATTCCTCTCTTTGTCTTTCTCCTCCTTCAACTTCCTTCCCTCCCAACTTTTTTTTCTCTCTCTCTTTTTCTTCTTTTAGATGTGGTGCAATGATATTTGTATATATATATTCCAGACCAAATGTTTATTCTTCGTTGAGTAGATCAATTTACGAATAGTTTCAGAAAATTATGTTAAAGGTAATATCTCTTAACATCAAATATCAAATTATTATTCATTATATTGAGGGAGAAAACTATGAGTAGTCTTACGTAAACAGTGATGTATGGTATGTTAGTCATTGTGTCTTTTAGTGCTAGTCATTTTTAAGAAAACAGGTCACTGTTCAACAATGTGTATATTCTGCATGCGCTGTATAGAGATCTCCTTGTTTTATTGAACATATGTATTTAAAGTTTTGATTCTGTCTGAATTTGTTCACTTGTGTGTCATTTCATTAAAATGGACTATCCAATGGTTTTGTGTTGACTGAAATCTAATTGAAATCTACTCTTTCCTATATTGGAGAAGACAATGTTGATAATGTGAGAACATTCTTTGTAATGTGAATGCACCTGCTGCAGACAAATCTTTCTGAGGCCTGCCGACTGAAAACCTTTCTACAGATTTAATGTGTTTGTTTATGGAATAAATGCTGCCAGACTAAACTCCACAGACATTCATTTCCATGTATCGTTGTTTAATTTAATACTGTTTTGCTGCCTATATAGTACCAATGGTCTAGAACTTTCTCTCCCCGCCCCCTCTCACTACCTTCCTCCATCCCCCTCCCCCCCCCTCTCTCTTTTTCTGTCCTCTCGACCCTATACATCACCTGTTAATTTATTTCCCTTTCTCTATTCTTTACTCCTTCCCTGCGTTCCTCCCTTGACCTCCTCTATCCCTGCCTTTCTTTCTACCCTCTTCCTACACCCATCCCTTTTCTCTATTTTGTCCTTCTCCACACACACTCTCTCTCTCGCTACACTCTACATGTATATCCCCTTCTCACTACCTTCCCTCCTTCCTTTTCTTTATTCTTTCCACCCTCTCTCCCTCTTTTTTCCCTCTCTCTCACTACCTCCCACCCCTCCCCTACCTACCATTTCTCTATTCCCTCTTTCCTTCAACTCACCCTCTCATCCCCTCTCTCCATGCACCTCTCCCCACCCCTCTCCCTACCTTCCTTCTTTCTTTCTCCCCTCTCTCCCTTTCCTCCATTCCCTCACTCTCCCTTCCTCTCTACCTGCCATTTCCCTCCTTTCTCTATTCCTCCTTCACTAATTGATCTCTTCTTTCTTTTTGTTTTTGTCTCACAGAATTCATCCTTGAATAAAAACAAGAATGTGTAAGTACAGGATCATACATTTCCATGACATTTGCTCCGGCGACAATTGCTCTGATGGAAAATCTGCATGTTAAGCCAAACGTAATACCTAACCTCCAAAACTAAATAAACCCTATTCTTATCTTTACATTATTCCGAACCAATTACTCTTATTACAATTTTAACTCTAACCCTATGCCCTGTGAGACATTAAGGCAGGAGCAAATGTCGCAGGAGCATATGTCACTGATCATGCATTTATCAAATAAGATATATTTGTTAAGTTTTGTATGAAACATGACCTAGATGTAATCATACGCACAGTTTCAGTTTTATTCACACACACGAAGAGTCCTGAATTGAATTAGTATTTTCTTACAAAATAAAGCCTGGACATTAATAATAACTGTTATAATACTAGAGTATAAAACCGTACACATGAATGGTTTGTGACTTCACGTGTGAAATGCACTGAGTTTTCTTTCCCATGGCTTTTCAGATAGGTTTCCTCACAAAAAAATCAAAGAAAGACAATTGAAAACATAGAAGGCTATTTCAGATAAAGAAATACCTTCATTATCATGATATCCTTTATTTTATACATTTATATGAATACAGAACTTTGCTCCTTTTACTGCCCTTTCACACAGTCAAAAAATTGTAATTTGAGTGATGATTCCAGTAAAAAAAAACTAAGGCTAATGACAAATTTTTAGCACGTGTGAAACCAAACTAGAATCACGAACGCTAATCACAAACACAATTCAAATTCTACTCCGGAGGTGAATTCCAGTTAAGTGAACTGTTTTTATGGCACTTCCATGTAACTTGCGATTTTCCTTTAAACTGTGTTTGTACAAATTGTCCATGTGAAAGGTCTGGTGATTCTAAAGACGAATTGCAATCATCATTACAATGATGATTCAAGATTCACGTGTGAAAATGTCCGTAGTCTTTACCAATTTATATTTAGCTCCCAATTTCTATAAAAAAAAACACTTTGGATTTTTGGTGTCCAGGGGTATAGATGTAAGTGGCGCTAATTGGCCTTTTGAAATCATTAGAGTATCGAATTGTTGGTAAATTATTTTACTAGGTGACATTTCTTTGATATGAATACACAAAAAATGAATAAATGATTAGTGTACCTTTCCTTTTATTCCCATCAGGTGTAGGCCCACTGATGAAGACTTTGTTCAGAAGAAGAAGAAGTTCCGTCTCCTGCACCTTCTTGGAATCCTGTATGCTGCCCTCAGGTTTCTTGGAGAACCAGTCTTGGTCTCGGACCTCGTCAGGTAGATAGATTGCCACTTGGTCTACACCCATTTCGTCTATTTCCCATTTGGTCTAATCCTAGCTCGCCTACAACCAATTTGTCTACTCTATTTTATTTAGTTTTTTTTCTTACAAAAATAATGTCATTTTTAAAGTGTTTGACGACCAGCATTTTCTCATTATATTTTTGTTTATAAATAAAGAATTTTGCATAAAATATAATGGTATTGATAAGACTAAACCATGGCTACCAGAATATTACCCAATAAGTCTACCCTATTTAGGCGTATTCTGGTAGCCATGGTTTGGTTAAACCTAGGTTAACTTAAACCACACTTTAATGGAGTACCAGTTGTCATCTCATTCACCAATTAAAAATTATTCTTATCCTGCTGCAGAAAGCTGTTACATAATTAACTGAGTCATCAAATGGGAAGAATGTGAAAATATATATTATAACGAATTTTAATGAATTCATTAATACATTATAATTTCTACAAATGTGGAAGATATTTTATGAAGCCAGCACTCCATAGAAGTGTGGTTGAAATTCTAGTTTAGTTTAGTTTAAATTTGTGTATATCATATCTTTCTTATGTTTAATGAGCTCATTCCCAATTATTTGTTGATGAAGACAACAACTGTCTTTTTTATCGTTCCCAGACAGTTCTAAATGATTTAAGACTTATATGAGCATATATATTTAACTTGTTCTGTGAGAGATTTATGTCACAATTGGCTTTTCATAGTTGAAACACAAGTTTAGACCAGAGTTTGAATTATGTTCAGAATACGGGCCAGTGTTCAGATTCAGTGAGACATATCATGGTCTTACACCACTTAGTCAAAATACTTTGGCATGACTTTGGCAGCTCCAGGTCTCCTTTTCTCTTGTTTAAGTTGATGTAATTTTATTCCAATCCTCTTCTAAGATGGGTTTTGGATGGTCACCTGCCTTTCTATGGAACCAGCGATGTCCTACCTAAGGACATCACAAGCAAGTTTGATTCTTCTGGTACTCATGTCTTCCTTGTGGCTCAACCAGTAAGTAATGATAATTATATTAATTTTGCTGATATAGTGATGGTGGTGGTGGTGGTGGTGATGATGGTGGTGATGATGATGATTATGATGGTGGTGGTGGTGGTGGTGGTGATGAAGACGAAGATGATGATGATGATTGCAATGAAGAAGATGATGATGATGAAGAAGATGATGAAGATGATGATGATGGTGATGAAGATGATGATGATGATGATGATGACGACGACGATGATGAAGATGATGATGATTTTGATGATGGTGATGATGATGGAGATGATGATTGTAAAGATGATAATGATGATGATGATGGTGGTGGTGGTGGTGGTGGTGGTGGTGGTGGTTGTGGTGGTGGTGGTAGTGATGGTGATGATGATGGTTATGATGATTGTGGAGGAGGTGGTGGTGGTGGTAGTGATGGTGATGATGATGATGATGGTGGAGGAGGTGGTGGTGGTGGTAGTTGTACTGGCGATGATGGTGGTGATTATGATGATAATAATGATGATGATTGTAATGATGAAGATGATGATTGTAATGATGAAGATGATGATTATGATGATGATAGAGGTGATGGCGATGGTGATGATGATGATGATGATGTAACTTCTTGTCATCAATTTTAGTCTCATTTTTACTCACTCCCAAAGATTTTGCATGCCAATGATTTTGTTTTTCATCTCAACACACAGTGATCAATATTACTGTCCATAGCTTTCAAATCAAAACATTCTTGAAGCATTACTACACGTATCTCCTTCCTTTTATTTTATGCAAACTAAATGTATTTAGTATTAAGGGGACTATAGGAAAAAAGATCTTCATGTGCATTTTCACAAGTGAGTGAGACATTATGGCAAATGTCTTGTTTGATTGTCGAGATTTCATTAACAAGGGGACAATGAAAAGATCTCTAGATGTGTATTTTCGCAAGTGAACAAGACACAGTATGGTTAGTATGTTTAGATGAATTGTATTGTATTATAAAATGGGTGTAGGATATGCACTTTGGCAAGCAGGTGAGACACAATAAGGATGATGCCTTTGTCTGCTCTAAACATGCAATTTTACAAATAGGGAAGACACAATATGTTCATGTGATATTTGTTCATTGAGATTTAATGTATAACTGGACTGTTAAAAGGGCCCTTGTTTTGCATTTTCACAATAGGACGAAATGTAATGATGCTGTAAAGGCCTTGTTTGTTTCTTGGAGCTATACTTTCTTATATTTCCTTTGTGCATTTTGTTCACAGGATCTGCTTTATACCTCTAAGCTTCAAGAGCCAGTCTCTCATGTTCTTAGTGTGGTAGATATTGATCTACCAGCCTTTAATCACCTAAAGCTGGACTTTGTCATTGGTCGATTTATCTCATCACTCCATCTACCAGGTGAGCTATGATGATGATGGTGATGATGATGATGATGATGATGATGATGATGATGATGATGATGATGATGATGATGATGATGATGATGATGATAAAGATGATTACATGTATGATGATAGTGGTGATGATGATGATAAAGATGATTATGATGATAGTGGTGATGATGTTGGTGATGATGATGATGGTGATGATGATGATGATGAAGATGATGATGAAGATGATGATGAAGAAGATGATGATGATGATGATGATGATGATGATGATGATGATGATGATGATGATGATGATGATGATGATAGTGGTGATGATGAAGATGATGTTGGTGTTGGTGAAGATGATGATGGTGGTGATGATGATGATGGTGATGATGATAAAGATTATTATGATGATACTGGTGATGATGAAGATGATGTTGGTGATGATGAAGATGATGATGGTGGTGATGATGACGATGATGGTGATGATGATGTTGGTGATGATGATGATGATGATTAGGATGATAAAGATGATAGTGGTGATGATGAAGATGATGATAGTGGTGATGATGAAGATGATGTTGGTGATGATGAAGATGATGATGGTGGTGATGATGATGGTGATGATGATGAGGTGATTATGTTAATGATGATGATAATGATGGCAGCGGCAGTGGTGGTGATAATGAAATCACTGATTCTCTTTAATGCATGCCAGCCTATCAAAAACTCTCCTGATTTCAGCTGCAGGGGGCAGCATTCATCAAGGGAATATTGAACAATGACATTCTGCAAAATTGCTGTACTAACTCACAGTTTTCTTTTTTAAGTGGGTGGTTGACATTTTTGCACTAAAGAATATTTCATTATATGAGTTTAAGTTTTAAAATTAAATCATAATGATAATAATGATAAGCATTTGTATAGTGTCATCTATCTAGATATAATTTTTCCAAGGCGTCTCATTATTTATAACCGCAGCTTTAGCTCAAGCTGTCGTTTACAGCACTTGGTGCATTCAAGGAATTAATCCTGCTCGGTGCCCATTCACCTCACCTTGGTTGAGTGCATCACCATGGGGATGAATTTCTTGCTGAAGAAATGTGCCATGGCTGGGATCTGAACCCAAGGCCATCTCGTCGATAGACCAAAGTCAGAACAACTAGACCATGATTCCCCCTTAATATGCTCACAATATATTCCCCAATGTTTTTTTATTTCTTCGCAGCATCATTCAGTCAAATCACCCATCATTTGATAACCAAATACCCAGCCACCGTCGATCATCCACAGAATAAAAAGAAAAAGAATAAAAAGAAACAATTTGAGATAGAGGAAGGTCCAGCTTTGGCTTACATCATAGTCGCTATGAAACTTCTATTCGGATTGGACGGACACACTGAGGTGCTTTCTTCAGAGATTGGAAGAATCGTCAGGAACAAACTACCTGCAGGTGAATGACTGTCGTAATCCCGGGACCAGTTGCACACAGAGTTGTGATCAAATGATAAGAATGACATGATAATGTTTAGGCCTGGGAGTAAAACTCAAACCATCGGAGCATTTGACTAGTTTATCAACAATTGGCAACAGAATATTACCTTTTACAGTTATTGAATGTTCGCCATGGTTTGAGACATTCGATTATCAGAAGTACATGGCTACATAATCTTTGAAATTTGACAACCAAGTGTAAGATTACAAATTAAATTAATGTGTAGGGGAAGGCGGGGTAAGTTGTGACACTTTTTGCATTTTGCATGTTAGAATTGATATGACTAATAATATTGTAGAAATAAGTACCTCGCCTTTTAATTTGATTCTTGGGAAATATTTTTCACCTATACATAATTTTCTACCCCCACACTGAAAGTCACTGTGACCTTTGAAAAAACTGATGTCAAATGGCTCAACTTGCCCCATCTGTGGGGTCAGTTGTGCCACATTCTGGGGTAAGTTGAGCCACAAAAACTATGTACAAAATGTATGCGGGAAGAACCCGCATGTCAATTTTTGATTTAAAGCCTTTTCACTTGATAATTCTCTGTAAATAATAACATCCTCTAAAAGAAAAAGAACTATCATGTGAATTTGCTCCTTTCTGACTGCATATCAATGGCTTTTAAAGTTTTTCAATTATTATTATACATTACCATAAGAATTACCATGGCTCAACTTGCCCCATGTTGGCTGGCTCAAAACACCCCAGTCCGAACTTAATGCGATATTTTCACATCCACACATTTCTTATGCATCCATCATGTTAAAGACTATGACAAGAATGAGAATCCATACTTGGACTAACGATAATGTTCTTATTTCTTTATTATATTTAAAGACGTGTGTGGGTAAAAAGCACTGATCTATTTCACACCCTTTTTTACTTTTTTGGCTGAAATTTGTATTTTTCCCTCTGAAAAAGTACTTTTTGTTTCAAAATTGAAAACAATGTGGTGGGGTTAAGGGTTATGTAATGGGATATCAATACATGACACCACCACAATGTCTGACTCATTCATTATTGGCCTGGGGGTGGTGGCTCAACTTACCCCTATGCTCAACTTACCCCGCCTTCCCCTACCTATTACTAGTCAATAAATATCACAAATGAATGCAACTGTTATACCATTATCACTCACAATATATAATTTAATTTCTTTGTTTCATATTCTTTTCATTACGACTATATCGTTAATGATATGGATCCATTGGCCCGTATTCTAAACTCGGGTTGAATTTAAACTCTGGTCCAAAATTGTGGTTTGACTATGGATAGCCAATTGTGACAGTCATCTGTCAAAATACAAGTTCGATTTTTTAGCTCATTTGACTCTCAAATCATTCTGGGAATAATTACTGAAATAGTTCTCTTCATCAATAAAACGTGAGGAAAGAGACAAGTAAAGATTAGGAAATATATCATGTAAATGCACTTTTGAAACATTTGGCTTCTCATAATTTTAACACAGGGTTAATAACCCATGTCCTAAGTCAAACCAGAATTCAGAATGTGGACCTTTATATAATCATTGATGCAAATATACAAATATCTGAAAGCAGAAATAAAAGCAAACATACTTGTACTATTTAGAGTATAGAACAATTTCTAATTGATAACCTCTATGTAAATACACATTTTTTTTAGGTAGCAAGGTTGTCCCATTTATATTTGAGGAGTGGATGGCTAGTGAAAAACTGAGGGCAAAACACCACCAGATCAAAACCAACATTTTCAGCCATCAGTAAGTCATTATATAGCTGTCTTCAGTTTTTTTGTTTGTTTTTTTCATTATTATTTTGATTATTCATTTTGTTACAATGCAATTAGGACTGGTATAAGATTTCCCTCCAGTAGTCATGAATGTTTAAAATTTAAGTAATTCTACCCTCATCAAATCTCTTGGTTATATGTCCATATAATACTACAAAGTCATCATTTTCACAAAGTAATAAATAACGCAGATGAAATTAAAGGGGAATCCAGCCTTGGCCATAAAATGTTGTTTTGGGAAGGAGAAAAATAGATTAAACAGAATGGCGAAAGTTTATGACATCCCATATGCGGCCAATTTGAAGTCTCCATGGGTATAGTGATTACCAATATTTACAACTTTTAGAAATTCATAACTTTCTTGTTTTTTGTTCAATATTGTTCAAACTTTCACCTATCAACTTGTCTGATTTTTCTTTTTCTTATAAAAGCAATTTTTTATTTGGGTTGGATTCCCCTTTAATAAAACAAAAAATTGCACATTTACTGGGTCTAGTACATGCATCATCAAATTCTTACATGGATAATAGAAAACAGGCATACAACTACTTTCAAATGAAATTAAAAGCGTAGTTTAACATGCTATTATACAATATTAGATTTTAAAAATGTCAAATTTATTATTTTTTTCTTGATGAAGGGCATGCCGAGAGGCGAGGGACATTTCAAGATTCATCGATCAGCATTCCAAGTCCTTCCTACTCAACTCAAAAAGAGAAACACTGTACAAAGCCCAAAAGTACCAAGGTAAGCCTCTCACTACCGTCTTGGACCCTGTTTCATAAAACTTGCGATCAATTGTAAGATTAGAGCTATTATCACACCTTCTAACCTTTACCCTGAATAATTTCCACAAGTGTCAAGGTAAGCCAGTCACTGTCTCCTTGAAACCTGCTTCATAAAAAAAACTGATCAATTGCTTGTTTGAAGCTATTATCAAACCATAGCCCTTATCCTCAATAGATCCCACAAAACAGTAATGAATTATAAGTTATTATCAAACCTTTACCCCTTTATCAATAGATTCCAGAATACAAAGGCAATCCCCTCTCCTTGGACCCTGTTTCATAAAACATGTTATCAATAGCAAGTTTAACGTTTTTATCAGACCTCCCATTTACCCTAAATAAATCCCTGGACCCTGTTTAAAAAAAGTTCAAAGCTGTAATCAAACCTTCACTTCTTTTATCCTCAATAGATGTCACAAGTACCATGGTGAGCCTCTCACTGCTTCCTTTGACCGTTTCATAAAACCTGTTATTAATTGTAAGTTTAGAGCTTTTGTCAAACTTTCCCCTCCTTTATCCTCAATAGATCCCACAACTACCACAGGAAGCCGTTCACTGCAATCTTGGACCCTGTTTCATAAAACCTGTTATCAATTGCTGGTATAAAGCTATTCATATCACACATTCTCCCCTTAGGTATCAAGGTCAAGAAGGTGAGCTTCTAAATGCCAAACCAAATTTTGCAATAGACATTCATGCGATTGTGTTCTCTCTTTTCCTTCCTTTTTCATTAATTATTGTATACAGGTCAGAGCCTTGGAAGTGAGATGCAGCGACCATTTATGAAAGTCAGAGATCAAGGTGAACAAAGTGGCCAGCCATGTATTCCTGATGCTCCAAGCAGCTTTCCATACCCCTGGAATGGTCTTGACCAGAGATCAAGAGAATCCAACAGCACGGAGTCTGGTACTGGAATAGGTCATGGTGCTATGTCCACTGCTACCAGTGATGTGCACTGGATCTCCAAGAAATATCTTGCTTCATGCAACTTCTCGAGGAGCAGCGTGGACTACCTTGTGAATCTCGCCAAGTTCTGCAAGAAGAACGATTTGGATCCGGAAAGCGTATTGAGCGATGATAGACTGACGAAGATCATGTCAGAGAAGAAGGCAGAGTCTGACGCTGGTGGGAGTGAGCAAAGAGGAGGGAAGAGAAAGAAAGCTGGAAGTAACGCTGTAGGCAAAAAAAAGACTCTAGGTCATCAAGATGATGATTCTGACCCAGCTACAGCTTCCGAAGGCACATCAAAGGGCACCAGGACAAAGAGAAAGAGAATAAGAACAGAAGAGGACAATACTGGAAATGGAAACCTAAGAAAGGCAATGAAAGAGGCAGGATCTGACTCCATGAGCCGAAGTAATGTTGAGGAACTACCCTATGAGCAATGGAAACAAATGGTGTTATCAAGGACAGAGGAAGCAGAAGGCAGTAAGGACAATCCTGGTAAGTCTCCCACAGGACTTGTTTCCCACAGCGTCTCCTACACCAGGTACAAGCCAGTCAGTGTTCAGCAAGCCAAGGCTAGTATGTATCGAGACGGTGAACCAGCAGCATGGAGGCCGTTCCATCGGTCGTACCAGTGGCTTCTAGAGCACTGTGCTGCCCTCGTGAGACTAGACTGGATGTACATTCATGAAGCAGTGGCTGCATTAGAAAATCGGATATTTGATTTGAAGGACCACAAAATATCAACCCATTGATAACTGGATTCTGTAATATCCGTAGGGACTACTTTGTGCTGAATTCATGTCATGTAGCCCTCAACAAGAATTAAGTAAACAGCAAAAAGGATTTAAAATTTGGTTTTGGTGTTTGCATCGAAAGGACAAATCAGATAGCTGTCCCTATCTTCAACACCTACATCATATAACATCTCAACTTCTAGTGTGACCATCTCAGCATTGGCTTCAGATAACATTTGGTGCTGTTTTGATGTAAAAATCAGGCCACCACCACCAATACAATAATATCAGCACGAAGCTTGAAATCATTTATTGTTGACAGGGCTGCTCGCAAGTCAGCAATAAAACGAAGAGCTTCCTTTTAAGGTGTCAAACTAAATCTCCCTTGCTGTTCTCCAATATAAAGGTTTTGGTTGATGGGGGCAGGAAGGGAGATGATCTATTGTTTTGAGCCTCAATTATTAAGACATTTTCTGCCATGAAGTAAAGGCCCTGTCACATCTTCCCATGTAAGCCTTGCGGGTGAGTTGCAGGTGATTGCCCGCAACTCACCCGCAAAAATGTTTTGAGCATGTTCAAAACTTTTCTGCGTGCCAATCAGACTTGCATGCGCATCTGCTTGTGAGATGCGTGCGGGATACTCTCATTGCAGGCGACCTTTCGGGTAGCAAAAATAGTTACCCGCAAGTCACACGCAAGGCTTGCATGGAACGATGTGACTGGGCCTTCATAAATGTACTTGAGAAAGTTGTTCAAACTACTTTTCCAAACTTTAATTTATTCTTGACACAAGAAGCCTCTTTAATAGGTTCTATTATTACAGGAAAGAGTACAATTTGCAATAAAATATTGATACCCCAACGATGCAAGCAAATCGACCACACACAACTTCCTGTTGTCATTTTATCAACTGTGGTTTTTGAAAACCTGATAGTTTGTCAGAGGATTGACAGATATGGCAACAAGCGAACCGAATCCCGATATCCGTAGTTCTGTCATTTATGAAATATGATGTGTTGTGAACTGGCAGACGTTTACGGTACATGTTCGGAAGGGGTTTCGACGGGCTTGTAATTTTTATTTTCTTTAGTCTTTCTCTAGCCTTGTCATCATAACAGACATCAGATATCATTGTACCTAAATAAAATAAACCAAAACCGATTTCCCTGTGAATAACCTTCGTTCAGGGGGAAATGGACTTGGTTTTTTTTTCAGGCTGAGTCTGGCTAAGACCTATCGTGGATAAACCGCACCCCCAACTTTTGCTTCTATCCCGCCAAGAAAAGGGTGCGGTTAATAGACCGTTACGTTAGTAAAAAGATAAAAGATCTATCTGATTATCTTAATTCATTTTCTTTATAAATACCGGTATTGCAAAATTATATTACAGAATAAACCTGTAAGAGCAGTATATCCTCAGAGTTATGGGTGACATTGGCAAGGGTCTCTGGAAAAATATATGATCACCCAAGTTAAATTTGCAAATAACTGAAAGGTGCTTGTAGAAGGATTATCTGTATAAAATACAGAGTTTGAATTTATTACTTGTGAGATAACATGAAACACCGGTGGATCATTTTGTGATACAGAATATATTTTCATGATTATTTATTGTTTTACCCGAAGCACATTTGTGAATAAAAGTTATTTATACCATATTTCATCTGTTTTTACCAGAAGCCACATTTGTGAATAAAAGTTATTTATACCATTTCATATGTTTTATACTTTTTATCGTGTCATTACATTTGCTTTCTCCTACAGTTTGAAATGCAGAAAGCGATGTGTATTTTGCAATTATTGACTTTCTTGTAACAGAGGTATGTCTCTAAAACTACTACAGTGGAATCTTGATGAAAATATAGATAAAAATATTGATGGTGGTTTGATAAACATTCATTAAAGAGCAAGAGAGTTGTAAATCTTTAAAGGACACCAAAACCCAAGGAGAGAATCTTTCTTACAATTCAGGAATTGAGGAAAATATGTTTGACATTGAATAAACAAATATGCCAAGTCCCAGGGGGGGACTCATTTGGAAAGGGTAGGTGCATGTTGCCCCAAATCTTAATCGATGCCCGTAAGATTTGAAATTGCTTGTGATATGGGTGAAATTGCTTTTGATATCATTTTAAAAAGGGTTAAGAACTAGATGGTCTTCTACAAATGGGGGGTGCTTGGAAACTGGAATTTTACATGTAAAGGGGATCTTGAGAACTGATGCCTAAAATGAAGGGCTAAAGAATTGGGGAGACCTTCAGTCAATACTGCCATTATACTTGAGTCCCCCCCCCCCCCCCTCCCTCCTCCAGGGGGGGGGGGGGGTTAGTGTAACATAAATGCCAAGCAGTATCTTTAGAGATAATGGAGAAAATATTTTGATGACACAAAATTTCCAAACAGACTAAATGAATACTTATCTTCCTATGACTTTATATTTCAAGGCATTTCACAAAAAATCTTTTAATCATTGGTTACAATTCAAAGTGAACATTATGCTTTCTTAATCGTTCTTAATGCTTTCAAACATTAATGTCAATCGCTAAGGATAAGTGATTTCCAGTGGTTATTCATTACTTATGACATTTGTGCTATGGATAACAAGTTGCAATAACATTTGAATATGGTTAATGATTACAACCGAGTTATCGCACCTATTATACTTTGTAATACACAGTGCGATATTACTTGCATTGTCATATATTGTACGAAAACTGTATAATACATTACAATGCTGCCAAGAGGCATAAAATGCATTAGGCACCTTGTCAAAGGGAATCCTGCAAGCGGCATTTCGTTACCAATTCTCACGCTTCTTCATAGAAAAAATATCGGGAATGCAGGTAGAGCCGCTATGAAAAGACGCATAGCACCATTATAGCAAGATTCTTGCTAAAATATGCGGCACAGGCTTGACAAGTTGCCTTACCTTATTCAAGTGATGATTAAGTGGTGATGACATGTTACTGATCGCCACTGGCAATAGTTAGCGCCATCAGTCATAAGTGGTGATAACATGTTACTGATCGCCACTGGCAATAGTTAGCGCCATCAGTCGTAAGTGGTGATAACATCTGAATGACATGTTACTGATCGCCACTTACGATAGTTAGCGCCATCAGTTGTAAGTGGTGATAACATCTGAATGACATGTAACTGATCACAATGGTGATTGAAAGCGCTATCCACTGCGAGTGCTAGTAACGTCTGACTGACATCTTACTGATTGCCACTGTTGAATGATGGTGCTATCCAACACGAGTGGTTACATCTGAAAGCACGCTTACATGCACATATCAATGATACAAGGAGTACTACAGGTACACTTGTACAAGTCGATCCTCTGTATTAAAGTCGAAGCAATATTTTTAAAACAGATTATGGACAAGATATGTTATATACCCCATCTTAGTCGAATTTTTCCCTAGTCGAACAAATCTGTTGTCCCAACTGATTTTCTCTGGCAAAGTTACCTGTAATTTGAATTTCTGTTATTCTACCCTGCGCTGGAGCGATACCAAGCAAGTGACAAACTTGACTTTTCCTTAATAAAAAACAAACATATCTTTCATTTACACTGATGTCCATGAAATACCATGATGGATTGCCCGACATACATCCTAGCAGAATGAGCTACCATGCACAATATTTAGCCAAAAATGTGAGCACACTCAGTAAAATATGAAATATCAATACCCCAAATTTGTGGGAGTTTCATAATCCTGCAGATTTTTTTAACTGGCCTTGGCAACACCAACCACAAGGTTCCTGAACCCTAATTAACAGTCTTCCAGATTCTTGTTAATTTCACAATCCTTCTTGTATACAAATTCAAGCCTGGTGAAATTACTATCATGGTGATATAGAGTAGATTACATGTAGATTGCAATTTCCAAATGACAAAGCTTGTATGTTACAGCCTGGAAAGTGTACATTACTACAAAGTATTTTGTGTGTAATTTACAATATGAAACTAATTAAAGTAGCAATGACAAGTGACCTTCATGTAATTGTCTCTCAAACCAGTTTAAACCGGTTTAAGATGATGCAAAAGAAGATCATACAAACTCAGGGCCCGTCTTACAAAGACTATGGAAATCCATCAGTGTCATAATTATTTTAACAGGAAATTTGCAAAATGTCCTTTGTAAAGAAAGGAGATCACACCAAATTGTCAAGCAATCAATGAATTTATGGATAGACATTCATATCTAGAATTTCTTTTGAACAAACATGCATTTTATATGTTGACGTTGCTGGCTTTCCATAGTTGTGATTGATCGGATCAATCGCAACTCTTTGCAAGACAGGGG
Source organism: Lytechinus pictus (assembly GCF_037042905.1). NCBI lineage: Eukaryota > Metazoa > Echinodermata > Echinoidea > Temnopleuroida > Toxopneustidae > Lytechinus > Lytechinus pictus. The sequence goes on from NC_087256.1 coordinate 24,757,161, forward strand.
CCCAGGGCCCTGTCTTACAAAGAGTTACAATTGATCCAATCAATTGTAACTCTATGGAAATCCATCAGTGCCATAATTTTTTCTACAAGAAATTTGCAAAATGTCCTTTGTAAACAAAGGAGAACACACCAAATTGTCAAGAAATCAATAAATTCATGGATATACATTCATATCTAGAAAATCTTTCGAACTAACATGCATTTTATATGTTGACTTTGCTGGCTTTCCATAGTTGCGATTAATCGGATCAATCGCAACTCTTTGTAAGACGGGCCCCTGATCTTCATGTACAGTGTAAGGTGGGCCGTTTGATATGGACACACTGAGAAATTTTAAAAATCTCCTCTATACATGTATTTGTCTTCACAAGCTTTATTTCAGGCAGTTAGTAACTTTGTCCAGGCCCCCGTAACACAAAGGTTAGCAATTAATCACTAAATGAAATGGCCAAGATCATCGTTGCATGCGCATTTTGCTCAGTAGACTCACTAAGAACCAATCGTGATTGTGATTGCTCTTCCATATTAGCGATTAATTGCTAATCTTTGCAAGCGGGCTTGGGATTCGAAATCAAAATCTCCTTTTCCAGCTACTGTAATCATAACTGCAAATAAGCAGAAATCGCACCAGCTTTAAAGACTATAAAGTGGTCATTAGCATATTGACGTATTTATGATAACAAAAAATCATATCTCGATCGCATATTTCTATACCAAGGTAATGCTTTTGGTACAGCAAACGGTTATTTGTTGTATTTTTTCAAATGACTAATAACATTTTATCTAATAATTTCTGTTGGGTTTTTTTTTGTGCAAATCCTTCACTTGAGTTTAGGGGGTCTGAATAAACAGCCTACATGTACAATGACATGAGTACTGAAAGCCCTCTCGCTCTGAAATTGAAACAGCAAGTTTTAAATATGCTACTGTAGTCTTGTGTAAAGACCCCACTTGTTGATCAAAGTTTCAATCAGGGTCTGTGCCTGCAGACTAATTTTCACTAGGAGAAGATACTCATCATTTTATCAGAGGTAGATTTTTCTACTTTGGACAATGCTGATATAGCCCTCTTATCAAATATTGGATGCACATATAATTGTGAAATCTTAGTGATATTGTCCGACAATATGATACTTTATGAAATATTGTTTGCACAATTCTTGAAATCACCCATCTTGTCCAGGTGAACAGCCTTTCTTGACACAAGATAACTTGGTATACAATAAAAATGTGTTATACTGTACAATGGATTCTGAAAATGCAAATAATAAATCATATTTCAAATGTCTCTTCCACCTTCGGAAAGAAATGGCGTACTGTACTGGTGTAATCATACATGTAAAAATCAAATACATACTCGGTATAAACTTTTATTGATCAAAAATAAGATTACATGTGCAGATACACATAAATAATTCCAATACTTGAGCTAAAATCTTAGAGATAAACTAAGTTGAAACAGTATGGAAATTTTTATATCATCACAGTTTTGTATCGTTTCTCCAATGTTTTGTGGTCTAGTGCTATTTGTAGATAAATGGCATCTCTCATTTAACAGTTGCATATGACCAAGTATTAGTACCAAAGCAGTTTATCCTCTCCATGCTTAATACCTCGGTCACATTTACTCTCCGGCCGCCGTACGGCGAGTCGAAAACAGCTGTTTTATCTAATTTTATTCAAACCACCAATATGTAGCTGGTACAAAAATATGTTAAAATTGCTGTTTTCGACTCGCCGTACAGCGGCCATAGAGGAAATATGACTGAGGTATTAATACAGCCAAGTATTAGAGAGCCTCCTCTTTAAAATACATAGCACATCGTCGAATACAGACAGTCATACTCCATACAAAGCAAATATTTTGCATGATACACAGTGTAGTGTACATATATAACAGTTTGACATAATCATGCATTCTGCATCTTCCATTTTCTTGGCTATGTACAAGCTTTGTCATGCCAACCATGGTCCAAGTAGCTGTTTCAAAATCTTTTCGTAAGTTATGAGCGACTTTACGAAATACTGATATCGATACTGGGGACCCTTTCTTACAGGCTAAATCAACACCAATGAAAATTTGGTGCAATTGATTTGTCACAAGAAAAGGTCACCAGCCATTTGTTAAGTCGTTCGTAAAGTTGCTCATAATTTACGAACAGCTTTATGAAACACCCACCTGGGGTCCGTTGCAGAAAGAGTTGCAATCAATTGCAACTCTAAAAATCATTCGCAACTTGATTTTCTACCAATCAACAGCGCGCATTTGGTACTTGAGATTGATTTTTGGACTTGTGTTTAAATGCAACTCTTTCTGCAATGGACCCCAGGCCATACACTGTGCTCTACTCTGGAAGTATGGGGCAAAAGCGGTGGAAACGAATTTGCGGGTATACTATTTCAAGGCAGCTGTTGACACCAAATCTACATTGAACCATGCACTACTTTGTATACAAAAGAACGCCAACGTTGGTATTTGTGGTATTTGTAACTGCGCACCACTACCAATCATTTGTGTCGCATACAAGCCAGATGCCCCTGGAACTTTTATACATTTCTTCTTTTTTTATTGACTCTTGGAAATCATCAGAAAATTGATTAATCCAAAAAATTGGAAGCAGTTTATTTCCACATACATTTTAGATTTTTTTTTAAATTGTATGTACTCGGTTGCAAATCCAGGGGGCCGTTTCATAAAGCTGTTCGTAAGTTCAGAGCGACTATAAGAACGACTGGTGATCCTTTCTTGTGGTAAATGGTAGACACAAAAACGTTCATTGGCGAGGGTTTTGCGCGTAAGAAAGGATCACCAGTCATTCTTAAAGTCGCTATTAACTTACGAACAGCTTTATGAAACACCCACCAGGTAAAGGCCCGTGCCCCCCCCCCCCTTGAGAAACATTTTTTTAAATGTTGTGCATATTTGCAAGTGATAGCATTTGTCAAATTTGTCATGACATAACTCACATAAATCGCATCACCTTAATATTGGATTGAGGACCCTTATTGTCAACAAATTTTTGAACAAAAATGCCCCCCCCCCCTTGGAGTTACTTCACCTCTAAAAAATACAACTTTCCTTATAAAAATCAATCAATAATCTCATAACATGATGAAATCCATAAATATATAAAACACTGCGGTTGTATCATACATGTAACACCTGTTCATAGCGTAACACTGATAATGTAAAAAGAAAAAAAAATAAAGCTACACATTTTTGGTGTTGAACACAAGCCCCAACTTCCAACTTGAATTGCAGTCCATTGAAATTTGGATGATAAATGTTGATGATAAGTTAATGGCACAGTTATTGTGGAGAAGGGGCCGTATGCTATGAAGCAACTTCGCTTGCTTTGGCGTTGTCGGATTGGGCATTGTTGTCAGGTTGGGCGGGAGTCTCCTTCTCTTCCTTTGGGGAGCCTTTCCTCACTGCCAGATTGAGTCCCGCTCGATTCCGAGCGATCTCGAAAGCATAGAACTGAATTCTGGTCACTAATGAAATAATGAAACAATATAATAATTGTATTTGTTCCTGTGTTCAAAACTACTCATTTTTAGAAGGAAATGATAATTATCATTTGAGAGGGGAGTCATTTCATGGGGCTTTTTTATATATAATCAAATTCAAGAGATTTGGGACATGACAAATGCACCAGTAATACACATGACAATACTTCTCTATAATGACAAGTGAAAATAAGGTGAAAAACATACAGAGTTGAATATGGGAGGGGTACAAAAATCAAAGTGGATTATCAAGGTTAATCCAAATGTAGTAATAATAATGATAATGAAATAATAATACTAATAATGATAACACTAATATTAATACTTATACCAATATTACTACTACTACTAATAATTATAATAATGATAATTAAAGTTAGGTTTGACTCTAATCTAAACAAGAATTGATACACTTCTATGTAATGCTGGGCTTCATAATATTTCTTCCACATTCATGGCAATTTTTAATTCACAATATTTTTATTTATATTTTCCCATTCTCCCCATTTTGCGTCTCAATCAATTTTTTCACAACTTTTTTGCAGCAAGATAAGAATAAAGATTCCGAGCGATCTCGAAAGCATAGAACTGAATTCTGGTCACTAATGAAATAATGAAACAATATAATAATTGTATTTGTTCCTGTGTTCAAAACTACTCATTTTTAGAAGGAAATGATAATAATCATTTGAGAGGGGAGTCATTTCATGGGGCTTTTTTATATATAATCAAATTCAAGAGATTTGGGACATGACAAATGCACCAGTAATACACATGACAATACTTCTCTATAATGACAAGTGAAAATAAGGTGAAAAACATACAGAGTTGAATATGGGAGGGGTACAAAAATCAAAGTGGATTATCAAGGTTAATCCAAATGTAGTAATAATAATGATAATGAAATAATAATACTAATAATGATAACACTAATATTAATACTTATACCAATATTACTACTACTACTAATAATTATAATAATGATAATTAAAGTTAGGTTTGACTCTAATCTAAACAAGAATTGATACACTTCTATGTAATGCTGGGCTTCATAATATTTCTTCCACATTCATGGCAATTTTTAATTCACAATATTTTTATTTATATTTTCCCATTCTCCCCATTTTGCGTCTCAATCAATTTTTTCACAACTTTTTAAGAATAAAGTTCCATAATAGTGTGGTCTAAGTTAACCTAGGTTTAACTATTACTGCGATCAAAAGATACTGTGAGAAATGATTGGGTATGTTTATTTTGGTGGAGCGTTGTGGCCCAGTGGATTAGTCTTCTGACTTTGAAACAGAGGGTCGTGGGTTCGAATCCCAGCCATGGCGTGATTTCCTTCAGCAAGAAATTTATCCACATTGTGCTGCACTCAACCCAGGTGAGGTGAATGGGTACTCGGCAGGTTTAGTTCCTTGAATGCATGAGCGCTGAAAGGCAGCTCGAGCTAAAGCCAGGGTAATAATAATAATAACGCGACTCGGAATAGAACATTTTAGATAGATGGCGCTATATAAATGCCTATTATTATTATTATTTCATAGTAAATGGCATATATTCAAACTTACCAAATATTGAGTTGCTTTCTGAGTAGTCTTCACTCACGTTCAGTCTCAGGAGTGTTCCATAGTTGAAATTATCTACAGTCCCGTCGAAATGATTACAAAATACTCTCCATTTCTGAGGGATGAGACGTAAGAGAGACGACATTACTGCAAATAAAGACATATCTACCCCAAAATTTAACTGTCTATGCGAGAACCATCGACCTTCTTTTCACTATACATGTATTGCCAAATGTGTTTCAATTTAAATGCAACAAGAAGACTTTGTTCTGGTAGAGAAAGAACTTGAGAGAGTTTGATTCAATAACTGGACCTAAAAAAAAAACTGGACAGATTGAGCATGATCACAAATCTATCAATGATGACATTTCAATAATACACAATTTCCATTAACTGTTTTAGCTGAAAATTTAAAGGTTAAAGAAAGTAGTTGCAGCAAGCAATAATTTCACGAGAAAGTCTTTTAAATTAAGGTTAATTGTCACCATATTATCATATATCTAGATCTTGTACATTAATGTAGACTCATCTTTGTGAAATCATGAAATCTTAGCTCAAAACCGATAATTCTGATGATCACTAACACAGAAAAGCATAATGTGGGACAATGTATTATTTTTGCATGGAAAAATACCAGACATTTGATGGAATTCTGTGCTCATTTTGCTCATTTCTCAGCAATTACGCATTTCTTCCAGAGCCATTTGGCATACATTTTTCATTTATACATACAAACACTTGGGTGGTAATTTCATTGGATTCTGTTCGAACTCATTTTGAGATCGGTACCACAAGTGGTATTTATGTTTAATGTTGGTTTTTATTTTTGACTGATTTTGCTTATCCACCATCGCCAAAATCTTCACTTTTAGACATTGACATTGCATAACGTGAAAATGACACAATATGTTGAATGAGCAAAAATACAATAAACAAAATAGGACAAGCTCCTACTGATGATGGTGGTGGTGGTGGCAAATTTGCTGATGGTGATGGTAATGGTGTGATAATGATGACAAGTATAATGTTGGTGATGATGACAATGATAATGATGGTGGTGGTGATGATGATGATGATAATGATGATGACAAAAAGTACCAAACACAAGATTTACCGCTTTTGACTTGTCACTTTTAAGATCCTCGGGATCGATGATGTCTATCTTCATATCAGGGAAGTCGTGTTTGAAGTGTTGAAATATTTCATCATCGTGCTTGGTGAGCTTTAGCACTGTAGAGTCCACGGATGATACCAACTAAATAAGGGAAAACAAATAATTCAGTAATAGCCTACACGATACCAACTACAGGCAACTTTGCCAGGAAGCAGAATCTTTTTGGACCACAGACATTTATTCAACGAAAGAAAAAATATAATCATTTGACTCCAAAATTTGGTCTAAGAAATGCTTTGATAGAAGGTTGTCTTATGCTAGTTTTCCTTTACTATGTTTTTAGACACACAAAATTAAAGGGACATCTCATGAACAGTTCCATGACAATTGCTCTGGCGACAATTGCTCTGCTAGGAATGACCAACTTCAACCCTGGATATAACACTATACCCTACCCTAAACTTAACATAAAACCCTATTGCAACACTAACCCTCTAATCTTAGATGAAATAAAGCCCAAAGCATTTGTTGCCAGAGCAAACGTTGTGTCACCCTCACGAACATGTAATGTTGTTCCTTGGTATTTGAATGACTGGCCTTTGCATATGAAGTGCTAAAAGATGAGCTCGAAGCTTTCCGACGATTCAGTAACCTATCTCTAGAGATGCCGACCTCTTGACACAATAAGATCGAATATTCTAAAATATCATATATTTGAGTGAGAAAGACTCAGATTTTCTGAATAACTCAGCATGCACAGTGATTCAAATAATCCCATTTAAATCATGGCAATAGTTTATGTCTATTTTATTTCAGAAATGTGTGTTGATTGTAAGGATTGCACATTTCATTTTTTTGCTATACATAAAAAGGTGACCGAAGACCCCATCATTTGGCTTGCCTTATGCAAGTCGTTCATAAAGTCTGCAGAAACACCATCCTGATCGTATTTAGAAAGAAGATCTCATGATGTCATGATATCAAACTATGATGAATCATATACTAGCCACTGTTCCAAACACTCGGTCAGATCTGAATTCACAAGCATTTCAAAGTCTGAATTCACAAGTATTTACAATTCATTACATTACAATTTCCAAAGTCCCGTAACACAAAGGTTAGCGATTAATCGTACACTCAATTTTCTAGATTGATTGGACACTGTAGTGTTACGGGCCCCCAGATTGTGATATTGTTCCTTTTATTCAGTACTTTAGACATTCAATGGCTCTTCACCACAAAGCCCAAAATTTGATAATAGGGCTAATTTTTACAATTGATTACATTGATCAGTATGTGCAATCGACCATGCAAATCAATGGTGTGATCAATCGCTTGGCTTTGTATCACAGCCCCCTGATGCATACTCACATTGAAGTATGTTTCTGCATGGTGATAAGCTTTCATGGCCCAAGCAATCTCCACGTCTTCCTGTTAAAGATGAACAACAGAGCAAAAAAATGCTGTGAAAAGAAACTACACACAAATTTATTGTCCCTTTTGACGTAAAGGAGTAGAGTACGGTACAACATTTAAAGTTCAAAATGTAGTACCAAATAGCATATACTGAGTGGAAACTGATGATTAAATACGTGTTTAAACACAACCGTAAATTGTTGAATAATACAAAGCTATATGACATGAGATCTGCTATTCAACTTCAGTGCATTTCTGAAATGAGTGCTCTAGCCAACAGGAATATTTGACCTTCTACCCTTGCGCTGCATGCAGATGAACCCACCCCCCCCCCCCCCCTTGTGATCCCAAAGTGATTCCTAGTGTTCTAATAAAGTATAGAAATCATAAAACTCATTCTACTCATTCTGGTAAATCCCCTATTGAATTGCCCTTGAAAACTAATAATTTTGTGTCTTTGAATCTTATCCCTCAACTTACCCGGTTACCAAGGTTTTCAGCGGACGGTGCTGCCATGATTCAAATATCTGCACTCTTCCTGAGAAATGAGATATGAATAAAAAGGTCAGTTATAAATTGGCATTATAAGAGGGGGCGATTGCCCGGGGCAAGTAAAAGTTAAAGCTGGGCAAGTGTTTTGAAGTATAGACCAAAACTACTTGCCTGAATTGGACAAACAAAATTCTCACAGTAGAATGACCAACATTACAATGACCGCCATGACCTAATTTTGGTCATGGCGGGCAAGATAAAATCACTTTGGAAAAAGAAATGCAATAACAAGGTACATCAGTTCATGTCAAAAGAGAGAAGAAAAGGTCAATGGTTGATAAAACTGCAATATCTTCTTTTTTTCAAGGATTTTTTGGGGCAAGTGAAATAGATTTTTGGGCAAGAATGTTCCAACTATTTAAAATTGCTTCTAAAAAGTTATGTAGCACCCTGCTAATCTTTTACACAAAAGTCACACATGTATCATTCTTGAATGTTCATCTAGCATTCAATAAAAGTGTTCATATTCTTTGTTCTTGATCTCCTGCAGTGACTCTCCATATATTAGCAGTCACCATGGACTGCATGGTTCCAATGAAGAGCACTTTGATCAATAGGCTCCGCTCAACCATTCAGCCCAAAGATCAATTAAACAACTGAACAATTATTGTTTTTCATGACAAAGGCCAAGGGAAGATGCCGACATAAACCAATCTAATTTTCTCACATAGGGACAGTGATTTTTCGCGATCGCGGAAAACGGACGGAATTCACGGAATTGGCCTTTTGAAACAGAAAGTGGCACTTCAAACGGATAATCACGGAAACCATATTTTTCCTCAGAATACACAGAATAGCAACAGAAATTACTCCAAAATTTCAACAAAATACGAATATCAAATGGCCACAAATAGTGCTGCCACCAAACGGATATCCGAACGGTTTCCGCCCGCGTGGACGGATAACGCAAGGCTCCACATTAACTTTTTTTGGTGGTGGCCCATTCGGGCCACCAAAACCATCAAATAATTTTTTTTGGTGGCCCGATATTAAAGTTTGGTGGCCCGCAAAATATAAAGAAACACATAAAAAATTACTAAAACAAACTTTTGAAATATTAATTCTGCAGCCACTACCACTAAGTTACTTTCCTTTTTTTCATCTTGTATGTAAACCTTGTTTGCTGTTATTTTACTTTGCTAATTGGCTTGTGGTAAAATATAAATTGTTTCTATCGTAAAAATGAAGTGATTGAAAGAGAATAAATGAATTTTATTGTTCGCAGGTTGTGTGGACTTTTTTTGTTAAATCTCCATATAGACACACTCATAATGGTAAAGTTAATAAATAGTGCATAGCAAACTCAGATAGATGCACAAAACAATGGTTTTTCATTTCTTCTTCTTTGAATCCTAAAACCTAGATTATATGCAGGCCCCAAATCCAGTTTATTTCTGTTTTCTCTTTTGCAGCATATTATAGCAGGAGAAAATCACAGAAAAATATGCTGCAAAATTAGAACAATAATGCATAAAAGGGGGAAACAAATGAAAATAATTTTCAAAAAGTATATTACAAAAAGAAAACAAAAATAATAAAAGAAATAAGTGAAATAAAACAAAAGAAAGAAAATGAAGAAAGAAAAAACAAAGAACAGGGAAAAAAAGAAAAGAAAAAATTTAGAGAGAAAAAAAAGAAAAGAAAGTGAAAGAAAAATGAATAAAACAAAATTAATATAAACATGGGGAAAAGGGGAAAATTAAGAAGCCATTACGAATATTTTTAACAGCTGTGGCAACAGTCTATTCTGACTGGAATATAATTAAAAGTCAAGCTAATAATTTTCACTTACCTTCTGGGAATGGCACATTTCTATTTTTATATCCTTTAGTTTGTATTATTTTATTTTCAGTAGAAACATATTTTTTAATCAGGCATATTCAATGGGAAGGGGTATAAATGGTTTAACCACTGTAAAAAAATGAAAGAAAAAAAATAAGAAAACGGCAAAAGTTATATCTGGAAAAAAGTGTGAGAAAAGTCCTTCCCTATATTTGCCAAAATGTTGGAAAAATTCACATTTCATATCAATGAACCCAAATTATTTACTTTCTCAAGAGTGGTTTAAGAAGTCATTTATAAACAAGAAAGAAAGAAACTGTCTGTTTATTTTTGGCAAGAAAAGACACAGCTTCGAAAGAAACAAAGTATCAACATACATACAAATGCACACGTGGGACTGTGATGTACTTGCCTATGTGTTTTTATGTGTATTAATTTTTTTACATTGGTTTTTTTTTTTACAGTGGTTAAACCATTTATACCCCTTCCCATTGAATATGCCTGATTAAAAAATATGTTTCTACTGAAAATAAAATAATACAAATTAAAGGATATAAAAATAGAAATGTGCAATTCCCAGAAGGTAAGTGAAAATTATTTGCTTGGCTTTTAATTATATTCCAGTCAGAAAAGACAGTTGCCACAGCTGTTAAAAAAATATTCGTAATGGCTTCTTAATTTTCCCTTTCCCCATGTTTATATTAATTTTGTTTTATTCATTTTTCTTTCACTTTCTTTTCTTTTTTTTCTCTCTAAATTTTTTCTTTTCTTTTTTCCCCTGTCCTTTTTTTTCTTTCTTCATTTTCTTTCTTTTGTTTTATTTCACTTATTTCTTTTATTATTTTTGTTTTCTTTTTGTAATATACTTTTTGAAAATTATTTTCATTTGTTTCCCCCTTTTATGCATTGTTCTAATTTTGCAGCATATATTTCTGTGATTTTCTCCGGCTATAATATGCTGCAAAAGAGAAAACGGAAATAAACTGGATTTGGGGCCTGCATAATCTAGGTTTCAGGATTCAAAGAGGAAGAAATAAAAAACCATTGTTTTGTACATCTATCTGAGTTTGCAATGCACTATTTATTTACTTTACCATTATGAGTGTGTGTCTATACGAAGATTTAAAAAAAAAAGTCCACACAACCTGCGAACAATAAAATTTCATTTTTACAACGATAGAAACAATTTATACATGTATTTTACCACAAGCCAATTAGCAAAGTAAAATAACAGCAAACAAGGTTTACATACAAGATGATAAAGTGAAAGTACTTAGTGGTAGTGGCTGCAGAATTAATATTTCAGAAGTTTGTTTTATTAATTTTTAATGTGTTTCTTTATATTTTTCGGGCCACCAAACTTTAATATCGGGCCACCAAAAAAAAATTATTTGATGGTTTTGGTGGCCCGAACGGGCCACCACCAAAAAAAGTTAATGTGGAGCCTTGGATAACGGTTATCATTTTTCGGGTTCGGGTATTCGTGGACACTGATTCACCACTTTCCTGTCACAAAAACTCATTATATCAGTAGAGGCGCACGGCCAATAGGGGAGACAATCTCCCACATTGGAGACTTGCTTTGCAAAAGGACAGAAGAAACAGCACCAACAAAAGCATGATTTTTTCCACCCAAAATTTTGTCTCACTGAGGTCAGAAGCCCATTTGTTTTGTGTGTGATTGACAACAAAAATCCTTATCAAAACAAAAGTAGACGGTGAATATTTAAAGTAGACGGTGAAAAGGGGTAATTTTTCATGAGGAATCTGCTTATCACATTTTTATTTGCCGCCAAGGGCAAGGTAATCCTTTTGCAGCAAATGTAAACAAAGAAAATTGGACTCCAAAACTGGAGACTGTCTCTGAAATTGGATACCCAAATTCTTTACAAAAGTCTCTGATATTGGAGATAATCTCCCACATTGGAGACAGTCTCCAATATTGGCCATGTGCCTCTACTCAAGGCTCGACGGGGGGGGCTGCTTTGTGTGTGAGGGGGGCACCAAAATCTTTGACAAAAAAAGGTTATCAAAGGGGGGGGGGTACCGAAAAAAAAAATTAGCAAAAAAAGGGTAACAACGTCCCCCCATAGGCAGCGGGGGGGGGGTCGTGTCCCCCCTAAATTTGAGGTGGGGGGACAATCGCCCCCCCCCCCCCTAATTTTTTTGTTGATAACCTTTTTTTTTTTGCTTGACAATTTTTTTTCCTGCCCCCTAAATTCCAGTGGACCCCCCCCTAAAAATGTCATGTGGTCTCCCCTAAAATTTGGGTTGATAAACTTTTTTTTTGGTGGGGGGCCTATGGAGGGCATATTTTCCCGATGCAAATTTGATAAGCATTACAAAATGTTTTTACAAAAAATTCAAAGTCATTTCGTCCCTAAAAATTTACAAGCAAAAAAATTGGGCCTATATATATATATATATATATATATATCCTCACTTTCAAGGGGGCATGCTTGGGTAAAAAGGGCATGCTAATGTTACAAATTACAATTTTGGCTCTCGATAATTATGCCCCTTGGATCCACCAGTAATCTAAGGGGAATTTTTTGTTTTTAGTTTTGATATGGCTACCTTCTCGGAGGGCGTCCTCGCCGCGGTAGCTGGATAGTGCTGCAAAAGAGTAGGCCTTATACATCTTTTGCAGCATTAACTGACACTCCGAGACTTATAATTTAACCTTATACTTAAAAATGAATAATACAAAATAAAACATAACACTTGTTTTTAGAGAAAGTTGATGTCAAAATATATTCAGTCTGGGGCATGAAGACTTGGAACTCTGCCCCATATCATTGTACTTGCCTCGCTCGATTTGTATCAAATTTTTTTTTTTAATGTTTCCACAATAAAATATAGATCTAAGTACAATGGCCAGAAATAATAGTACGTATAAACTAGCAGAATTTGTATCATATCACCCATATTATTGAACGCCAATAAAGGCAGTTTCTAAAACTTGTTTGCTTTATCCCACTTTTCCACTAAGATCTATCCCTTTTGCGTGTCATATAAAAGCAATTTTGTGCGCAGATCTAGCGTAACGGTGGGACCACATGCAGTCATTAATAGGTCTCTTTAATTTTTTTTCAACATATGATGTCTCATGCTTTCTTTAAAATTAATAAATTAGAATCCTTGTATATGGCCCTGAGAAGTGGGGTGCTCGGGTTGTTACCCCCAAGATTTTTTTTTTTTTTGCTGGTGGTGCGTTTTTTGTACACGTACGGCAGGGGGAGTGGAGCGAAGTTGGGGGAACAGAAAAGGGGCACTTTTTAGTGCTTTTAGAAGTGGGGCATTGAGCCCCCGCCTATCCCCTGGATCGCCGCCCCTGTACCAGAGGCAGCACCCCCTGGAAATCAGTTTAGTATGATATTCGACCAAAATCAACTTATCTTTAGAGAGATAATCTCTTTCTTTTAGCTTTTTTTTTCAAAGCCAGCAACCCCTCTTTAAAAGATTTCTTTTCGGGCAATCCTCATGATTATCTCAAAAATTTGAACATTTTTTCTTCAAAGCATCTTTATAGTGACGGATGGTATAATCATATTACTAGCAGTGGCGGTATGGCCACCCCCCCCCCCTCCCAGTTTTTTTTTTCAAGTAGTTTAAAACAGGAAGAAGAATTACATAGATTTTTGTATCGAATTATTTTCATTAATGATTTTATTGGTAAAAATACCCAAAAAAAAAACAAAACAAAAAAAATCAATTTTTCATGTTTAACCCCACTTTCAAAACTATTCATCGGTTCCTGGAAGAATGGAGAGATGGATGGAAGGAGAGAAATAAATAGGATGAAGGGTGGATCCAGCTTTCGCCAAGGGAGGGGGGAGTTTCTTTCACCCATATTTTTCCCCAAGCGGCCACGCGAAGATGATTTATGTTTGTTTCTTTGAATAAAATGTCACTTCTTAGCTTTTGTCTTATAAATCAACATAAATATATAATATCATAACTCTTTTTTATATAATGCGAGCGCAAAGCGCGAGCTAATTTATCATTAAAAAATATGTGTTTTTTCCCCAAAGTTTGAAATTTCGCGAAGCGCGAGCAGAATTGAAATAATAGGCACTTTTTGTAACTTAAACAGGATAGGTATATAACTTAGCAATTGATGCGAAGCGCGAGCACAAAATTGGAAGACCTAAAAACAAGACATGTCTATTCATGTATTTTAAATCATGCATGGAAAGGATATCAAATTTCCGATCTTTGTTAAAGCGCGAGCATAATATTTTTGTTTACGTTTTCAACTGATCAAAAAGGTACCTGTTAAGGACTGCTTATTTCACTTAGCCATGGGGAGACGTTACATATTTCAACAATAAAATCATGCAAGCGCGAGCCGATTTTTTTTGGGGGGGCACTTCTACATAAAGAATGGAAAATTTAAATCAATTGTAACCATGAACAGGATCGTCGCTATAAAACAATTAATGCGAGCGCGAAGAGCGAGCGGAAAAAAAAAATCGAGATTTAGACCTAAAAATGGGACACTCTATTCATGTTTTATATATCATGAAAAGGATGAGATAAGAAAGAAGTATGGGCGGTATCGCCAATAGGGGGGGGGGGTGCCAATTCGTCTACGGCAAACACGTCCACTCACTACATGGTATATTTTCATTAAGTCTAATGCCAATCTGTCCATCAACATTTCGTCTAACAGCCATTGGTCCATTAACCATTTGGTCCAATCATCACTTCTTCTAATAACCATCTCGTCTATGACCATTTAGTCACATAACCGGTTGGTCTAATAGCCATTTTATTTTCATAACATTTATAGTCCAATTAGATGAAATGGTATATGGACCAAATGGCTTTTGGGTCCACTGGTCATTAGACGAAATGGCATTATACTAAATGAAAAAAAAGACTATGTGGTGAGTTGACGAACTGATGGACCAAACGATAGTAGACGAGTTGGCAATTAAACAAATTAGAAATAAACCGGGGAAGGGGCCGAAAAATATTTGCTCTGCTCAGTCACTTCTTTATTCTCATTAAACAGCATACACAAAACACAATATATAATAATCTCATAGCCCCTATAGTGCGAGTGAGAAGCGCGAGCTAAAATATCTTTGAAATTTCATGTTTTTTATCCTAAAAATTGAACATTCTGGGCAATGTTTGTGAACTTGAACAATATGCGTATTTTAATAAAATTTCTGCGAGCGCGAAGGAGGAGCAAAAAAAGAAAGAAAAGAGAGAAATATACATTCTGGTCTGATCGAAAAGGGACTTGCTAATGGCGGTTTACAGTTCAATCAAAATAATGCGAGCGCAAAGCGAGCTAAAAATGTTTGAAATTCTGACCATAAAAATGGACATTCCAAGCACTTTGTGTATGAACAGAACAGAATAGGGCCTAAGTAATATTTTAGGTACAAAATGGGAGCACGAAGCGTGAGCGGATAAAAATTGAGATATATAGACCTAAAAAAGGAACACTATTTTATATTCATGTTTTCTAAATCGTGAAAAGGATGGGTACTTGGTTACACCTTTACTTGTATAATTAATGCAAGCGCGAGAAGAAAATTTTTGATATTCTAATCTGAAGCGAGATAATTTAAGCATGCTGTTTTCAATACAGGATAAGCAGCCCGTCTCAATAAACATGCATGTTCTAGAATTTGCGCATTCTTAATACACTTTTTATCACGGAAATCAATAATGCGAGCGCGAAGCGCGAACTGAAAATATTGGATATTCCGATGTGAAAAGGTCAAATTAAGCACTGCACTGTGTAGGAAAATAATCGTGAAGTGGACATGGATTGCTCTTAAAAATGAGGCGAATGCAAAGCATGTCGAGCTGAAGTTATTCTGGACCGTTATCGTAGGACCGGGACATTCTAAGGACATTTTTTCATCATTATGAATGACTGTCTTCCGATTCCTCTTCCCAAGCGCAAAAAGAAACATGTCGATCTTCCATTCTGAAAAAAGTGACAACTTAATTACGGTATTAGGAATTAATGAAATGTTATCAATATCTTATTTACTAATCTAATAAGCCTAATGAGAGCGCTAAATTTGTTGATTTTAAAGTGTTAACCTCGGAGATTATAAGCACTTTTGTCATTATGAATAGGATGCATTAATTAACGTACTTAACGAAATTAATGCGAACGGCAATTGCGAGCAAATTTTTAATTTAATAAACTTATTATTAACTAAAAAAACTGTAATGAAAAGGGGAATGTGAGTACTTTGATTTATATATATTAGGTATACATGACTCACCAATTCTAGCACGTGCGCGCAATATAGCTGATAAGATATGACAATCAGACCTTAAAAGTTATATTTTGAGAAATTTATGGAATAGGGCCTACACGAAGAGGAGGTACTCCACAAATCAAATAATGCTATAGGGCACAGCGTGAGCTAAAAATGTTGATACTCGGATCATAAAACAAATATTTTACAAAGCACTTTTTTATTGATTCGTTATACCTCAGTCACATTTTTTCTACGGCGGCCGTACGGCGAGTCTAAAACAGTCGTTTTAACATTTTTTTGGTACCAGCTTAATATAGGTGGTTTGAATAAAAATGAATAAAACGGCTGTTTTCGACTCTCCGTACGGCCGCCGTAGAGCAAATGTGACCGAGGTATAAATAAAAAAGAATAATGAAATATCCTAGCTGACCGTACAGTATATGTTTTGTATTTTGACTGCAAAGCTTGAAATGTCAAGCTCATATATATCAGCCTATTGAGCAATATGTATAGCTCATCGAAAATGAGCAATGTGATGTTTTTTCAAGTTAATCATCAAAGTCTCCCCTCCCTAGTTTTATTCACTTTTCTCCCTCCCTTCCCCCCTCTTCCTTTTCCCCTCTCTTTTCCTTCTGTTTCTTCTTCCTTCTCCATTTTTTTGTCTTTAATCCGCCAACAGAGGGGGGGGGGGTGACCGGCCCCTCTGGATCCTTCTATGGTAGCGATGGTGAAAGCATTTGAATTATTCACCTCACAGTGTTAAACTGGGAAAATAGGAAATGGTTAAATTTTGAAAATCATCAATGTGGAGCCCTATTCAAGTTTAGTTTAGTTTAATCTATATACACCTTCGACAGGGGCTGATCCAGGATTTTCCAAAGTGGGGCATTCAATACAAAAAATAAACAAGACCTAGTATACTAGAAATTTTGCTAGGAAAAAAATCATTCCATACACAAAATTCCTGGGAAAAGTTGAAAAATAAGTCCTCATCTGAGAATGAACGACAAAATCCACTAACAAATATTTGATATATTACGGGAGGGGACACCTTTATCTTTCTCCCCTTTCCTTATTCCTCATCCATTGATAGGCAGATCCAGGTGCCGGACCCAATTATGGGCGGCGGCACCCCCTCTTACTGGCGGTGCGAAAATTTAAAAGAAAAGTTAGATCGTGCCGTTTTGTTAAAGAAAAAAAAATCGGCTTTTAACGGCGCCGATCGGGGAAAAAAATTGTTGTCCCCCCCCCCCCCATTGGAAAAAATTGATCTACACCGGGTATTTGTCTGTCGTACCTCCCAGCATTGGCGGCGGAAGCCAAGGGGGGGGGGGTCTACCTGAAATTTTGTGATGGACACAGGTAAAAAATAATTTGACAAGCAAAAAAAAAAAGAAAAGGTTATCAACCTCAATTTTAGGGGGGGGGGGGCCGTCCCCCCCCCCACCGCAAATTTAGGGGGGACCTGTCCCCTTACTTCCGCCGCCTATGCCTCCCAGTAAATGAAACAACAAAATCAACAAATCACCGTTGCACTCGTACTAAAAATTTTGCGAGTCTTTATTTTTTTAATATTTTTGTTTATAATGGTATTCATTAATTATATAGTGGAGGTTCGCATCCCGAGAATGTGAAATGAAAAAAAAAATGCACTGAACAGGAAACACTAAATGTTCTTTTCAATTCCAAATTTACTCAGTCATTCAAATAAAAAAATAAGCATCATTTTTTGATACCTTAACTTGTTCATCACGAATACAATGAAGCCGACAATTATTTGCTTTGTTTTGGATTAATCTTTATAATATTATTAATTCACTTCAAATAAAATTCATACATAAACAGGAAAATATCACAGAAAATAATGTAACAAATTAATTGCAGTTGTATAAAAGTTAAAACATCATAGAAAATAACATTTATGACAGATAAATTTTATGTCGATAGGCACACTGTTCATTCGATCATATAACAATCGCGCTGTTTCACTCCTTGTACACGCACAACTCTATCAGTATTGTTTCATCTTCATCTGTCCTCAATGGCAAGGACACCAGCATAATTCATTCACTTCAAATAAAATTCATACAGAAAATATCAAAGAAAAAAAAAAAATCAACTTGCAGTTGCATAAAACATGATAGAAAAAACATGGCAGATGAATTTTATCTCGACAGGCACACTGTTTCATTCGATCATGAAACGATCGCGCTTTTCCACTCATTGGACACGCGCGACTATATCAGAATTGTTTCATCTGTCCTCAATGCGGCAAACACCAGAAGTGATGATAAGTGCACAAGTTGCAGTTGCACGTGCGCGGAGAATGAATTAAATTCGGCGGCTGAGTAAAGTCTAGCGAGAGAGACAAGTCACCAACGACCTTCACGATAGACCACGCCTACTTGCCGAGGTAACCAACGTTGATTGACGGCCCATTTAGTTTTTTGAGTAGTATGAAAAAGTACAGGCATGTATAAACATCATTTTAGTGTGAATTCATTCCAAAAACACATTTTTCTTCTAATATAGATGTTTCAAACATATTCCATGTGGAAAACATTATTTTTAAAACATTTATTGCTATATTTTTATCATGAAAAAAGGGTTTCTTACGCAACAGTCAGTATGATATGTGTGGGCACGAGATCTGCCGTTTAAGCCATAAAGTATATTTTTTATGATTTTATTGTGAGCCTACTCAAAGGATTTTTGTTTATTTTTTATGAATTTCCAGACCAAGTTCAACAGCGCCATCTCGAGCTTGCAATAACGCATGCGATCGCACGCATTTTTCTCCATAGCTAATACACGCGACGTTACTCTGTGGATTTCTCGTGGATTTAACCTCCAAACGTCACTTTCGATACCACATGAAGGTAAGACACTTCATCCCACATAAGTTAATTTAAATGTAGAAAACACAGGGCCTAATTTTTTTCACTAAGATGAACTAATTTGCTGAGGAAAAGCATTTCAATGCTCATTTTTGCCGTCGAGAACAGACGATGGTGGCAATGCACACTGTTTACGCACTTGCAATTGGCTTTTCATTTGCCCATAGCAATTTTGCTCAGTGGATCGGCCGACCTTTTGGTAACTCTACTTCCACAGAACTTTGAAAATCTGCGTCAAAGTCACATTTTACACCAATGAAATGACATTCTACAGTCTATATTACGAAAATTTGGTGTACCCTGATTATTTGCAAGCATTAAGAAGAGGAATTATGACCTCTCTTTTGACTACAAAAGACCGATTTCCAAATGAATTAATACACATAAAAACACATAGGCAAGTACATCACAGTCCCACGTGTGCATTTGTATGTATGTTGATACTTTGTTTAGACTTTCGAAGCTGTGTCTTTTCTAGCCAAAAATAAACAGACAGTTTCTTTCTTTCTTGTTTATAAATGACTTCTTAAACCACTCTTGAGAAAGTAAATGTTGGGAAGGCATTTCATTGATATGAAATGTGAATTTTTCCAACATTTTGGCAAATATAGGGAAGAACTTTTCTCACACTTTTTTTCCAGATATAACTTTTGCCGTTTTCTTCTTATTTTTTTCTTTCATTTTTTTTACAGTGGTTAAACCATTTATACCCCTTCCCATTGAATATGCCTGATTAAAAAATATGTTTCTACTGAAAATAAAATAATACAAAGTACAAACTAAAGGATATAAAAATAGAAATGTGCCATTCCCAGAAGGTAAGTGAAAATTATTTGCTTGGTTTTTAATTATATTCCAGTCAGAAAAGACTGTTGCCACAGCTGTTTAAAAAATATTTGTAATGGCTTCTTAATTTTCCCCTTTTCCCCATGTTTATATTAATTTTGTTTTATTCATTTTTCTTTCACTTTCTTTTCTTTTTTTTCTCTCTAAATTTTTTCTTTTCTTTTTTTCCCTGTTCTTTGTATTTTCTTTCTTTTGTTTTATTTCACTTATTTCTTTTATTATTTTTGTTTTCTTTTTGTAATATACTTTTTGAAAATTATTTTCATTTGTTTCCCCCTTTTATGCATTGTTCTAATTTTGCAGCATATTTTTCTGTGATTTTCTCCTGCTATAATATGCTGCAAAAGAGAAAACGGAAATAAACTGGATTTGGGGCCTGCATAATCTAGGTTTTAGGATTCAAAGAGGAAGAAATGAAAAACCATTGTTTTGTACATCTATCTGAGTTTGCTATGCACTATTTATTTACTTTACCATTATGAGTGTGTGTCTATACGGAGATTAAAAAAAAAAGTCCACACAACCTGCGAACAATAAAAATTCATTTATTCTCTTTCAATCATTTCATTTTTACAACGATAGAAACAATTTATACATGTATTTTACCACAAGCCAATTAGCAAAGTAAAATAACAGCAAACAAGGTTTACATACGATAAAGTGAAAGTACTTAGTGGTAGAGGCTGCAGAATATTTCAGAAGTTTGTTTTATTAATTTTTAATGTGTTTCTTTATATTTTTCGGGTCACCAAACTTTAATATCGGGCCACCAAAAAAAATTATTTGATGGTTTTGGTGGCCCGAACGGGTCACCACCAAAAAAAGTTAATGTGGAGCCTTGCTCTACTGTATATTTACTTTTTAGTATTAAACTTTAAAGACTCACCAACAAAATTTATAAGTTTTACTTTTAGTCGCCAATATAATCACCAATATCAATTAATCTTCTTCGGTAATATATTCCCGCCGAAAACTAATACCGAAAACCATCGTTTTTATATCAGTTTTGAAACATGACCATATCAGTTTCGGAGCATGACCGTCCGGGAATGGAGTAAAGACTAAGTAGGCCTAAAGTAAAGTTCCGTTCTGACAACGATGGCGATTTTACTATGGTGTCGCTTAAGATCTTTTTTCTTTCCCGTCTTATGTTTTGATGATTTCAAATGTGTAACTCATCATTATTTTAAAAGTCATCATCATTGCGTCCTCAAGACTAGGTGGTGGCTGGCCCTGACTCACAGTGACAGCCGGCGCCATGGCCATGGCTCTCGCCCCGCCGCGCCGCGCCGCTTGCGCTTGACGTGGGCCGAGCCTTGTTTGCTTATTTAGTGGTTAAATACCACATTCCACTTCCCCTCACCTGATGATCTTTAACCTGTTTCAGTGATCTGCTTGCAAAAATCGTATGCAGTCGTCTCGATCAGCAATTCGCAAGAATGTAACGAGAGAACATCCAAGTTGGCCAAGCCAAGGTTTCTTGCCGGCCGCCGGGAAAACAGTAGTTCCGATCACCTACAAATGCGGCTTCCCACACTAGCACTAAAATCAGAGATTATTACTAGATTTGGTGTACATCATGACTGTACGAGACTTTACCCTTTCAGCACTACTGTCGCCAACGTGGGCAAAGATGGCGCTATTCCTCTTTTCTGCCAAAAACTCCATAGAGATGTAAACTAATTATATCTCTATGCAAAAACACTCGCTTTCAAGAAAATATTGAAAAAAAATCTCAACTGCTCAATCTTACTTTACTTACCCAGCTTACTGCTCAACTTTTGAGTTGTGTTTCTGAAGGTGTTTGGCCATCTCATGTTAGCATCCATATTTTTCGTTATGTATTTGCCCTATTTTAAAAATATTTTTGTTATCAACGATTCGCATAAACATATAATCAGCAAAATTTTTGAGAGGCTAGACGCTGGGCTTTATAAAGGGCGGGGAATCTGCAAAGTTACGAGCGAGAGAGGCGAGCGAGCCAAAATCATTTTTTTAAATAATTTTTACATAATATCCATTAAAAAAATCTTATTTTATCCTTTTCCTTTTCTTTCTTTATTTTTTCTTTTATTCTTGGTCGAGAAACTTTTGGGGGACCATGACCCTAGCTAAGCCCCCTCATATCTTTACATCGGTAATTCAAGGTACCTTTAAAACCATAGGCCTATATTTTATTTACAGGTAGTGCCTATACCTACATATAAATGTACAAATCTGTTCAAAACGTCCAAATATAGGCCTCCAAAATATAATTGGTAAAAATATTTATTTTTTAACAAAATAAATGCTTCACTTATTCATGCTTGAATGGAATGCCGCAAGTGAAATTATTCTGGAAATATATATTCGTGATTCCTTTAAATATTCATTGCCATTAACTGACTGACTGATAAGTATATCAAGTGATTACCTAAATACAAACCTTAATCATAATATTTCCATGTTTTAATACAAAATGTACATTTTAAATCACTTTCAATGAAAATCATAGTTTTCAATATAACATGGTTGTTTTTTATACATATTATTTATGGTGTATCAGATGCTTATAATCAAAAACTTTTTAGCTTGTAATTTTGTAAGATGATATGTTAGAATTTGAATAATATGCATTTTAATGTGAATAGAGGCATCTGATGAGGTAAACATATAAATTTTTATGAAAATAACTCGTTTTCCTACTTTCGGTGAGAGATTAAGTATATAAAATCTATATTGAAAAAAAAAATAGATGAAAAGAAAGAACAAAAAACACATGACGGCCGCACAGCGGGCACAACACCCCTTCCTTCAGACCCCCCCCCCCCCCATCCACCCACTGCCCTCACAAGTTCCTCCCTCACTACCTGAACAAGTTTCAAAATAAAGCTTAGTTACACAGCAAAAACTGTGGTGTTAACCGGTGTACTAGAGGACCACACCAGTTATTTTACACCGGTGTTAAATTGACAGTGTTAGTTTAACACCTACAAGTGTTATTACAACACCTTTGGTTGTCACATCAACACCCTTTGGTGTTATGTTCAATCCCTAGGGTGTAATTTTAACACCTCAGGGTGTGGTCCTCTATTAACACCAACTGGTGTCAGTTTTCACCTCAGTTTTTACAGTGTATAAAACATATTTTGAGGACAAAAATACTAACATAAGTTACAGCAATAATATTAAAACTTTTTTAAGCACATTAAGTTTCTCAAACGTATATGTATGGGAAAACCAAAATACCTTCTCCATTGATATATTAAAGAAAGCTTTACACACCAAACTACGAGACAGATACATTCAATCATGGAAAGTTGCTCTCTGCAATGAACAAAGCACTGAATATATACTCTACTAAACTGCAAACATAAAAAACCTTTAAACTGGAATACAAAATGGAAAATTACTGACTTATCACTAGACAAATTAAAATCACATGTAACTAAATTCCCCTAAATTCACTAAACTCAGAATAAATAATAGTAACCTTATATATGAT
This sequence comes from Lytechinus pictus, assembly GCF_037042905.1. Classification (NCBI taxonomy): domain Eukaryota; kingdom Metazoa; phylum Echinodermata; class Echinoidea; order Temnopleuroida; family Toxopneustidae; genus Lytechinus; species Lytechinus pictus. Next base: position 24,780,568 of record NC_087256.1, read on the forward strand.
AGGAAGATACGAGAAACTGAAGCCAGAAGAAAGAATATGTCCTCTTATATGCAAATCTGGTGTAGAGGATGAACTTCACTTCCTTGTCACCTGCTCATGTTTAAATGATCCCATCAGGCTGGAATTATACTCTAAATTACACGACATACTACCCGATTTCAAAGTTTTAACAACAAAGAGAAATTTGAAACTAAATAAATGATGTCAAACTCCGAAATAGACTTAAACGTAATAGTAGTTAAGGGAATTAGTGCAATGTTTGATAAACGTCTGGAGCTTTTAGAAAATAATAAGTAATGACTACATAATCACCCTTACCCATTCTTGTTTTCCACCTGAATAGGGATAAGAGATAAAAACTAAACCTTTAGATTTTGCTGTTAGTCCGATAAAGGCTTAGTATTATTGGTGTCATTATTAATGTTATTATTGTTACTTTTCTCTCCAAGCTTCCTACGGTACCAATGTCATTGTTGTTCCTCTTTATACATTCATCTTCAAATTTTTGTTATTTTGAATTATTATACCATTAGAGCGTCAACCAGTATTATAAACTATTTAACTACAATATTTCTGTTTATTTCCGAGTCTTAAAATTGAAAAATATTTGTCCTTTGCAACCTTTATTTTATTTTATTTAGGGATGGGGTGGGGGTCCTGCACTGCAGACTCTCACTCCTCCCACCCGTCCGGATCACCCGTGATAACTAACCCTAACTATCATCCTTTTGATAGGCTGTTTTATTAATTATATTTAATGTGATTTGAGCCTTGTATAATTTACATATTTAAAAATCGTGCAAAGAAACTTTCAAAAGAAAACATGTAAGTTTACCTATGCTATAAGAGGTAAATTATTTATTTGAATATGTATCGAATATGATTTAGGGCTCAACATGAAAATTACTCAACATTATTTTTCTGTATGTCGTATTTATATTATTTATATAGTTATATATTTGATTTGTAACTTTGTGTCTCACTGTAAAGTTTACACTTTTTTGGTACGCACTATTAAGTGTTTGTTTTTAAAATTGAGAATGATCCAATATGTGTGGATTTTGATCAATAAATTTTGAAACTTGAAATTTGATATTGATGACACGTACAATAAAATTCATTATTTCTAAGATTCAGACTTGTTGATCATGAGGGTAGGGCAGGGGGATAATCGCCCCCATGAAAAACTTTAAAAAAAGATGGTTTTGAAAGAGGCTGGTCAATGGTCAAACGTATTTGGGTTTTTTTTTCCAAAGCTTTTTTTAAGACCATATAGCCAAATGTGTTTAGGTTATGTTTTTCCTCAAGCTTTTTCCCCGGGTCTTAATTACAGTGTTAATTGTATTCCTTTGTGGTATTTTAACACTACTGAACTGCACTGGGGGCATATACCCATGCCTATTGTTAACATGTTGCAATGCATTTGAACGCCCCCCCCCCCCTCCCCGGGCGAATTCCCTGCTCAAAATTTTCAAGTCAATAAAATTTATGCTTTGTGGATGAAAATATTTTCCCGCCCCTCCCATTATAAGCAAAATCTGGATCCATTTGTGATATAAAGATAACGTATTACGATTAAAGGTGTATTGAACATTTACCTCCACCCCCCCAAAAAAAAAAATCATGCATCCATCATGCAATGCCGATCCACTATTTCCTCATAGTTCTCCGTAAAATTATTATGTATAATTTTACTGAGTAACCAAAAATTCAGTTACTTTTTTTTTCAAGGAATAACGGTCTATAACTGAATGTCTAAATAAAGAGAATAAAATTTAACGAGCAGGACTGATACAAATAATGAAGTAACTGAATTTGATTTAGATTAATATTTTGTGAAAATATATTCATGCCGTGACGTCATGAGTTTGGAATAATTATTGGTGGGCTGATGATGTAATGGATCCACTTTCCTTTTTATACATGAAATCATATTTGATTATGAATACGTGTGTGTAAAAAATGAAGTTCATTGCGAGACTGTCGATCTCCAGTGCCCCCCCCCCCCCATGAAAAAAGAGGAGTGCATGGGACAAAGCTGCATGTACGGGGGCCATGGCGGCCAACCATTAAAAAAATCATAATGTAATAAGATGGTGATTTTACTGTTTTGGGGGCGCGGGGGCTCAGATATGTTACCTGAAAAAAGTGGGGGTCCCATATGTCCCAAATCGTCTTCGCATCCACCAAAATGTATTTAGTTTTAAGGGGACGATAAAACAGAAATGAATAAAACATTTTGCTCTCTTTTAAAGAATTGTTATTATTAGTAGGCCCCTATACTTATATTATTTATTTTTTAAACTAAGGATTTTTCGGAGAGGTCGAGATATAGATTGAGCTGCGAGAGCTAAAGCATTTCGCTGGGCTCATTCTGAGTACGCTCTATCCACCGTGCATGTCTCGCACACGGCCTCATCAGTGCACTGTACTGTATACAACAGCGCAGTGCCAGTGGTATGGTATGCTGTATTTTTGTTGGATCAGCGAACTGCACAACAGTGACATGAAAAAGGCGTAGGGCTTCACACAAAAACCTGCATGAAATTTCACTTTATCAACCATGGAGACCAGTACTATCAACGAAGATAAGATACCAGAAGGAATGGTGAGCATAGATTTTAAGTTTTTTATCAAATATTCCAGCGAAAATGACAATAACCAACCGTTGACTAGCTTTGTCATGTTTGTTCATAATTGGGATTGCGTCTTGTCTGTGTCTTTCCAATGACTGTCTATGAATGATGTGTGAGCTGGTGAGTCGTCATCAGTGAGTGAGTGAGTGAGTTTTTTTTTGTGCAGTGCAGTGGTCGTGGTCAGTCCTGCCAGGCAATGGCATTGACAGTATTGTGTGTAAGTTAGTGTATTTGCTAACCTGAGAGGTGTCCGAGTTAGTCAAGAGGTGTTTTGATTGTAAAAATCAAGGCATTACCGTGAAATTGAGAACCACCGTTCACTTTGTATGATGGGGTGATCATAAATAATTTATGGCATAATTTGCGCACATTTTGAAAATTATTATTAAGTTGATTTTCAATCAGAAATTTCTCACAGTTCACAAAAAATTAATCGAAATCATAAATACCAGATGGAAGGCGAGATCCCAAAGTCAAATTTGGTTAACGGAATTAAAAGTAGGTCAAGGGTTTTGCTGGTATCGCGATCACAAAATTCCATGGCGATCGACTAGTGCGCGCTAGGCTGAAAAAATGTCACAAAAAAGTGTGACCTTAATTTGCGCACAATTATTTTGCAAAGCTTTAGAAACGAAATCAAGCAGACAAAGGTAAGATATTTACATCAGATTGAGGTTAAAATGCCATAAGTGCGGTTGGTATCACATTTTACTTACTTACTTGGAGACCTCTGCCTGCAAACTGGCGATTTCTTGATGCTTGTTGAGAAGTTCAGATTTTCTCAGAGCGGACGCAAAAGGTAGCAAAATTTGCCAATGTTTTGCCAATAATTTCACAAATTGAGACCTTCCCTTCGAGAAAATTACTGAGTGATTTTGTGTCGCTTTTTCTGTTGGTGATATTATTTTTTGAGATATTGATTTGAAATATTCAACCGTGCGAAAAATTAGGTAACGTGCGAATTAAGGTCACACCACCATACAGCTGCACTTCAGCCTATTCTGTCACACGCAAAGTTTCCTCGTCCTAGCGTTAGATCCTATTCCTACATTTCTACCTCCAAACTCCATTCATTTTGTAAAAAGTTACACAAGTGCGGGCGTAAAAAAATCGACGAGTGGTTCCCAAAACTACGATTTGGCCGAAATCATTCACCGACGCGAGGCCGATGCCAAGGCGACTCAGACGCCATCAACTGTCATGACTGTACCGACCACTGCACCGTGATCCCCCCCCAAAAAAGAGAACAACTGGCTGCACTCTGCTCTGCAGGCAGATGTTCTCGTATTTTACATGTACGTAAAAATATGACCGTAGTCAATGGCAGAAAAACAGTATGAACTCTATTTATGATGCAACGGCCACAAACTTAACGCCTGCAATACATCTATAGACAGATATTCATTAAGAAAATCTGACTCAGAATGGTTTGAATTTCAGGCTTATTATGTCACAGCCTAAAAATTTCTAATCGAAATCCCAAAATCATGTGTGTAAAATGAATGAGTGCAAAGACAGGGTGCACCAGTTTTTTTTCAATTTGAAACTTACTTGTGGTTTTTTCCAAGAAAATCATCAAATCTTTATGAGATTTTTTGCACACTTATAAAAAATATAGGGAACATTATCGACTTGAATTTTTTTGTGACATAAAAATAAATCTATATTAAATCTTAAGTTGAATTGTTAGGTGCGCAGACATACCCCCCTTATAAAGTTTCGCTTAACAATTTCCAAATTCTCCTGCGAAAGCCAAAAACACTTTGAAAATACCTTCACTCCTTACAACTTGCAGTTTAATTCATCATCTTTGAGATAGGCTGCACAGCCCTTTGAAGATTATTGCAGAAGAAGAAAGATGCAATATTAAATATTTCTATGAAACTTATATGACAAACTTGTTTCCCAATTTATCTTCAAGAATTCTGGTGAATTATTTTTTTCTGCTCTCATGGTGGTTGACTTAAAGGAGAATGAAACTTTTGGAGTAAGTTAGCTTTTGTGAAAGCAGAAAAATCAAAGAATAAGATCAACAAAAGTTTGAGTAAAATAGGACTAGCAATAGAAGAGTTATGAGCATTTGAATGTCGAGATCACTAATGCTATGGAGATCCTCCCATTGGCAATGCGACCAAGATCTATGATGTCACAGATGAACAACTCTCCCCTTTTGGATACTGAAAATATATCCCAAAACATATATTTTTGCTCATTCTAATCATATGACAAACGATTCATCAATGATATAATGTGAAACCTCTGAACTTGTCCTCTCATAAAGAGAACACCTCACCTTGTGATAGACTCTATATAAAAGTGAGAATATAAGTGAAATAAGTACTAAAGTAATGAGGGAGTTGTACGTGTGTGACATCACAGATCTTGGTCGCATTGCCAATTGGAGGATCTACATGGCAATAGTGATCTCAATATTCAAATGCTCATAACTTTCTTATTATTCATTCAATCTTCCTCAAACTTTCAACAATATGTTTCTTTGATTTTTCTCTTTGATATGGATTCAGCTGGTTTCAAGGGTTTCATTCTCCTTTAAGCAAAAGGAGACCAACATTATCACCAATAGAGGGCGCACAATTTTTATTTATACACTGTTTACAAACTAACCTGTACTGCTGGTTTTGTTCAAGGCATGTAGGGGGTTTTATAATATTTTGTAATTTTTTTTGCCGCCAAATTTTTTGTCAGAAGTGTTACCATCAGCAATCATGATTTGTAAGGACTTTTTAAAGGTAGTTTATTGATTGATAAGCAGGTCTGCTAATCAAAGAATTGTGCATTCAACACCACTATTACTACTACCATCACAACACCACAACCTCCACTGTCATCATCATCTTCATCTTCACCATCACCAATATCATCATCTTCACCACCACCATGATCACGACACCTTCAGCATCTTTCTTTGTATCCGTGGGAGGCAGTGTCCCTCCAGGTGCTTCGGAAACAGTTCTGATGTTCTCTAGTCATAATCAGTTACCTGCATGTACGTGTAAATAGAATGATTGTCTCCTATCTCAAGCATGCCCTTAGACTTTTTTCCCAGCCATATCCTCATGTGTCGAGGCAGGCCTTTGCTTGAGGTTGATGACAGGTTTTAAATGTGATTCAATATTTCAATTTGTAAGGCTTTGTGCTTGCAATTGAACCCAATCTTGGATGCATAGTGGATTATCTTTCTTATTATTACTCTATATCCTTACTCTATATCTTTACACTATTGCACAGGTTTAAATTTTTAAGTACATAAGTTTATGATTTGCTAGTTTATTTACATTAAAAGTGCTCAATTTGTGTATATTTTGTCATCAAGCTGCGGTTATTGTTGCTCTGCTAGTAACGTGGCACAATTCTATACTAAAATATACAGCAGAAATGAAAAAAAAAACTATAAAGGGAAGAAAAATATCCAATGCTATAAATTGAGAGGGAAATTGAGGCCAATTAGTAGGGCATCCAGAGTGGAGGCCTTTGTGGCCTTGGATCATTTCAAGCACTGATTTGATATCAATTTTTAATATTGATTGAATTTTTCAAACAAACATTCTGTATACATGTACAATGTACATTTAATAATACTCACCCCCTCCCCCCACAAAAAAGTATAAATGCAAAACAAAACAAACAATTGGAGATTACATGTACCTATTAAACATATAGGGAATGTCTATTTTGCGTCCTTTGCCAATAGCTGTTGTAATCCTACAAACCAACCCATGGACCTTTATAGATTTAGGCTTTACTAACGGAAAAGTTTCACAAGTTGTATGCTCCCTGCTATTATGAAAATGTGATAGCACTCTTTAAATAAAAATTAATTTTCTTGTATACTTTTTTTTAAATCCACGAGAGTAGCAGATAATAATCCATTAAAAAAAATAATTTTTACATTGCTTGTTTAGAGTTAGAGATTCAACAATTTGTATGAGATGTAGGGTAGCATGCAGAAGAATGTTTGGTGGAAGTGGGAATTAAGCAATTAGACTGTATTTGATTTAGTACTAAAGACAAGCAGGAAAGAAACATGGGCGTCAGTATTCTGTCTCAAAATCTGGAGGTAGTCTGGACAAAATTAAAGGGAATTCCTGCCTAAAATAGATACAATAATCATGTTATTCTTGGTACACGATTTAGGGCTGACATTTTTCCGGTTTATCCGGTATATTTCTGACCTTTTCCTGCTAGGGATTTTTCATTTTGTGACCAATGCAATGATAAGGAAATTACAGTGGTCACATAATAGGAATTAAACGAGTTTTAATATCAAATGACCAAATTGGTTTACATCTGTTATAACTTACAAACATGTTGTTTAAAAACCTTATATGGAAGTAAAAGTAGTATGCATTATTTCCTGATTTTCTTTCCGACTTCGCAGATACCTCCTACTATAATGGAGGCTGCTTTTCTGGTGGGGGGGGGGGGGGGGGCTGCAAATTCAAATCCTGGGCCCCGTCTTACAAAGAGTTACAATTGATCCAATCAATCGTAAATCTATGGAAATCCATCAGTGTCATATTTTTTCCTAAAGGAAATTTGCACAATGTCCTTTGTAAACAAAGAGAAGCACAGTGAATTTTCAAGAAAACAATGAATGCATGAATATAAATTATAGTTAAAAAATATTTTGAACAAACATGAATAATACATGACATTGCTGGTCGTCCATAGTTGTGCTTGATCGGATCAATCGCAACTCTTTGTAAGATGAGGCCCTGCATTACACATTTCAATGGAATTATATCAACCTTTATATAGATTCATGTATGATTAGGATCAGATTTTTTTGACAGTATATACTGTGAGATGAGCAGACTGCTTTCTACATGTACTTGACAATGACATCCATTTTATCAAGACCCACTTGTATCAAGGTTGAAAATAAAGTATATAAATAGTAATACGTTTTTCCAATATACCCTAGTACATGTATGTGACAGCAAATAAATTTGCGCATGAAAGCTTTGTTCAGAGCAACTCTATTGTGCATTCTCCTCTGAAGTATTAAAGGGAAATGAAACCTTTGAAATAAGTAGGCTTGTTTCGAAACAAAAAAAATCAAAGAATAAGAACAAAGAAAGTTTGAGAAAAATCGGACAAATAATGAGAAAGTTATGAGCATTTGAATATTGCAATCACTTAAAGGGGAATCCAACCCAAATAAAAACTTGTTTTTATAAGGAAAAGAAAAATCAGGCAAGTTGATATGTGAAAGTTTGAACAATATTGGACAAACAATAAGAAAGTTAAGAATTTTGAAAAGTTGTAAATATTGGTAATCACTATACCCATGGAGGCTTCAAATTGGCCGCATATGGGATGTCATAGTGCTGTAAGGCAAGGACTACTCTTCCATGTACTCCAATACATACATGTATTATGGCTAAAATGTCATTTTCCCCAAAAGTTTTATTTCAAATTATATTTTTCTTTCATGAGGACATAAAACAATATACTACCTGGGTTATATTTAGATTACTGCCCCAGGGGAATGGGTACTTAGAAGAAAACCACAAATCCCTGATAATAAAGTAAATGGCCTATGGGAAAGTTGTCCTTGCCCCTTGTCAAAATTTACTTATCCAGTTGCCAATTTGAAATCTACATAGTATTAGTGATCTCAATTTTAAAGCAGCTATAACTTATTGCTTGTCGGATTTCTTTCAAATTTTCACCATTCTGTTTAATTCATTTTTCTCCTTCCCATCACAACATTTTATGGCCAAGGCTGGATTCCCCTTTAATGCTATGGAGATCCTCCCATTGGCAATACGACATCTTTGTCGCATTGTTGCATTGGCAATGTGTGATGTCACATGTGAACAACTTTCCCTATGATGGACTATAAAATACCCTCAAAATGTATCTTTCTGCTTTTTCTTGTGGTGAAACAAACTCTTATATCCATGATGTATTCTTTAAAAATCTGTATTACATGCCCTCCTATAGAAAAAACACATGATCTACTGATAGATGTGATAAAAGAGGCAATTTATTTTAAGTGAAATATGTATACTAAAGTAATGGGGAGAGTTGTTCACAGGTGACATCACACATCTTTGTCGCATTGGCAATTTGAGGATCTCCATAGCATTAGTGATCGCAATATTCAAATGCTCATAACTTTCTCATTATTTGTCCGATTTTTCTCAAACGTTTGTTGATCCGTTTCTTTGATTTTTCTGTTTTCACACAAGCTATCTTGTTCCAAAGGTTTCATTCTCCTTTAAGTTTAATACATGTAACACAATTTCCAACATGTACATACATGTTACAATGATAATAATTATGATGAAATTATTTTAATCATAATCATCATGTTATATTTTACCCAGGGTAGCTACTTCAGTTTTGAAACTGTTCTCGTAGCGGGCCCTGCCGTAATAACATGATAATGTTATTAATCAACCCGGCTTGTAAAAGCAGGGCTACATAATCGGGCGCTCAGGCATTCAAGTAATTTCTTCTCACTGGGTACATGTACCCATTCACCTCACCTGGGTCGAGTCTTGAGTGTAGCACAATGTGGATGATTTGTTTGTTGAAGGAAAACATGGCTTGGACTCAAACCTATATCCCTCAGATTGAAAGACGAGAGTCATAACCACTCAACCATAATGCCACTGTACATACATGTATTATGTACACACACTATGATTGAATAACCTCTTATCATTTTCTCATGTTTCAGACAATAAAACTGCGTTCTGTATCCAAAGTAAAGGAACCGTCACCGAACTATCAAGAAGAAAAGGACCGGTGCCTAGAATATTTTG